>NW_011888926.1:1188754-1241619 GCF_000151845.1 Pteropus vampyrus | reverse complement strand
CATCTGGGCCGCTGACCACTGGCTGCCCCAAACTCAGCACACCCTCCATCTGAGCTTCTGTGCCTGACATTTGGTGAGGACTTATCAAGTGCCAGGCTCCGGTTTGCCCATTCCATCCTTCCTACGTTTAGGATGTCAGGGTTACAGGCCAGGACACAGGCTGCTCTCACGGTCTGGAAAGTACTTTGTTTCTCCCAGGCTTTCCCCGAGGCCCAGAGCTAACGTTCCCACCTCTGTTCTCAGGAATCCCGCCATGCTTTGCAACAGTCTTCCCCTCTCCGCCCCCCAAGACCTGACATGGTATAGAATCCACAGCAGACACTCAGTAAACCCATGTAGTATACCGACTCCACTCAAAAAAGGTGAGTGTGCACCTGCAAACACCAGCCAGGAAGCCCAGAACAAACACCTTCATCCAGCTCCCTAAATAAACCATGTTCTTCTCACCTCTGGGCCTTTGCACATGCTGTTCCTTCTGCCTGGAACACCCTCTCACCCCACCCGCACTGCTTCCCTGGTTACAGGAGGGTCTCAACTGAGACAGCACTTCCTCTGAGAAGTATTTCCAGACCCTCAGGTCCAAGTTAGAGGCCACTTTCCATAGTTTTCCTCCATCACAGCTCCTACTCGCTGTGTCCTGGGAGGTATCAGGAAGTGGTAGAAAGGGGTGGGGACTCTGAGGCAGACTGCCAGGTTTCAATCCCGGCTCCCCAACTTGCTCACTGTGTGACCGTGGACAAGTCTCTTGACCCCTCTGTTTCTTCCTCTGTGAATGGGGTGGGGGAAGGGGCAGGCACAATAAAAGCTGTGCCCTTAGGAGGGTCTCAGCACAGTGCAGACCCTCACCAGACCCCAGCAGAACTATATCTGCCCTTTCATCTGCTTGCCTTCCTAGCCGGGCTGCTGGATCAGCCAAGGACATGAGTCTGTCTTGTCTTCTGACCCCTGGCACAGTGCCCGCACACAATGGGCACTCAAGAAATCTGCATTGAGGAACCTCGGCAAGGTTGGTTCAAACAGTGGATGGGAGAATTTTAACTCACTTCGGCAGGCACCTCTGTCAGGCTGTCTGGTTTTAAATCTTGGCTCCCCCACTTCCTTCCTGTGTGATCTTAGGCAAGTTACTTAGCTTCTCTGAACCTCACATGCTCCACCTATAAAACCTGCCTTATAAGGTTATTGTAAGATTACCCGAGGGAAGGGATGCAAAATGACTGGAGCGGTGCAGACTCTTAGCGGGAGCCAGACCTGTGCTGGCGGCCATCATCACTCCATCTGATCGGGGCCTGCAGGGTGCCAGCATGCGGGGTGGGGGTGGGGGGTCCAAGTGATGTGGTGGGCTTCAGAGGGACAGACTGGGCTCCAACATAACCTCACTGAGCCTCAGTTTTCCATCCTGAGACAGGGTGATGCTCCTGACTTGGTTGAGTTTTTGAGTGGGTAATGGGACAAAACATGGAAGTGCCTAGCACAGGGCCAGGCGCTGAGCAGATGAGCGATAAACGCGAGTTCCCTTCAGTCGCCTTGAACCTTGCGCACAACCTTGCAATTATACAATAATTTTTCACAAACAACCTGACATGAGTGAGGTGGGGGTCACAAGCCAGGAACGACAGATGCAGAAAAGAGGGTAGGAAGGAAGGGCGGCTGTGGGGAGGCACCAGGAAAGGCTTCCTGGAGGAGGAGGTGTGAGACCTGGGTCAGGAAGGCTGGGGGAAGGAAGGAAGGAGGGAACGAATGCATGGGCTGAAGAGCTGGGGCACCTGACCCCGCCAAGGCAAAGCACTTTTCCGAGGCAGCAGTTCACAGGCACTCTTGGGTGGAGGGGCCCTGTCGCCTCCGTTAGGGAGCACAGGTTTTTGCTAGCATGATGGCTGAGCTGGAGGTCTGTGCTGGGCATGTCAACGTCAGGGAAAAAGGCCAACAATACAGAGACCAGAACGATTCATATGAGAGGGATGCTGGAATCACTTGGCCCAACAATTCTACGGATGTGGAAACTGAGGCCCAGAGAGAGGAAGGGGCTTGTCCGAGGTCACATGGTAGGTCAGTGGCAGAGCTAAGGCCTACACTTGGCCTTGTCACGGCTCTTTTAATTCCTCAGAATTCTAAAAGAATTCTTCAGAATTCTTTTAATGATTACAGCAATAATGACAGTTAACGCGGTGCTTATCGCGTGCACCACCCATGTCCCTCGTCTTCGCTCCTCAGGAGAATGAACTTACTGGAGCCCCACAACTACCCTCTGGTGAGGGACTACCATTACCCCATTTTACAAATGAGCAAACTGAAGCCCAGAGAACTCAACTGTGCTGCTCAAAGTCACACCGCTGATAAAGAGGAGAGCCAGGATTCAACCCCAGGCCATCTAGCCTCATGATGCAGGCTTTTAACCACCACACCCTACGGCTTCTTATCATGGCAGGCACCCATCCCACCATTCCACCCATCCGTCCAAGCGAGCATGCCTACATTCGCTCAAGCAGTGCTCATCTGAGCTCCTACTATTCCAGGCACAGAAGAGTCGGCAGCGAATGCACAGCCCACCCCACGGAGCCCCATCTGCCTCCCCGTGACCCCCGCTGCCTTGCGCTGTGCCCAGCTGTTTCAGAACGCACTGAAAACCATCCTGAAAAGCCCAGTTTCAAATTTAGCTGCTCAAGACCACAGACAGTTCTACTGCTAGGAAACCACAAACCAACCCCTTTCAAAGACCATTATGTCACCTGCTTAGGAAAGGGGGAGCGAAGACAGTATCAATATCTAGGCGGAATGGCGAGTTGCATGGAGGTCCAAGACCCCACTGGTTAAAAAAAAAAAAATTCTTGCAAATCAGATTTGGAAATGTTCAGTCCGTGGAGCTTGAAGCAGTCAAGTGAGAAAGTACAACAGTAGAGTTCTGGCATCACAGGAGTTTTCGACAAGTCTGGCACCCAGGCAGAGAGGAGGCAGGCCGGTTGCATGTGCTGGGCACCCTTTCAGATGGCCCTGGGGTCTCCCAGAAGCCCTGGACCTCCTGCTAATAGAGCCCCAGGCCCACTATGCTGTTTTATCCAAAGGCTGGCACGACTGTTCCATTTTCCAGATGAGGAAACTGAGGCTCAGAGAAAGGAAGACGCGCCCAAGGTCAACACAGTCTGGCTGGTTCCAAAGACTGTGCTTCTCCCCTCATCACGGCCACTTCGTCGCAGCCTTGGGCAGCGCGACCCTTCTCTGGTCCTCCATTTCCAATTCCTTAAAGAGCAGACATTGGGCAGCAAGCTCCCTTCTGGTCTTGGTATTCGGTGCTTCCATCTGAGGACACTGCGAGGACGGGAAGGAGGGCCAGGCAGGTGTCCCCCCCCGCCCCACGCCACCACCACCTTCGACTCATCTCGGCCAGTAGCCTACGTGAGTTGGTAAACAGCCTCGGAAGAGATCTGACACCAGGAATCGACGTCAGGGAGGGGAGGTATGTCTACATCCGTTCTACCAGATGGGGCTATAGATTCGACTCCTTGCCACTGCTTCCCCCAACACGCCCTGGGAGGTTCCCAATGTCACTGGCCGTGGCCCAAAGAGCCCAGGCAAAGTGGGAGGAACTGGGTGGCTGCTGAAATCAGGTTCTCAGTAGAATTACTAATAATAACCCCTAATAATGGCAGTAACAACGGTTAATGATACTTACATAGGACGCAGCACAGTGCCAATCTCTGGCCGTGCAGATGCTCACGGCCTCAGTTTCCTCCTCCATAAAATAAGAATAACAGTAGTTATTCTTCCCTGAGGTGACAGGACAGGAATCATGTGTCACGGATGAGGAAACTGAGGCCCAGAAAGGGGGCAGGAAGGGCCACGAAGCCACAACTGGAACATGGGACACTGAACAGAGGCAGCTAAGGGGAGGGAAAGGCTTGGGGGTGGGGGCGGCAGTGGGATTCTGAACCAAACGCACTTCTACATGCTGGCAGCCTGCCAACGGCCACGAACGAGGGTGATAGGCCCACTTGGGGGCTCCCACAGGCCTGTCGCTTGCCCCGGGCACAGCTGCCGCCCTGGCAGACCCCCAAAGAGCCCCCGGAAGAATCGCGGCGCTCCCAGGCTTTTTTCCCATTCCAAACATGCCGGAGCCCGGTGGACCCCGGAGGCTGCTACTTAGCGCCAGATTAATCACACCGAATTCTCCATCCAGATATTGCGTGCAGGCCGAACTCCCACCGCTAATCGCCGTAATATTCTCCTCGGCGTGTGCAGGCGGCCGGGGCGATGTTCCAGGAATATTAATTCTCCACAGCCTGCTCACTCCCGCTGCACGCATGCGCCCCCTGCACCGCTGGCTGCTGCTTGGGGATCCGGGCCGGGGGGCCCTGGGCACAGAGACGGGGGGCCAGCAGGAGGTAGAACCCAGGCCAAGACCCTCCCCGGGGGCAGGGGCCTGCCCAGCGGGAAAACAGCAACCACAAAGCAGGGCTGACGTTTTATTAACATGAGCCACCGCAGGGCTGGAGGTGGCTGGTGCCTGCAGTGGGGGTGGCCCTGCTCACCCTGTCTCTCCTCCCAGTCCTGCCCCCGAGCCCCCTGCCCCAGGACCTGCAGGAGGCTCAGGGCCCCTGAGAAGCCACACGGCAAAGACCCTCTGATGTCCTTTCAACACAACAGAGCTTTGAGGAAATAGGCAGCTAGGGACCAGCTAATCCCAGCCAAAAAAAAAAAAAAAGCACACAAAAAGGAATGAAAAATCATCTTTCATCTGCTCAAAATATAAAAACGTGGGCAGCGGAGAGGACTCAGGTGAAGGAAGGTTGGGCTCTGCTGAGGGCCTGGCAGGGCATGGGAGGGGCGGGCCTCTGATGCTGGGAACTCTGATCCCTGCTCAGCACAATTAGGTCCCTCTCCCACAGTGTGGCCAGTGATAAGGGGAGCATAGGGCAGGCTAAGGGGAGAGGTGGGGCATCTTCCAGCTTCTGGAGGGTCCCTGAGGAGACAGAGCACACCTCCGCTCCAAGTCTGCGTGGGCTCTGGCTGAAGGGCAGGCTGCTGGGCCCGGGGATGAGACGCTGTCCTGTCCTCTGCGAGGTCCCAGCAAGCCAGCAATTCTAGGTAGACATCAGCTTCCTGTCCACCCTGACCCCGAGGCCCCAAAATAGTGGTGGGCAGAGTCACATCTTCAGGGTTTTCTGCAAAGTGCCCCCTCTTGCCTTGCTTTAAACTCAGTATGACTATGGGAGGCAGCTTTAACGTGCCAGAAACTGGGGCGCAGAGGTGAAGTCAACGGCCCAGCCATAGCAGTCCCCAGGCTGTCACGATTCAAACCCAGGGCCCTCTCCTCTCTGGGATTCCATCTCCTCTTCTCTGAAAAGACCTTTAAGGTCCTTCCAGTTCCCATATCCTGTCCAACAAGCAAAAGCACTACTTGATCAAGCACCTCCTGTGTGCCAAGCCCAGGGTTCCAGAAATGTACAAGGTTGTTTCAGGAGCTCAGTCTGGTGGGAGGGAAAGATAAGTAAACCAATGACCACAATCCCGCCTGAGCCCCAGGGGAAGGGGCCCTCCCGCATGACCTTGGAGGTTAGAAAGGGCTCCCCAGAGGAGGCAGTCACTGAGGAGAAAGCGGGGAGAGGAGAGGGGATCCCTATACTGGAGTCTGGACCAGAGCGGAGAGATCAGGCAGAGGGTTTTTGTGTTGCGGTGAAGGCGGCCTCAGATCAGATGACAACAGGAAGGGCGTGGCTGACAGTGGGCCGGTGTACTGGGCGGGGCCGGGCCGGGCCAGGGGCGTGACGGCAGCCCCAGGCCTGGTGTGGATCCAGGGAGGCTGAGCTAGTCCCTGACTCAGCTGTCCAGGCCACTACAAGGCAGGGCCCTGGGGCCATGGGACACTGAGGAGGGAGCCTCTTGAACCTGGGTTTCCTGACTCCTGGTCCAGGGTTCTGACTGGGAGGTGGAGCTGGTAAGGACACCCAAAAAGGTGGGACCGGCTTAACAAAATGAGCCAAAGGGGATTGCATGGGCATTTGGGCCTCAACCCAATTCCTTTCCGGCACAGACAGATGAAAAGAATCAAGGTGTAAACCACAGAGATGAGTGATGTAGTTCAAGACCCTGGTCTCCTCAACAGCAACTGGTACCTGTCCAGACTGAGGGATACTAGTTGCCCCCCCACACCCTCCTGGACCTGAGGTGTCTGACTGGGGCAGGTGCCAGGTCCCTCTCACATGCTAATCCTCATGTAAGTCTCACAGGCATTAGAAAATCAAGGGATCTTGCACCCACTTCTCAGATCAGGAAACTGAGGCTTAGAGACAAAGCACAGATAGAAACAATTACTCACGGGTCTCCTACATGCTGGACTCTCTGCCCACAATCTCACAGGGAGGGATTACAAGGAGGAGGCTCGCCCAGGTCCCACAGGCAGCAGGAGGCAGCATTTTAGGACTCCCAGATCTGGGCCTGGGTGTTCAGTGTTCTGCCTTCCAGGCCAAGCCGCTGACTCCCGATCAGAACATGCTCACAGGGGAACGTGAGCACAGGGGCCAGGATACAGTAAAGGGACCCTTCTTGCCCTCCTGCTGTGTTTGCAGTTGGCAAGCACCAGTTCTGTGCCTGAGACTCAGTTTACAGATGAGAAATCCCAGGCAGGGCTAAGACTACTGGGACCCAGCAGATACTCTGAGAGAATGAGGGACAAGCCCAGCCCAGCCTTGTCCTCAAGGAGGTAACATCCCAGTGTGTCAACTAACCAAGGTGGGCCATGGAAACCCAGGAGAATGGGCAGCAAGTGAGCCTGGGAAAATCCCAGAAGGCTTCCTGGAGGAGGAGGCGTTTGGCAGCAACCCAGGGGACAAGGAAACCTGTATGAGCTGCGAAGTGCCACACATGAGACACAGAGCCCATGACTTTGAGGGAGTTGGGGGTCCAGGTTTAACTCTCAGCCCCACCCTCAGCCCTTCCCCTCCTTTGCACCTCTGTCCTCTGCCTCTAGGATAAGAGTTCCTATGACTGTGGTCCGGCCCCAGTGCAGGCTCAGTCCCAGGGGATTCTTACTGAACGACTGGTCTGACCTTGGTGTACCCCTAGGCTCCAGATCCCACGCACCTCCTCCCACTTGGCATCACCTTCCAGGAGCGGCACGGCCCGGGTCTCAGATGGACCTGGGAGTCAGGCCTCTGGGCTCTCCCCAGACTTGGCTCTGGAGCAAGGTAGGAGGCAGGGAGCAATAGGAGACCAACAAGTGTCCTTGCTGGGCACCCCTCCCCAAGAGATTCAACAGCTCCAAGGGCTGGCTCCTGGCCCCCCAGCAGGAGAAAGATCGGTTCTAGGTCCAGCCTCCCCACTCCTGGCTGAGACTTGGCAAACCACCTCCCTGCTCTGAACCTTAGTCTGCTCATCCCAAAACGAACTGGCTATTGCTATGAGCAGTGACAAACAGAAGGGGTAAGTGTTGGCTCCTTCCCTAGGGCTGGGCACTTAGAGACTCAGGGAAACAAAAACAGGTTATCTCTTGGGCAAGGAAATTCACATTTACCTCCTTTATGGCTCATGACAGCCTGGAAAAGGAGGGACTACTGTTCTAATTTCACAGTGAGAATCTGAGGGGGCTGGTGAGAGGGCTTGTCAAGGTCACAGGGCTCTGAGTCCCAGGTGTGCTGTGCCTGACTCTATAAGTTGGTCCTTTCAGGCTATAGGAAGAGGTGGGCAGGAAGGAGGCCTGGGCATGTTGAATCACGCTGGCCAGCCCCAGCCCCAGAGTAGCCTGGCCACAAACCTCAAACCCTAGGTCAAGAAGAAAAGAGCCCCCTGTTCTCTGTCTCCCTGAGCCTGCAGCCATCTTGGGCCCTGGCAGGGGTTTTGCTTTGAAAGCCAGGAGCCGATCAGCCCTAGGTCAAAAGCCGGGAAGGCTAGAAAGTGAGAACATCCCAGCAGGACAAGCCTCCTGGTGGGGAGTCACCACTGGCCAGAGCCCCGCCTGCCACGCCTGCAGTGCAATGCATTAATGCAGCATAAAATGCTGTGCGCGCACTGGCAGGCACCTGCCAATCTCAGCTCACGCCCCCACCCCAGCCCCCTCTCCCGGAGGACAGATAATTCTCTCGCTCTCCCAGCCTGACAAAATAACTAATGCTAACTCAATAAAGTCCCCCTTGAAGGTTTTTAATTACCAGACTGTGCCGAAGACTAAAGACTCCGGGAGCAGGAGGGAGGCCAGGGGAGGCTGATGAAGGTCCACGAGGCTGAGGCAGGGAAGCAGTGTCCCTTCCAGCTCAGGGAAAGGGCAGGGCCAGGCCGCTGCTGTCCAGGGTGCTGGCCCTGGCGGTCACAAGGATTTAGGATTCATACTGGCAACAGCGGCCACTGATGGAGGCCAGGCTAGGTTCCCAGCAGGAACCTGACAAGGGTTATCTCATTTAAGCCTCACGGCCAATCATAAAGTAGAAGCTGATGTCTCCACCATACAGATGAGGACAATGTGGCTCCGGGGGGTGGGGGGTGGGGGCAGTGGTGTGCTCTGGTCACACAGCCAAGCCTGGATTGTCCAGTTAAGCTTGGCGTCAGGTAGGGTACCTGGCTGCCTGTAGCAGAAAACTCAAAGCAGGGATGTGGCTGAATGGAGCGTCTGAAGCCACAGGGATGACCTCCGGGGAAGGGTCTAACGGAGTGCAGTGGTCTCTGAGCAGTGAGATGCGCTGGCCACACGGAGGCTGCCCAAGGGGCCCACGCAGAGCCCGGAGGCAGGTGTGGCCAGCCTGATCATCTCCAGTCATGGAGGAAGGAGGCTGAGACACCCATGATGAGCCCCACTGCCACCGAGGGAGATGAGGGCACAGGGGAAGGCACTGCAGGAGAAAAGGGAACACAGAACTCTCGCCAAGACACCTAACCCTGGCCCAAGCGCTTAGTGCTTCAATGGTAACACCTGAAGTGACATGTATGGCCACCTCTGCCCCAGAACGACACCAAACTCCTCCCCACCCTCTGCGAGCCCGCCCTGTTCTGCTGGCCTCACCCACTCTCCATTTCCTGAACCAGCCTTCCTCTGCTCCTTCCAACTTGCCAAGCCCGTTGCTGCCTCAGGACCTTTGCCCTGGCTGTTCCCTCTCCCTGCGATGCTCTTCCTTAATATTCTTACATAACTGGTGCGTGTCATTCAGGTCGCAGCCCAATGGCACCTCCTCAGAGAAGCCTTCCTTGAACTCTCAACCACAGCCTTCTCTGGCAGAGGCCCTGAGCATCTGTCCACGGAAATGCTGTGCAGCCTTCAGCCCCAACCCACACATCCAGCCCCTCCTCCAGACAGCTTTCCTGCACCCCAGGCAGAGTGACCGGCTCCCCATAAGGTACAGGCCGCCCTCCACTCAGACCCGAGGCATCACTGAGGTGTGGACTCTGAAACCAGCTTGCTGGGGTTCAAACCCTGCCTCAGCTCCCTACTAGCTGCATGAACTTCCCTGAATCTCTTTCCTTATCTATAAAAGGCAGGTAAGTCTCCTACTTGTAGAAGACTCAGAACAGTGCCTGGTGAGCGCTTCATGTTGCCTAGCAACATCGCCATCATCATCATCAGCCCATCCTCCCCCACCAGGCCTCGGCTCACTGAATGCTGCATCCTTTGCCCCCAGCACAGGCCCTGGACATGCAGGTGCTCAGTGAGCACTGGCGGGACGTCGACGCTGTGAGGCCGGCCACGGAGCTATGCTCAGCTCCATTCTATTCCCTAGAT
Organism: Pteropus vampyrus; assembly: GCF_000151845.1. Taxonomy (NCBI): domain Eukaryota; kingdom Metazoa; phylum Chordata; class Mammalia; order Chiroptera; family Pteropodidae; genus Pteropus; species Pteropus vampyrus. The sequence goes on along the minus strand of NW_011888926.1, from coordinate 1,231,922 downwards.
GAGGAAACAGAGGCCTCAGGAGGCTCAGTGCTGTTCTGTGGACCTACTGTCCTGGCTGTGCTCTTTTCGCTGTGGCTTCTGCAAATCTGCTCTTCCCAGCTCTGTGGAGGCGCCCACTTGGGGGGCGGTGCTAAGAGCCTGCGCAGCTGTGCCTGGCTCCCGAGGGCCACAGGGGGTTGGCTGGAGGCTCCAACACCCAGCCCTGCCTGGAGCCTCCTGGCTGAGATCACAGCCCTGCAGCGTTCGAACTGCTGCCCACCAGCCGGCCCCCTGGCATCGGGCCCGGGATGCCAGCCAGCCGGGAGAGGAGGCAGCTTGGCTGGCAGCCAGCTCACAGTGCCTGGGCTGTCAGCTGGGAGGCAGGCCAGGCAGGGCTGAGACCCCCGCCCCCTGAACAGGGCCCTGGCCAGGCCACCCGGACAGGGACAACTTCTCACCGTCACAACTCAAGGGGGCCCTGTGAATCCAGCCTCAAGCAAGGTTCGGGGATGTAATCTTGCTGGGTGGGGACCAGGAGGCCTCGTCCCCATTTATTCAGCTCAGCTTTTCACTACCGCGGAAGCAGCAGGTGGAGCAGGGGGAATTTTCAAGTCAAATAATAATAAAAACAGCAACAACTCCAGCTGACACTTAGCAAGCACTTAGTCCGTGCCAGGTGTTTTACATGCTACTACACTGACTCTTCCCAAAGGAAGAGGCGATTATTATCCTCCCTTTACGGATGTGACAACTGAGCTCAGAGAGGTGCAGTGACTCACCCAGAGCTGCACAGCAAGCTTGGAGGAGGAGGAGGACTTTGAACTCAGGTTCCAGAACCTGTATTCCAACCTCTCCACTCCACTGGCTCAGGAGGTCTAGGTACCCACAGTGGATAGCCCAGCTAGGTGGCCTTGAACAAGGAAGTTGCCCATCTGAAAACTGGGCATATCGGAGAGGACCACGCTGTAGAGCCGACTAGGGACTGAAGACAGAAAAATCAGGCCTGGGTAAAGGATGTGTTCCTAAATATGGCTAGGGGTTGATCATGTTCACTGAGCTGCAGGAATAGCCCCAGGAGGCCCGTCTCATCAGAGCCTCTGCCAGCTTGGCCCCACCCCCCACAGCCTCCTGGGCACCCTCCATGGGCACAGCTGGGCCACAGGGGTCAGGCACTGAGGGGCAGTTCTCAGGGGCAACCGTGAAAGCCCACGACACAGTGCCTGGAGACTCAGACCCAGCAGCTGTCCCTTTGTATCGCCTCTCCCCACCCCTACACAAGGTGGGCTCGGAAGAAATCGGCCAGAGAATCGTGCATGAGCCAACAAGGTCAGAGAGCTGGGTGCAGACCCATCTCTTGGGTGCATCTCTCTTGCCTCTGAGTCCAGGGAAAGACTTGGGAGTCTCTGTCCATCCACCAGCTGGGGGCATCAGACAGGACCCACCACTCCTGGTTCAAGGCCTCATGGAAAGGGTCAGAGCAGGCGCTGGTGAGTGTGTGCCAGGTTTAGGGCTGGGCAACAACTCGGCTTAGCTATTCACCTTTGGACTAACTGCCAGGGCCTTCTTTCTTTTTTTTACTATTTTTATTCTTATTTGATTCAAAACAATGGTCATCTCCCCATTTCCACATGCCCAAAGAGGGACAGTGACTTAGCCAAGGCCACAGAGCTGATCAGAGCACAAACCAAGGTCCTGAGGTCCCCAGAGTTCCTATCACCAGATTTCCTAACCCGGGGCCTCAGAGCCACGGCTCAGATCCCAAAGCAAGACACCAGGGGGGCTGAGGGAGCTGGGGAAGGTGCGAGGACAGACAGGTTTGGATGGGCAGGGGTCTTCTGGGGAGAGGGTATAAGGGCTGGCTTTGGCCAGGGCGCCCAGTGGGCAGGCACGTGAGAGCAGCCGCGCTGAGGACAAGGCACCAGGAGAGACGAGAGCCAGTCCATGCGGCACGGAGGCTTCAAGGAGGCCAACCGGGCAGATGCCAGGGGCAGGCGCTCCTGCTGACTCCACAACGGACGGCTGGCAAGAAACGGCCAAGGCCCCACTGACATCACTGAGGTCCGCCCTGTGTGCGCCCTCCCGCCCAGACACCCAGGCAGCAAAAGGCGCCCTGACCAGGGTGAGGGGTGAGGGGGTCTGGATTTCAGCTCTGCTGTGTGACTGCACGAGTCTCGGCACCTCTCTGAGACTGAGCTCCTTGTCTGTGCAGTGACGGAGCAGACGGATGACACCCTCGCCGCCCCTGCGGAGGGCGGGGCACACAGCGGGCCTCCTGGCTGGCTGGCACCAACACGGTTTTGCCCTAATTGCTTCTGTCTCCCCACTTGCCTCTCATGGACAAGCCTGCCAGGACAAATTTAACCACAGAAAAGTAGAGCAGGGACAGGCCAGAGCCTAGGGGCGGCCGGCAGATGCCCCTCCCCCGCAGCACAGAGCACCCTCCACTGCTCCACTGCCCAGGACCAGCCAGCCCAAGGCCCTGGACTCCCTCCCTGTGGCCAGCACAGAGGAGGCCCCCGCTGGTGTGTTCTCAGCCTCAGGGATCAGTGCGCTGGGCAGGGGATCTGAGGCACCAAGGATTTCCACGCCACTGCCCGCCCTCTGGGGGAGGAGGGCATGGAGGGTAGAAGAAGTCACCAGACGGATCTGAATGCAGCCCGGGACAGTCAGCCTTTAGAAAGCTTGGGAAGGACAGAAGGGGGTGGTGGGAAAATGATGAGGGCCCCCAGGGAACATTTACTTAGCAGGACCAGAACTCCCTCCTCTCATGGGGGGCAGGGAGGGGCTCCTGCTGGGGGCGGGGCACGGAGGGGTCCCTCCCCAGCCCCCTCAGGTGTTGACAGCCTTGCCCATTTGCCTCCCGCCTGCACCCCATTCTCTACACTGCCCACTCCCACGTTCCTTATCTCACCCCCCACCTCTCCCTCCCATCCACTCTCTCCTCCCCGTCCCTCCTGCCAGTGGGCCTCCCATGCCACAGGCCTCAGTTTACCCCCAGGACAAAAAGGCTGCAGCCCTGAACTAGGCAGCCTTGGCCTCGAGGCCTCATGAATAAAACATGCTGGCAGTGTTGGTCACCCAGGAATCCAGCGAGACTTTATCCACAGCAGACACAACCCCGACTGGTCACCAGTAACAACTCTTCTCTTTCTCTCCAGCCGGCTACTCCCCACCCTCTGCACCTCTCCCCACCACAGCAGCCCCCTCCCCAAAACTTCGACCTCCTGGGGTGACCTGGCCAGGCCTGTCACCGAGGCAGATGTGTAAAGTCAGCAGTGCCAGGGCAATCAGCAGGTACCTGGAGGAGGAGGGGGGAAGAGAGAATAGCAGAGGAGGAGGAAGTGGGGGGGAAGGGGGAGGAGGGAAAGGAAGGGAGGAGGAGGAGGAGGAAAGAGGGAGGAGGAAGCGGAGGGGAGGAGGGAGGAGGGAAGAAGAAAGAAAGGGGTAGGAGGGAAAAATGAGGGGGTAGGGGGAGGAAAGGGGGAGGAGAGGAGAATGAAGGGAAGGAGAGGAGGGGAGGGGGGAAGAATGGAGGAGGAGGGGAGGGGGGAGGGGCGCCCTGAAACCTGCGCAACATCAAAGCCTTCGCAGCCGCAGAGCACAGTCACGTGCGCGCGGCCTCGTTCCATCGCTGGGAGAAGCCGCTGGGCCTGGGGCTGCTGAAGGAATTTTAAAACGAGGCAGATTGCCTGGAATATTGGGGGGTGAGGGGTGCAGTCAGAGAGCTTTATCTCAAGGCAGGTTTAGAAACCTTTCCCCCCAAGGAGAGCGTCAGGGCAGAAGGGGCCTCTGGTCAGCCTCTGGGCAGGTGGCCAAGAGTGGGGACCACCCAGCTACTCTGAGCAGCTGGTGAGAAGCTTGTGGCAGGCCTGCCCTGTTATCAAGAGAAGCCGGAAATCTGGATTTTTATGTGAAAGCTTCCTCTTTTTAATATTGGCTCAAGTGAAAAGAAAAAAACAAAACAAAACAAAAAAAACCCCACATGGGCCAAATAGAGCATGTCCTGATTTGGTCTGATGGGCTCCAATTTACTTTTACCACAGGTGGGGAAACTGAGGCCCAGAGAGAGGAAGGGGCTTGTTCAAGGTCACACGGTGGGCACCCAGAGGCCAGGGTTAGAACTTGGGGATCTCAGGACTCCTGGGCTGGAGCCTCCGGTCAGGCAGACAGGGAGCCTGAGGGTCCCGGGTCCCAAGAGGCAGACAGGGCCGAATGATGGGAGGAGCAGCGGCAGGGGAGGGTTTCAGAGCCCCACCCGGGCGGCCCAGGCCAATGCGCCCCGCCCCCCACTTTGCCTGCCTCTCTGCCTTCTCTCAGCCCGCTCTCCCCGCTCACTTCTCAACGCTGTCCTGACCCATCCCGTCAGGTACCCCATTCCCCAAGGACCAGCTCAGCACACGGTCAGTCACTCACTCAACCATTCAGTCTGCTGCCTGCACCGCGCAGCATGCCTTGGCCCCGCCCACAAATAAGGCCAGGAAGTGGGGCGCAGAGAGGTAGGGCTTCTGAGGAGGAAGCAGCTGCCTCTGTGGGGGTCTCCCCAGAGGAAAGTCCCAGGGCTGGGGACAGAGAATTCTGGGCAAAATGTCCAGCACCTGCACTCAACTATTGGGGGCGGAGTTATAAATGAGCTCTGATGGCTAGGGGAGAGGCTGAGTTGGGGGCAGAGTTGGGGGCAGATGTGGGGAGCCTCGAAAACTGGACTCAGAAGCTCAGGCCATCCAGCTCTAGGGTGCCGGAAAGACCCCGGAGGTGTTGGAGCAGGAGGGGTCAGCTAGGATCTTTACTGTGGGGGTCTCAGGGTGCAGAGCTGAAAGTCGTTTGCTCCACTTGCACCCTTGACAAGCATCTGCTGAGCACTTCCTAGGTGCCAGTCCCCAGGCGGACAGGTGAGGTGCCTGCTCTCCTGTGGTGGGGGAGCAAATGTGATCACTGAGAAAGCCACCACAGGGTGAGAGGCTGTGATGGGGCCTGGACTGCGTGGGACAGGGGACTCGGCCTGATCCAATCCCTCCAAGTCCCTGCAAGGTGAAGGCAGGAGGGGGCTGTTCCCAGCAGGAAGGAACAGGTGGAGACAGAAATGTGTGTGTGGCGGGGCGGGAGGTGGGGGGGTGAGGGGTGGTTCTAAGTGGTAAAAGTGGTTCAGCAGGTCAAGGTGTGGGCAGGAGCCAGGAGGAAGGTGACAGAGCTTCGTGCCTTCACCCCAAGGACGATGTGGGGAGTGAGGGAGAGAGAACGGATGCTTGTGGGGTGGGGGACCCCGGCACATGCCTTGGCTCTGAGGGCCTTCGTGAGGGAGGCACCCCCTTCCATGGGCAGAAGCCGAGCACATGAGCAGCTGTCCCCTCAGACAGACTTCAGTTCCCACCAAGAAAGAACTTTCCAGTGTGCAGAGCCCCTTGGCTGGGCGGCCACACGGGCTGGTATGAGCAAGACTCAGGTGGGTGGGCCCAAAACCCAAGGACAGCTGGACCACTTCAGGGAAGTCCTTCAACCGAGCCCCACCCCCACAGGAAGCGCCCTTGGAGAGGAGCTGCTGGGGCACTCAGAGGGAACCCTGCAATGTACCTAGCATGATGCTGACCTCTGACCCCATAGCTGACATCAGAGGGACAGCTAAGGGACAGCAGAGGAAGGGGCCATGCCTGGGGGAGTTGGGAGGTGTCCCTCATTGAGCAGGAGCCTAGATGCCACTAATAATGACACGATAAAGCGTTACGAGTCCCATTCTCCGAATGAGGAAACTGAGGCCGGAGCAGAGTGAGGACTGGTGCTGAGGCTGGGGGAGACCACAGTACCTTTGGAAGGGACGTGGGAAGCGTAAGGGCTGCTCTGGGACAAAGCCAAAGGCCTCTGGGGAGAGGGTCCAGAGAGTGGGTGGCCTTCTCTCCCAATCTTGGCCATGGACAGCTGAGGGGGAAACTACCCAGGCGCTGTCTTCATCGCTGGCACTTCCGTTGTCGTGTGCCCAGCCCTGGCGTTGGGGCAAGTGGGGCTCAGAAACCCATCTCTATCCTCAAAGAGCTCCCACTTCACCCACCAGCCGTGAACCACCTCCTTTTACAGATGAAGAAGAAACCAAGGCCAGGGGAGGATGCTTTACAAGGTCACCAGTCAATGAGGCTGAGCCAGGCACAGCCCTCTACTCCCAGGTCTCTAACTGGGGGGTTCCTGCCGCCTCATGTGGGGGACGGAGGCGGGAAGGAGGAATGGAAAAGGGAAGGAAGGAAACTGGCATTGCCGGAGGCCCTGCCCCAGCCAGGCTCAGTGACTTCTTCACTGGTACCCCTCCAGGGCTGGGGCGCCATGTGGCTCCAGCCCAGCCTCCAGCCCTGCACACAGTAGGGGTTTAGTAAACACTGGGGTGAATTCTTCATGGAAACCACCATGTGCCCAGTCCTGCAATACATGACCTAAGAGGGAGTGGGCATTATTTATACTATTGTAGAGGAGGAAACTGAGGCTCAGAGGGGTCCAGATGTCCAGCCCCTCGCCCTTGGTCATACAGAAACAGCTAATGCCAGAAAACACTCACAGAGCGTTTGCTCGGAGCAGAGCAGGAATCCAAGCACCTGGTACGATTTACTCATTTAACCTTCAAACAACGCTTTAGGCAGTTATTACCTTCTCCCCATTTTTCAGATGTGGACCTGGATGCACAGAGAATTTAAGTAACCTGCCTGATAAGAGCAAGAATTGGGATTCAGTCCCCAGCTGTCTGGTCCCAGTCCACCCTTTAACCGCCTTTCCCCACAATGAGCCTCCCGGGAAGGGAGAAAGGGACTCGGGGCCTGTGGATGGGAGGTGTGCGCGGCCTGGAAGAGGCTCAGATCGCAGGGAGGAGGGGAGGAAGGGGAGGGGAGCTGAGGGGAAAGGGAGGGAGAGGGGATTATGAGGAGCGGAGGAGGAAGAGGGGGGCAGAAGGAGGAGAGAGAAGGAAAAGGGCTGAGAGTGGAGGGGGAAAGGAGAAAGAAAAGGCGGGTAAGAAAGAGGAAAGTGAGGAGGGGCCCCTCTTCCCCGGGGGCCTGGCAGACCACCTTCCAGTCCAGCCACGGCCAAGGCTGGCAGTGCCAGGGAAGATCTGCCCAGTCTTCCTGCTGCAAGAACATCAAAGCTGGTTCCCAGCCAGCCCCAAGGTAGCGTCCTTTGAGGTTTGGCAGAGTTGGGGCCATATTTCAGGCTGATACAAAGCAGGCTGCACCCCACCCCCTCCGGCCCAAGATCCCCATCTGGGTTGTCTACTTAATACTCCATTACAGGAGAAAATATACAGCCAGCTCCCTCCAGCCCATTCCTCCCTCCCAAAAGATCAAAGCTGCGCTAGATGCCTGCCCAGAAATTCCATAACCAGAACGCAGAATGGGGGAGAAGCAGGTAGAGCCCAACACGTGGATAGGAAGTGGGGGGGCCAGGCAGGTGAGGGTGAGACCAGGCTTCCAAGTGGGGACTGGGTCAGGAGCCTGGCAGGAGGCAAGAGAGCCGGGACTTGGGGTGCCTGCCTGCCCAACGCCTCCATCCCCTACAGAGCCCTCCCAACTCACCAACCCCTTGGCTCACAAAGCCTGTCGTGCTTTATGCTCCTGACCCCACTGCCAGCCTTGGGAGGTGAGGGACAGAATAGAGCAATCTGTATCTGCTGTAATCAGCACGCCACGGCTGCGGGCCTGCGGCGTGCCAGGTAGGCACCCCGATGAACACTGAGGTCTCACAGTGCTGTGACCTGGGCAGAATCATCCTAGTTTATAGCAAGGGAAACTGAGGCATAGGAGTTAAGGGACCTGCCGAGGGTGGTGAGCAGCGGTGAGTTTTGGCTACCCAGTGTCCACTTCTCCAACGTGAACCATTAGATTTGCATTGGGGAACCCCCTCTCTCACTTCAAGTGGTCTCAGTGAGATGTGAACCAACTGTCAAGTCTCCTGCAGAGAAACTGACAGACACATCCTACACTGCGGGGTTGGGAGGGCAGGCGGGCACTGGACCCTCTTCCAGGCTAAGGATTGGAGTCCCTGGAGTCCCCAGCTTACCAGACCCCTAGGTTCTACCACTGGCCCCATGCCCTGGTTGTCGGTTAGTTTTCCAAACTAAGAAACAGGTTCACAGAGGCTCAGACCCACAGAAGTTGTAAAGCCGTGGGGAGCTCCGGACACACAGCAGACTTCTCTGTGGCCACCCAGTGGGGAGGGAGAGCAGGAGCTGAACAGCATGTCCGGAGTCCCCCAGACCAACGCAGTCCCACAAGCACTGACACGCGACTGGAGCAAAGGTCAGCCCCCTCCTCCAGCGCAATCTTGTGGACCAGAAGGCTGCAGGCGAGCAGTAGTTCACGAGCTGGCCCAATATCCTAATTCATACTAGGGGGTGACTGACTCCTTCTTCTTGATGAGGAATTCCTCTCTCCAAAAGTGTTCCTCCTCCTGTGTCTCCCTGCTCCCTTCTCAAAAAATGGCGCTGTCCTCTTTCTGGGGCCAGAAACCTGGGGGCATCCCCCCGCCCCCAGCATTCTTCCAGTCTTCCTATGTCCCACTTTCCACACCGGCTGTCCCATCGGTCTCTAAATTGCACAGTTTCTCCCAACTCCCAGGGGAGACCAAATTCCTTGCCTGGATGGACACCTGTCTCATCCCCGAAGTCCATGTCCTTATTTTCCCAGCGCTGCCTGAAGTCTAGGGGGTGAATGAGTGAATGAAGTCCCTGTTCACATGTGTTCTGGGATCAGTGAATCTCTGCCCCATCCCTCTCCCCCTCCTCCCAGACCCGGGCCTCCCCAGGCTGCCCATCCTCTGGTCTCCACACCCCGCAGCCTGACAGTGACCCTGGGCCAAACGTCATCATTGGCATGCCATCTGCCTCCCCGTGGCTGGGAGCTCCCTGAGGCCCGGATGGTGTCCGCCCGTCATCTACCTCCACTTATCCATCCCCACGTGGCACCTGGCCCTCAGAGGCACTCGGATGAAAAGCAGGAAGAGCCTCTTGGGAGAGATACTCGTGGCACTGGCAGCACCATGCTCATTCCATCGGGAACCAGACACAGGGGCAGGGGTGCCCCTGGGGGTTTGGAGGCCTCTGTCCCCTCACTGACGGCTGAAGGCTGACCCTGGCAGATCCTTACCTCCATCTCCCCTCCTCACTGGGGGCAGAGCAGCAAGCACATGGCCAACCAAGCAATTGTCCAGACCTAGTGGGGCTCAGCAAGCCACTTTGAATGCGGAATAAACCTCTGGCCTCGGAGAGGGGGCAGAGCACACGGGATGAGCACAGTGGCTGCCGGGCTCCCACAGCCACCCCCCACCCAGAGCCGGAGCTCGGCTGGCCCTGAGATGCCGCGCACGGCTGCCAATTCCCCAGCTCAGCAGAAAGCCTCCATTTTGCAGGGAGAAATTAATGAAAGGGAGAAGCCTGGGAAATTACAAGTTGCCACCTGCAATTTCTCCTTCCAAGGAAAGTGGCACGATGGCTGATTAAAGCAGCAGCCGCCCTGCCAGGCTGGGCCGGCAGCTGAGGACCTTGCCGCCTGCTAGGAGACAGGTGGGAAACCATGGGGGTTGGGGGGACTCAGGCAGCCCCTCCCAGCGACCTCCAAACTGGGGAAACCCCTGGCTTCCTTAGCCCTCCATTATCTTTTATCAACAGGCAGTCAGCGGGCCTCTTGTGACCTGAAGAGCCTCACGGATTAAAAAGTATGAGACGCCATCACTCCTACCCCATCTCCCACCCTCAGGTGTTGGGTTCCTTACAGACTGGTGGGGGAACTGGAGAAACGGCACTGATGGGCCTCCCACCCAACGTCTGGGGCTGCTGGAGCCACTTCACAGACCGGGGAACGTGGAGGCTCGGAGAGCGACACTTGTCCAAGGCTGACGACGAGGCGGAGCTGGGGCCGGGTGCCAAGCCAAGCCGTTTGGTACAACAGTGCAGCTCTGCTGACAACACAGGGCTGTCCCGCGATGAGCTGAGGAAGGACAGTCGCATAAGACACTCGCTGCAGCAGCTGCGACTTGCATCTGACCCGCAGTACTGAGTTATCAAGTCACGGCCGTCCTTCCTCCTGGACTGGGAAGGCAGAACCCGGCCTGGTCACCACCTTGAGCCTCTCCTTCAGTAATCACACCAAGTTCCTTGATTTCCAGTCTGCCATCTGCAGTCAGAGCTAGGCCAGTGGAGGGCTGGGAAGGGTGACTTTGGAGCCACAGGCTCTGGATTCCACTGCCCCACTTCATCTGACAGGAGCCAGACCACTTCTCCCTTCCAATGGCCCACAGATTTCCAGCTCCCTCAGATCCTGTCTCTCACCAAGATGTGAATTCAGACTAAGGTGTGAATGACTGACGCCAGCTTTATTTCTTCCTCTAGGGTTTATGCATTCTGAGGCACTAAACTGGACTTCTCAACTGTGAGGATGGTGATTCACAGGGGTGACATGTTGAGTGAAGAGCCCCCTGGGATAAGAATCTGTATGCTCCAGCCTCGCACCAAAGGAATGCAACCGCCCCAGTGGAAGACTAGCTCTCCTGGGCCAGCCCATCCTCCCTTAGCTGTGTGCATTATGGTAAGCTCCATGGCCTCTCTGAGCCTTGGTACCCTTACACTCTCCCCTCCCCAGCTGTGTGATCCCAGGCAAGTCCCTCAGCCTTCCTGGGCTCCAGCTTGGAAAGCCAGGAGGCGGCCGGCTGTGGCATCCTTTGGAAGGCAAACGATGAAGCACGGCTATCTCCCAGCTCCACGGCCCTGGCCATATATTATTATAATGGCCTTGGCCAATAGGGGCGCAGGCTATTAGAATGAGTTAAGACCAGATTAATCTGCTTAAAAAAATATGCCTGGTTTTTACGCTACGCATTCCCTCCTAACAACTCAGGCTCCTTCCAGACCATTATCTCGTTTTATCGTTAATTCAATTCCATAAACATGTATTAAGTGTCTATTATGTGCAGAGCCTTGGTTTGGTAGCTGAGGTGGGGTGAGGGGGCTATTGGGGGGGGAGCCCTAGCCCTCAAGGTGCCAACAGTCAGGCAGGGGACCCGCCTGACCCTCAGACCTCACCACTGGGACATGAAAGTGAGCCGGAGCTCAGAGAAGGAAGACGCCCGCCAGCCTAGAGGATCGGGGAGTGATTCCTGGAGGAGGGGGCCCATGAAAACTGGGATTGGAGACAGTAATATGTGACACAGATAGAGGGCCTACTATGTGCCAGGTACTGTTCTCAGCACTTTACACACAGGGACTCAATCCCTAAAATCCAGGGGGCTGGTACTGTCGCCTCCATTTTATAGATAAAGAAACTGAGGTTCAGAGAGAGAATTTATCAGAGGTTCCAAAGCTGGTAAGGGTGAAGCCATGAAATCCAACCCCAGGGCCTGGCCTTCGACCTCTACGTAGGGTGCCCAAGACTGAGAAGGGTGCCTGGAAAGTGGGCACGAAGGATGGGGCAGTGGAAAAGGAAAGGAAAGGGGTGGGGGGGACACTGCGCCTCTGAATTTGGTCCAAGCGGGCCGTTGAAGGATGGCTGGATTTGGAAGAGCAGAGACGAGGCCAGGACTGGGGGAGGGGCATCCCCTGGGCAGGGCTGCTGGGACAGGAGGACTGTGGAGTCAGCCGGACCTGGGTCCAAGTACTGGTTCTACCTCCCTGGCTGGGTGATCACACGCTGTTACTTAACCTCTCTGAGCCTCAGTTCCTACCCCTGTGAGGATGAGACAGTAATTAATACCTGCCCTACCCCACAGAGATGAGGCTAAAATGGGTTGGGACTGCCCGCTGTGCACTCGGGGTGGGCGCTGGTGTGGAGTGTCACAGAACACATTGGAGGGGCTGGCTGGCCCAGACCACTGGCCCGGGGGGCCATGTCACAAGTGTGGACTGTGAACCTCAGAGAGGTAGCCCAAGGCTGAACTGGAAAGGGCAAGTGGCACATGCCCATCCTGTAAATGAGAAGACAGGTAGCAGAGGGACCCAGCAAACCCCGTGTGACAATCACTGGACTCATTCTCACATTCTCCCAAGGATGTGTAGACAGCAAACGCTCCCCAGGACCTCCACCTGCCTTGTCAGCTGGAGAGGACAGGGTGACTACACCAGCAGAAACTGCACACAGCGACAGGCAGGGACTACAGAGCCTGAAAGCTGCCAGAAACCAGAGCCCATAGTGGCCACATGCCAGGACCACAACAGACCACACGCCAGGAGCCTCAATCCATCACCCAGGCCCCCAGCAGGCACCCATGTCCTCGGCCTCCCGGCGCTACCTCCCCAGCCTCCTGAGCCTCCCCGCATTCAAGAGCTCCCCACCCCTCTGCACTGCCCATACGCCCCCGATCCTACCCCTTGCCCCAGTTCCCAGTGACACTGTTGGCATTCTTCCAGTCTTGGCTGACATTTTTTCTTCTAAAACCTTCTCTGTGACATCACCACCACCCGGCCCACAGACAGGGAAAGGGGGGCTCCTTTACATATTCAGAGCCCTTCACACGCCCCTCAACAGAAGCAGAAGAGCAAGTGACAAGGAATGCAGTTTTGAGCTCAAGTTCAGCTTTCCTGAACTAGCTGCAAGTTATGTCACCTCTCTGAGCCTTACCGTCTTCATCTATAAAGTGGGGTAATACCAGCACCTCACAGCGTGGTGGTGACGGTGACATACAACTGCTTGAAATAGTGCCTGGCTCTTATCACCATCATCACCATCAGGATGCTCTGAGGTTGCCATCTATAGGGTTGACTCCCCACTGATCCTCATCTCCATCGCTCCCGGTCCCATCTGCCCAGTGCCCTGCACCAGACTTGGTGCCAAGCAGCTGCTGACTCAGAGGGCAGAACAACCAACTCTGCCTGGCGCAGCCATAAAACAAGATGGTGCCTACTGGGGTTCTGAAGGATGCACAGGAGTTCACCGAGTAAAGAGAACAGACAGGGAGGAAACTCGAGGCAGAGGGAATTGTTTCCGTTGGACCTCATAAGCCTCAAATGCCACACTGAAGAGTTTGGATTTCATCCTAGTGGCAGCGGGAAACGGATTTTCTAATTAGGACTCTAGTCATGTGATATTCGTTCATCAAACATTCGCTAAGGGCCTATTAAGAACCAGGTTCTGGGGATATGGTGGGAAACGAGATAAATGTGATCCTGGGGCCACAAAGCCCACGTTCCCATGGGGAGACAGTAACAGGGACCCTCGTAAATAAGGCATCGATGCCAGCTGTCTGGAGGGTTCAGCGAGAGGGGTACGTGGTGCTCTGAGACCACCAACAATAGCAGGAATCCAGCCTTCGGGGAGTTGAGGAAGTGGGGTTTTAGCCAGACTTTAGCAAGAAGGCGTTAGCAGACAGAAGAGGGAACAGGGCAGGAAGAGAACATTCCAGGCAGCGTGAACAGCACGGGCAAAGCCCTGAGGTAGGAAGGAGTGTGGTCCATGGGAAGAAGTGGAGGCGCATGTGGCTGGGACACAAGGCTGGGGGGCCAGTGTGGCCGTGGAGCACAGGGGCAGGGGCTGCGGCCCGGGTGAGCAGTTTGGGTTTGATCCCCCAGGCAATGGGAGCCCAGGCCAGGAGCCTGAGAATGGAAAGTTGCCAGGTCCTGGTCACCCTACAAATTCCTGGACAGGGAGCGATGGTTTAAGACCAAACTGAGAGCCCAGAAAGGCCGGGACCCACACACAGCCTGGACTGCCCAGCCTCCCGCCTTCTCTCCTCCCCAGCAGAGTGGCTGCCGGCAGATTGATGAGCTGGAGAGTCGATTTGTCTTGAGTTTAGCTCAGCTTCTGGCTGCATCTTGGGTGACACTGCCTCATCAATACCCAAGAAAATACAGCCTGGAGTGTGGACCAATTAGGAGCTGCACAGCTGGCCGGAGCAGCATCCATGGATGGCTGTCCTCAGGAAGATGGGTACATGAGTGTGGAAAGGGGGGCAGGTGGGTGGGCATACCCTGTCTGCTTGGGACCTGCCACCAGCTCCCCGACCCAGAGAAGGCTCTTAGCGGGGGTCCCAGCAACTGCACACATGGTCAAGGAGGCAGAAGGGGGCTGCCTAAATGCAACTCCTAGTGCCAAGACAAGGCCCGAGATCCTCACCCCCCCCATGCAAGCGGTGCGGGGAGGCAATGGGTAGTGTGTCATAAGAGTGAGTGCTCTGGCTCTAACACTCTCACTGGGGGACCATGGGTGAGGCCCTTGGCCTCTCCGTGACTCAGTTTCCTCATCAGAGAAACGGGGACACTTCTGCCTCAGAGGGTGGCTGCAAAGCTCAAACTGAATTCTGGAATGACTTGCCTTTCATCAAGTACAAAGGACATGAGTATCAGGCCTCCTTCAGCTGTGAGCCGAAAGGTTGCACTTGGCGCCCTGCCAGTCACACGACGACATTTTGGGTGGGAGCAAGGCACAGGCAAAGGACATGGATGGAGCCAGAGACCGTGGTCCCTTCCAGCCGGGGAACCTGCTGGGGGTCTCAGGCCCCTCCCTTGCAAAGCGGGAATAAAAATACCTTTAGACCAGGGCTGAGTCCCAGGCACGCTGCAGGCACATGGCACCTGCCGCTCGTCCTCCTGACTCCCCCGTTTCCCTGTTCCTCCCACAAACCCCTGAGCCAGAGTCCTGTACACTCAAGACAGCCTTAGCCTCCTAAGCATATGGATTACCCAGAAACTGGGACTCAAAAGGGTCTCCTCTCTGAAGAGGGTGCTAAGACCCAAGGGGGTTTGCATATGAGAACAGGAACTTGGACAAGGAAATAGTTATGCTCAAGGAATGAATCACTAATGCTTAAATTTCTGCCAAGAGGCAAGAAGCAAGGGAGGAAGACATTAACAGCTGGAGATTCTTCCTAGGACTCTGAAATCACCTTGCAGGGAGAAGCAGCATTCATAGGGTATGTACTATATGGCTGGCATTACACCAGGCACAGAAGCCACAGAGAAGACTGATGTCTAGGAGGTGCCGTACCCATCATGAATGAATGAGCAAGTGACCCAGGGTTAGAGCATCAAGGACTCTACCACAGGCTCTCCTGCGGGTCAGAAGGATGCTTGCCTGGCACCAGGACAGCACATGCAGCCATGGGCCCACCAGACTGCTGGGAATACGATCCTAATGGGCACGGTGGAAGAGACAGGTTCCCTGGCTGGACCTGACCTTATTAGTAAGGGTCTGACATGCTCATGGCCACCACTGTCCTTATTGCCCATTCCCCAGTGTGTGATATGTCCTGTGCGCAGATCCATGGCTGCCCTGGCCCTGCCACCCCATTGCTGTGAGGTCCCAGTCACTTCTCATCCCTGCCCTGAGCCTCGGGCTCATCTGAAAGATGTGAATGGTCGTCCAGCCACGAAAACCCCGGAGGTGAGGGTCCCTGGAAGCTCAGAGCATCCCTCTCCCCTCTCCAGTGTTTGAGCAGCAGGTGAGGGCATGGGGCACCCAGGCCCTGGCCCCCAACCTTCTCATGCCCATGCCTCACATGCTCACCGCCCAGACCTCAGGGCCCTCGTCCACACAACTCAGGGGAAAAGTGACCGTAGGAAGACAGCTGGGTTCCTGGCTGCTGGCCAGGCGCTGGAGGCGGTTCATCACGCCCATTCAGGAAAACCAAGTTCTTAGAAACATCCCAGCTTGGCCCCTGCACGAGCCTCTCAGCTTCCCCACCTGGAAGTGTAGGCAGTAACGTCCACCTGTGGGTGGCATTTTGTAACTTATGTCCAGAGCTCTTCAGTGCCGGACACTCAGTAGGCCCATGATGAGTGGTAGTGGCTGCTGGGATATGGGCAGACTCCCTGGTGCACTGGACTTCAACCCTGAAGCTGCTGACCCCATGGGGCCGAAGGTGCTGGCCAATCGGGCGAGGTTACCGAGGGCCCTGAGAGGCTGAGGCGGCCTGGAATTGCCTGGCCCAATATGGGGTCCTCTCCCCACAGCTCCAAGGTGTGTGCTCTCCTCACCTCTCTAGACCTCATTCATGCTGCTCCTACCTCCTGGAAGGCCCCCCTCATATCTAACTCGACCAGGCAAAATCCTGCTCCCATTCATGGCTCACACTCACCACCACCTCTGCTAGGGTTTCCTTAGTCACCTGCCAGCAGGCACCGTGCTTCCTCTGGATGTCCCTAGGGCTGTTGGGACCCCGCCTCTAACCCAGGATAACTCCCAGGCACCTGAGATTCCTGTAGCCTGAATGGAATTCTACAGACACAGAAAGCTTAGTGCCCCGTCAGGACCTGGGCACGGGCTGTCCCCTCTGCCTGCAATGCTCTTCCCTAAGACCCAGGCATGGCAGTCTCCTTCCTGTCCTTTACCTCTCAGCTAAAATGCCACCCTCAGGGCAACACCGGAGCTCTGCTACTAGGGCAGCATCAGCCACAAGGCAGATGGGGGGCAGCAGGGATGCCCCATTCCTGAGAGCCCCTAAGCTCAGGCTGCTGCTGCCCCCACCAAGGGCCTTGCATGACCACGCCAGTATGGGGAGGTGATGGGAGTACCTGGAACTGGCCGGACCCCATCTCTGCTAGATGCGTGCTCTGGGGCAGACGCCTAATGCGAATCATTTCTGTCATCAGGACACGGAGGGGCTTGACACGGACCAGCTGCTGCTGCTGAGGGACAGGCTGCTGGAGCGCCGATGGCTCTCAGCAAAATTGATGGCCGCTGTCAGGAAATGATTTCCCCACAGCCTGACGCAGGCTCTTGGAGGAGCTCAAATCCCAGGCAGCGATGCCTCCTGGGGCGGGCAGCCAGGCAGCCAGGCGGCGGCCCTTACCTGGCCCAGCTGCTTCCCAGGGGTGGGGGGCCTGCAATTCCCAGGTGAGGAGCCAGCGGGGCCCCTCCGAGGAGCCTTGCCAGCCCCAGGTGAGAGTGGGAGCTCCTGCCTGTACCCCTTTTATTCATTTCTGTACCTCCACACTCAGTGCAGAGCCTGGCACAGTGCAAACACCTAGAGAATGTTTGTTGAATGAATAGGTCAATAATGACAATTCTAGAAAGCTTCACGGGACACCGGACCAGCATGTGGAGAAGGGATTCACCAAATAGACAAGGAGGGCAGAGGGCACAGGAATCTGGCTGCCCAGCGCCCACCCATCCACGCACCCACACAGTGACGGAGGGAATCACTGAATGGCAAGAAATGATGGAACCCTGTGACGAAGACCCCTGTCACGACCTGACCTGGCCCAGAACCCCACCCCCCAAGTCCCCTGACCCAAATGTGCTCACACTACAGCAGGATTTTTTAATTTTAAACTGGCTGTGCCTTCTTTTTAAAAGTGACAGGAAACTGGGTTTGATGACGAAAAGCTGTTTCTATAGTTTTTCAGAAACATCCAGAATCAAGGAATGGCCTGAAGAGACCTGGGGGCCACCTGCAGAGACTCTTGCAGGAACCCGTCCTACCGGAGAGGGAAAATTCTAGACAGGTTCAGTCCACCATCAGTCACTGAGCACCTAACGGGGGAGCCTAAGGCATTGGAAAGTGGAAGGCTAGCTGGGTCCTCAACAGACCTGCACCAAGCTGGGGTCCTGGAAGGGAGGACTGCCACCCTGGTGGACTCTGCCAGGTTGGACTCCCACCCTCAGTCCTCATGGAGGGTGAACTGAGGCAAGCACAGGCTCAGAGGGAGGACTCTGAGGGGCAGGCATCCTGCAGCGGGGACATTCGGGGCTGGTGGAATGGGCTAGACAGAGGCAGAAACACTATCCGCTCATCTACTTAACATTCAGACTCCACCACTGGGCAAGGTCCTGGGCTGGCCGCAGGGCCCGAATTAAGGTGCCCTCTGTCCTTGAGGGTCACTCCATAGGACAGTGGTGCAGGCTAGGGGCTGGTGGGCACAGGAAGGTGTACGCAGTGCCATGAATGAGGGAGCCTAGGGGCCAGGCACATAGGAGATACTCACCAGCCTGGCATAGGGCTGGTCAGGGAGGACTTCCCAGTGGAGGCATCCTCAGAGAATGGCAGATGAGCCAGAGGTAGCCAAGTAGAGGAGAGAGTAAAGGTGTCCAGGCAGAGGGAACAGTGAGAATAAAGATACGAAGAGGTCACATAAAGGGGCTCGGACTTCATCCTGAGTCCCAGGAGACGCTGGGTGGGTTCTGAGAGCGAAGAGACTAGGTCCCATTTGCATGCCACAAAGGTCACTGAGTACAAAGTGCCATGCAGGGTTCTGGGATCAGGGTGGTGACAAGGAGGTGCCCCGAGCATGCTCGCAATGCTGACCCTGTGAACATGTGATGTCCAACGAGTGCAATGAGTGTGGGGGGTCCCAGCTCAGTCCCCTGGGCTCATGGGGCCTTCACTTCACCCATCCCAGGATCCTCTCCCAGCTGGGCATACTGTAGGCACTCAGTGAATACAGACCGATCCACAGATTCATCTGTCAGTGCCAGGAGGATGAGAGGAGCCTGGAAGGGTGCGGGAGTCAGAGGCTCCCAGCCGTGCCCAGCCAGGCAAACCACTATGGCTCCCCTGTTGGTGCCTTTGCTACTGCTGTGCCTGGAATGCCATCTCCTCCTGTCTGGTCAACTCTTCCCTCAAGGTTCAGCCCGAATGTCCCCTCCTCCAGGAAGCCTCCCTTGACTCCAGGGCTGGTACAGGCTTCCTCTGGGCTCCCACAGCCCTTGGTGGGGGCCCGCCTAGCACTGATCCCCTGGCGTCACTTCATATATACCCTTCCAGCTCTGCTGGTGAGCCCCGTGAGGGCAGGGCCACACCTGGCCATTGCAGGTGCCCAGGACCCTGTCCAACCCTGGCACCAAGCAGTGGATCCAAAACTGTGAGCTGTGAGGAAATGAGGTTTGTAGAGAGGGCAGGAGAGGTCATAAGGACAGGGACCCCCTTGGCTGCCAGGAGCCTCAGGGGCAGCCCGGGCAGAATTCCTCCAAGTACACAAAGCCACACCAGTGTCAAGATCAGACACGACTGCGAAACCTCAGCCCCAGTCAGCGATCAGCTCCCTACCCATCTCCGCTGTCTCCTCCTTCCAGAATATTTGGGGGTGATAGCTGGGGCCCAGCAGATCAAATGTGCACACTACTGTGGGGACTAATACAGACCCTACAACCTAGTACTGTCATTGCCCCACTTGACAGATGAGGAAACCGAGGCCCAGAGTGTCTTTCCTAGTCTTTCGCTCATGGAGAGAGCAACTCTTGGCTACAGGGGCTCCCCAGAGGGGCTGGAACTGGTATTTCTGCCATTAACACCTCCATCTGAGCTGCCTCACGCTGGCCCATCTCCAGCCCACCTTTCCTTTCTGAAACCAGGAACAGATCACATCAGTCCCCTGCTCAAGTGCCATCAATGGCTCCCACTGCCTCCTGAACCATATCCAAACTCCTTGGCTTCCAGCCCCTCTGAGACTTTCTGGTCTCATCTCCATCACTTTACTCCAGACACAGCCAAATATATTGCCCTTCTCCCA
Source organism: Pteropus vampyrus (assembly GCF_000151845.1). NCBI lineage: Eukaryota > Metazoa > Chordata > Mammalia > Chiroptera > Pteropodidae > Pteropus > Pteropus vampyrus. Next base: position 1,212,547 of record NW_011888926.1, on the reverse strand, counting down.
AATGCGGGTGTCCTTTCCCACCTCTGAGCCTCTGTGCCCACCTGCTTCTCTCCCTAGGATGCCTTCGCCTGCCTCCTTCACCGCCAAGAAGCCTCTGACTTGGGCTGAGGGCTTGGCTCAAAGGTCCCACGCCCTTAACAATCTTCCCAGGCACACCCGGCCCCCAGCGAGCAGTGGCTACACTAGCTGTCTGCCTCCTCCAGCAGACTGAGTGCTCCTCACACTTGGCCCTGTCTGACTCACCCCTACCTTCCCCACCACCCTCCCTCGGCACACCCACAACATTTGCTGAAATGAATAAATTATCTCATTTAGCCACAGAGCACGCCCAGCTCGAATGTCAGCAGTTCAGCCAAGAGCCCTCGTGTGGAAATCACCACGACGACGGTGGCAATATTTCACCTCGCCCAGAAATTTACTGCAAGTTCTCAAGTCTCACCAGAGTCTGTGTGTTTGTGTATGTGTGTGTGGCGGGGTGCTGGGTGACAGAGCTTCCATTTAAACAAAGATGACAGAAAATCTCCTCCTCCAAACGCGTCTGGCCTGTCAAGCTCCTTCCCCAGGGCCTGTCACCTCATTAGCCTCTTGCCATCCTGCGAGGTAGGTGGGCAGGGAAAAAAAATACCCTCATTTCACTGAGGTGGAAACTGAGGCTCAGAGAGGCGAAGTGACCAGCGGGGCAGTGTGAAGCCACAAATAAAAGGCTCTGCTCTTTCCCCTGCTGGGTCTGAGTGGGAAGGGGAGGTGTTGGAGGCAGCAGTGGGGGCAGCTGTAGGGGGGGGCGGTTTGTGGGCCTTTCCCATAGCTTGGCAGTGGAGGAGGGGAGCCGAGGTGGGCACACGGCGACCCCTCCCTCACAGACCTGGAAAGAAAAATGGCAACCAGCCAGCAGGGCCCAATTAGATAGCTGGCTTCAAAGGCACTTGTGAGCCAAGAGGAGCCAGATCCCACTCGAGCCCGGGCAGGGAACCATCCCGGCTCCGCGCCACGCACGCCAGCCCATCCCCTGGCAGCACCATTGGCCACGCTCCCGGAGCCTCACGGGGCAGACAGGCCCGGGCAGCCTGGGCCCCACACTGGAGGCCAGCACAGGGACATGTGCCGGGGGAGGCCTGGGCCCCGACGCCCCCCACTCTCCTCACCCCCAGCCCACTTACCTGCCAGAGGCACTGGCCATGGCCACAGGCCCTGCTGGGGCATCCCAGGCCCCACCCCGCTTTGCCAGGCCTGATTTGCATATGCTAATTAGCTGCACATCCCTTGCTCCCCTTACCAGCTTGTTTGGGGAACGGCTGGATCCGGCTATACCTGTACCGTGCTGATGTCACGCCGAGCTATTTCCAGCCCGGTTGCCATGGAAACCACAAGGCCTCAGCTCCAGTTAGGAGTTCAATATATAATTTACTTACTCCCCCATCCCCCCAGTCCCACCCCAAAGAGACTGGGGCGTACGGGGAACAATCGGCTAAAATATACAATAACACCCTCCACTTCCCTCGGAGGCCTGTGTGAGAGAGAAGCGGGGAGCTTGGTGCAGCGGAACGGTGAATCCATTTTGGAAGAAGGGGGGACGGCGGGGAGGAGAGAAGAGGCTGGCATCTGGGGATGATCCAGGGAGCAAGCTCAGGCCTGGCGACGGGGCTGGATAGGGCCCGCTGCCCGGGGACCGCCAGCACTGCCTGGCCAAGCCTGCATCAGGGACCTCGGGTGAGGGATGACTCCGGGCAGAGTCCCCAGGCTGCAGGTGACCAGCCTCGCTCTGTGAGACCCAGGGCTTGGGGGGGCACTGCTAGCTTGCTGGCACCAGAATGTCACCAAGGCCTGCTGTTCAGAGGCTGTCCCAAGAAAGGGGCATTGGCCACCTCTGTGCCCGGGTGACCCACTATGTGGCCGGCTGGGGCCTGGGGCCACGAACTCAACCAGAGGTGGCACTCACCCACGAGGATCAGGGCCCTGCCATTCCCCCAGCCTGAGGTCCATCCACCTCTGTTCTACAGGCATTCACTGACATCGGCTCCGTGCCATGCCCTGTGAGACGCACTGGGGGAGCGGGAGGGCTGGGGCGCAGCGCCACAAACAGGGAGCCCAAGCTGGGTGGAGGCACCTGGTGAAGTCCATGCTAAGAACATGAGCACAGGGGTATGAAGGCACCGAGTTGGTGTGTGATTGTTGGGGGCGAAGTCAGAGAAGGCTTCCTGGAGGAGGTGCTGGGAAGTCCTGGTTTTCTGATCCCCCAGGGCAGGGCTGAAGTACAGCTGAGCAACTGGGCTTCCCCAGGCCAGGCCCTTCCCTCCCATCCCAGCCCCGGGGCTCTCGCAGCCCTGACCCTCCCAGGAGCACAGTTCTGCCCTCCCCTGGTTACCTTCCTCCGTCTCCGAGACATAAGGAACAGTTCAAGGCAGCACAGTGAACACCGACTGATTCCTCATCACAGGCCTCGACTTCTCACCCTGCCCCGTGCTCACTCTACTCCAACCACGCCAGCCTTCCAGCTGCTCCTCAAACTCACTGACTTTGTTCTGGCCTCCGGGCCTCTGGATGCACTGTTCCAACCATTCGAAATGCCTTTTTTCCAAGAGAGCCGTGGAATAGACCAGTAAGGCCTTAAATGATGGAGACAGACAGCCTGGGTTTGATGCCAGCTTTGCCACTTAGCAGCTGGTGACCTTGGACATCATCTGTACAATGGGCAGGCTGACCCTCACGACCTTGTGCCGCTTGAGAAGTTAACATCTGCAGAGCAGGGCCTGGCCAGTTATGGTCAGCTTCTGTAGCCATGATCACCTTAGCAACATGTGGCTGGCCCCCTACCTCCTTCAGGTCTCTGCCCCAATGTGTCCTTCTCCCCGGTCCCCCCACCTGACCACCCCCACCTCAACTCTCACTCCTATGCCCTTACCCACGTTCCTTCCTCTCAAGGTCATTCCAGCCCGGCCCGGTCTGACAGGCTGATGTCCGCCACCCCCAGCATACTGCCCAGGAGGACAGGGCAGTTAGCTGCAGTCCTGCTGTGTCTACAGGCTGGGTGCACAGTAGGTGCTCGGCATGTGTCTGGGGATGGAGGAGAAACGGATGCACTTGGACACAAATGAATGGCAAACACATGACCCGCAGTCCTCGCCTAGTCTCCGGAGCCATCCCTGGCTGGGATCCGGAGTTCACCAGCCAACAACACGGTGGCATCCACAACTTCAAAGGGGACTAGGGCGCTGTGAACACCTGGCTGGCAGGAAATGCCTCTCATGGGGGCCCACTGGAGGTGAGAGAACCCTGTCAGCCCCCAGGGCTGGGCACACTCACAGCTCTGTTTGTCCACGTGCCTGGCCATTCCCACTCCCCTACTGCCCAGTAATGTACACATGGCCTCCCAGGAAACTGCAAAAAATGAGTTAATATAACACTATGGCTGAGAATTTAAATACACAGGAGTCAGGCAACGCAGACTTACAGTTCCCCAAGCAACTGTAAAAACCACACAAGCAATTCAGGAGCGAGGGCTGGGAATGGATTTAAGGCCTTCTCGTTCGGAGGCAGACCCAGGGGCTGCTGCGGCGCCCTGGCTGGTCGGTGATGGACAAAGGCTTCAGACAGACGGTCCTTCAGGGCACAAGGGAGCGTCTGGCACCAGGGATGTGCAACTGAGGCCACATGGCTCACTGGGCACAGCCCCTTGGGAGACACGAGGGAGGCCCTACTGTGAGGTGGGTCCCCAGCTTTCCCCAGCTCTGGCTACACCCTCAACTCCCAGCCCAGCTCCTACGGCCAGCTCACTCTAAGGGCTCAGGATTCACACGCAGCTTGGTGCTCCTGTCCCATCTCAGAGGCACGGCCCACGGAGCAAATCCCAGGCCTCCTGTCCGCTCTTCAGCAGAGCAGACTCTGTCTATAATTATGGATTCAAGAAGATGGGCTCCTGCTGGGTTTATGTCCCGACCCTACCACTTAGGAGCCCTGTGACCCTGGGCAAGCTGCTGGCTCGCTCTGTGCCTGTTTCCTCATATAAATGGGGGTCACTAACACCCGTCCCACAGGACTGGGACACTTGGATGAATTCATACATGTAAAGCATTTAGAACAATGTCCAGCCCCTGGCAAGCGCTCGATAAACACGAGCAACTATTATCATTATCGTTATTGTTTTCCTTTCTAATTCAAAAAGAATGTGAGGAAGCACGGTGGCATTTAAGTGGGGGGAGTGGAGTAAAGCGGCAGTCGTTCATTTATCCCTTCGTTCACTTAGTAGACTTATGGAGGGCTTCCTGTACGTCTGGGCCCTGAGGGGCAGCTGGGGACACTCAGAGGATAGACAAGACGACCTGGGGGAAGTGAGTCCCAGCACACGACATGGGGTCCTTTTAGAAGCTAGCTGCCAATCTGGCTCGAGGCATCCTGGCAGCCATCACACACAGAGGGGTGGCTAAACGTGGTCAGAGCGACAACAAGCCCTTCTCTTGATCATGACATCACATGTCAGCAGGGAGGGTCCAGGGTCTCCCTGGGGAGGATGCAGGAAGGGACTTCTGTGGACGAGGTGGGCAGTGAAGTGGGCCAGGATCTGGGGCGAGGTAAGGACAGACGTTCATTCCTTCACCGAAGGAGCATTTGTTCGTCACAGAGTACGTGGCCAGCAGGAGAGTTCCCAACACGTTAGTGTTGAGTGACTAAGTGGCTGAGTGAGTGAACGAGCAAGTGGGTGAACAAACGCGTGGCCGGGTGGATGAAGGAAGGTGGGCTCCGTGAGTCTGGGCTGGGATCGCCTGCCCGGCTCCGCTTTCTTCGGCCTCTAGTTCAGAGGCTACAGCTTCCGCAGACAGTCCACCCAAGGATGTCTGAGCCCCAAGACCTACGTCTGGGAGCCCCATAGAAAAGCTGGGGTGACAGAGAAAAGGATGGGGCCAGCACAAGGCAGGCCATGCAGATAAGAGCTGCTGGGAGGCCATCCGGCTCAAGCTACGGGCATTGCGAGGAGGAGCAGCGTGTTCAGGTGAGCGGACAGAATGACAATGAGAGAGGGAGCAGTATTATTATTCTCGGTCTTTCAGGGGTGACCTCTCTGAGGAGGTGACAGCCGAATGCAGCCATGGACAGCTCTGGGGTGACAGCACTCCAGGCAGGGGATCTTGCAAGTGCAAAGGCTCAGAGGCAGGAATGAGCCTGACATGACAGAGGAACAGGAGAGGCGGGCGAGGTGAGTGCTAGTGACCAGGTCTCCTGACTCCAGCTAACTGGCAGAGCACAGCCACGCTTGGCTGAGGCAGAAGCAGGGAACACAGAGAAGCAGTGGCCACTGCGGTTCAGAGCACAGACCCCGAAACAGGGGCCCGCATTGGAATCCAGCTGAGCCTGTTTCCTCATCTGTAAAATGGGGGTGGCAGCTGCACCCACTTGAGGAGGCTGTTGACAGCACTTAACGAGTCAATGTGTACCCCAGCAGGCAACATGGGAGCTGCTGTTATTATTGTTGTTGTTATTATGGGAAGGGGCAGGGACCAAGGGAACCGAGGATGTAGGGGGAGGAGGGGCGGATTAGCCGGCGATGGTAATAATTAATTTCACTAGGCCTGATAAAGGGTTGGGAGAAATGGAAACTGGGAGACAAACAAACAGGGGTGATATCAGAAACTAATCTACGATTTGAGATATAACCTCCATCATTTGTTCTGAATCATATGGTTCGCTAATGTCCTTTTACAGCCATTGTCTCATGTGATCTCCGGGCCACCTGGAGGACATCACTACCTCACTTACAGATGAGGATACCAAGGGCTAGAGAGGCAAAATGCCTGGCTGAAGGTCACCAGCGCATCCATGGACCAGGTGGCACCAGAAGGATCCCAGGCTCGGATGCTGAACACAAGACTCAGCCAGCCACAAGTCATTACAGTACTGGGTTCTCTCCCTGTCCCTGGCCTGGCGCCTCTTTGTTCCAAGCTCTGCACAGGACTGGGGCTCGGGAGGGAGGGAGAGAGGGAGGGAGGAAAGAAGGAAGGAAGGAAGAAAGGAAGGAAGAAAGGGAGGGAGGGATGGAGGGATGGATGAAAGGAAGGGAGGGAGGGAGGGAGGGATGAAAGGAAGGAAGGAAGGATAAATGAACCAATGAACGAACGAATGAACCAACGACAAGCAAACATGAGTCATCTCTCGCGTTGGCAGCCCCAATGCCATGCGCTTCCCCCGGCTTTCAGGCCTCTCAGGTGGCCCTCCCCCTGACCAGATCTTCGCTTCTCTTGGCCCCCTCTTCGCTGAGCACATGGATACTCAATGGAGTCACTGAAAGATGCTGGGGATAACAGCCATCTCTGGGCTCCCCCAGCTGTTCCAGGGAAAGGACCAGGCAAGGGGATGTGCCCCCCACCCCCAGGAGCCCAAGAGAGCAGCAGCCACTCCTGGGTTGGCTTTGGGAGGGAAAACCTCCAGGAAGTGTCCCCGAGGTATCCCCTCTGCCTGCTGGCCCCTGGTCAGCCTCCTCCCTCTCACCTCACCAGGCAGGGCCCCTGAGGCCAGGCCCACCTGACTATTCCAGCAACAGCACTGCCTTCCACACAGCAAACCCTGATTTCCTCCCTGTGGGCATCACCCAGAGGCAGGGGCTGGCACCAGTCCAAACCACACACTCGGCAGTAGACACACTGGGCATGGGCTGAAGATGTAATTCAATTCTGCCCGTGTCTGTGTAGCTCCATGGGCCTGGGCATCGAGCCAGGTGTCTCACGTGGGCAGGACGCTAAGGAGGGGTCACAGCCTGGCCCTCAAGGAGCTCACAGTCCAGACCGGCGTCAAAGCCAGGCACGGGTGACTCCAATGAGGGCCTGCACCAGAGGGAAGGGCCCTGACGACAGGACGAAGCAGCTCACATGCCAGGCTGGGAGAAGCTGGGGCGGAGCCCAGATGGCCTTGAAGAGAGAAAGATGGTCCTGCTGGGAAATGGAGGCCATGGGGTGCAGGGTGCCACGTTCAGGGCCCCAATTCTGCCACCCACTTGTTCTGAGGCCTGTGTACCCGTGGGCCTCAGTTTCGCAGGCTGACAGTGGCCCTGCCTCACAGGACGACTGGCGGTTCAGAGGCAGGAGCGGGCCAGGGGCTGCCGTTACCGCCATCCTTGAGATTAAGCCGCTTGGCGCCTGACTGTTGATGCCACAGAATGCCTGTTATGGTGCATCACCTAAACTCCCTCCAGGGCCGAGGCATGGGTTTCCCAGGCTGCTGGGGGCGCACAGCTGTGTCTCTCGGGGGAAGGGAGCCCCGCTCCCTGAGGCATATCCCCTCCCCGGGGACAGCTGCACCGGCAATCCGTCAACACAGGGTACGATGGCCTCCATCTGGAACAGTTTTGCAGGACCACCCCAGCTCCAGAGCACCCAATAAACCTCCCACACAGACACCCTGGAGTCTTTCTAGTGAAGCCAACTTGTGACAAGGCCCCTCCCTCCTTGGCTGGGGCCCGCGGCGGTACAGTAATTTCCCAGCAGACAGGAAACGTGCACCTGCGCCACGGGTTAACCTGCAACTCCACCTTGGACAGACTTGCCATGCACATCAAACACACTGCTCTAAGTCGGGGCTGGTGCCCAGCTGGACAATGCCAGGGTCTGGGCAAGGACGGGGGGACATCACTAAGAGCACACCCAGCCCGGCCAGTGAAGGAGCTGCGTGCACTCAGAGCTTTATGGAGCTGGGCAGCATCCCCTGCTGGGCAGCCCCAGGCCAGCACCTCACCCCTCTGGCCTGTTTCCTAATCTGTAAAACCATAGCTATGGTTTGGATGGAGCTTTTCGGTCAGCGAAGAGCATCCACGTTCACTGTCTAGGAGGGAAAGGCTACACCAGGCCACCTTAGACTTGCTCACCTTCCACAGAGGAGCTCAGAGAGGGCTCGTGACCTACCCAACGTTACACAGCCAGGTGACCCCAGAGCCAGAGGCTCTGGCCACAGCCCACCCTGCTCTGCTAGTGGCAACTGGGCCATTCGGTCGGCCCTTCAGGGAGCACTTGCCAAGTGTCTTTTCTGAGGAAAGTACAGGTCTTTCTCCATAGCCTGAAGCAAACCCCTGTGGCATCGGATCAGGAAGGGAACAGGAATTAACGCGTATTAAATGAACACTGTACACCACACATGTCCTTAGGGGACCGTCGCCCTCTCAGTGGCTGCGTGAGGCAAGCAGTACTACTCCCACTCAGGAGGAGGGGCGGAGGCACAGAGCAGCCACAAAGCCGAGCTGGCAGTCACCCCACGTCGGACTCTGAGGTCTGCACTACTGCGGCAAGGAAGCCCTGCGCACAGCGTCTGAGAACACGGCTGGATGCAACCGCTCCTGACGGTGTCTCCGCATGAGGAGAGGGGGCAGTGGGCACTTGCCATGGCCCTCACAGGACCCTGCCTAAAAGAAGGCACCTCTGACCTTGGCCATGGTCTTGTGGACTCATCCTCCTCCAACCTGCCAGAGGTAAGACAAAGGTGCGGGACACAGGCCTCCCCACCAACCTACAGAGGGCGACGGGAACCCTGGGACGTGGTGGAGGGAGGAGGGCTCACCAATTTCCCGAGTGGGCCCCTCAGGCCCAAGGGAGAAGGGAGGGGGCACCTCACACAGGTATTTTCCACACATTCCCACAAAGAGTCCTCACGTCCGGGCTTCCATCGGGAAGTGAGTCCATTCAATTAAGGTGGAGAAACAGAGGCTCAGAGATGACACCTCCCTCACCCCAGAGAACATCTGGGCCACGAACGCTGAGATTTCCAGGCCCGGTGCTCTGAGGACTCTCCAGGTTCATGGAATCCAAAGGTACATGTGTGACATCTGATTTGACCACTCCCTGGCTAAAACCACCTCCTTGGAGGTTCTGCCTCATCAGGTCCCCCCGCCCTCCACCCTAGTCTTGCTCCAACTACATGCCGCCTTAGGCTTCCTTGAATTTATGGCACTCCCTACCACAGGGCCTTTGCACAGGCTAACCCTCAGCCTGGCACACTGTTCCCTGATTCTACCCATTTCATTCCTATCTATCTGTCCCTCCCCTCGCAGCTTTGGGCCCCCTCCTCCAGGAAGCCTCCCTGATCTCCCTTAGTCTTCGCAGCCCTCGTTTCAGCCACGATGCTATTTTTATATCTGTGAACATCCAATTGGCTACTACCATTGTTGGGTCAGGCCCTGCCTTCTCTTAGGTGAACTGATGCTTCCTCTTCACCCGCTCTCCCAGGTCGGGCCACGGAGAGGTGGTGAGCTGCTCCCTCTGCAGGAAGACCGCACCTCTGCAGCTGTCTGGCTGCTCCGCCCAGCTGTTCCCTCCAGCCAGGCTGGACACACAGCTCAGCTCTCCAGAACATATTTCTCAGCAAATGACCAGGGTGTCCCGGGAAGGCAGTTGGCTTGGAACCCTGGCCTCCCCGAGGGGCGTCGGAGGGCTTCTCCGAATCAGGACAGGATGGGCATCTTCAGGATCTGGGTGCCTGATGGCCCTGAGGTCCAGTCCTCACCGAGAGGGTGTGGGGAGCACGGTCCCAAGACCCCAGCAGCACTCCTGCCGCAGGGCTCAGGCTTGTCCTCCAGCACGGCTCCCACTCCACGACCCACCCGGGCCTGGTCTGGTCACCTGTCCAGTCTCCTTTCTTACCCCCAATCTCCTGGTCACAAGCCCAGTCCTCAGCTTCAGACTGTCCAGGTTCAAACCCCAGCTCATTTGCTCCCTGGCTGTGTGACCCTGGGCAAGTCACTTAACCTCTCTGGGCCTCAGTTTCGTGAACTGTAAAATGGGGAGAAGAATCACATTATCTCACAGAGTGTGAGTAAAATGCTTAACCTGGGCCTAGCACATGGCAAGGGCTTGACACGCCTCCAGGAGCATCCTTGTTCATTACGCTGAATTCATTTGTTGTGGCCTGTCCCAGGCCCCAGAGGAAGCCCCTGACCCAGGCCTCAGCAGGGGAAGGGCGTTCCAGGTGGGAGAAAGGACATGAGTACAGGCTGAAACCCCAAGCATCTTGGTACTCTCTTACCAGCCCTCGCCAAAGCTAGAGTCCAGCCCGTGCCCCGCTGCCCACCATTTGTGAGGCCCAAGATGCCTGCACCACCTGAGCACAGGCCCGAGCCAAGCTCTGTTCACACTCGTGTCCTACCAGCACCCCCAACCCCGCCCACTCCACACCTCCCCTTTGCAGCCTCACCTCTCCCCATCCTTCTCTGAGCCAGGGCAGGGGCCTGGTGGCGTGTCCCAGAGGCGAGGGGGTGCAAATCTGATAAGCCAGCTCTCTTCCAGAGCTACCACCTCCCAGGCAGGCAGCAGTAGTGACACCACGCAGCAGCGATAAGAACGGAGCAGAGCGGTGGGAATTCCTCCCTTCCTGCAGCGAGGCCATAAACCTGTCCCTCACTCCAGCTCTCAGGCTGCCAAGGGCTGCTCACGTCTGCCCAGAAGCAGGGGGGTGCGCCTGTGGAGTCTGGCACCCATCCTGGACACCCCTGCTGTGAGAGGGGCTGCAGGACAGATGGCCGTGCAGGCCCCAGGGCCCCTACTCCCCTCTCCAGGAGGAAGAGGCCATGATTATGCAGGGTAGAGTAAGAGGAGCAAGGGGGAAAATGAGGAGAGCAGTGGGGGGCAAGGCTGGGAGGCCATGACTGCTGGACCAGAATACGGGCTCTGTGCTGGGGTAGCAGGGAGCCATGACGGTACGGGGAGGTAGGGGGCGTCAAGACAAAATGGGCAGCAGAAACAAGGTGGTCACTCAGGAGGCCGCTACAGGGATGTGGAAGGGTGGAGATGGGGGCCTAACTTCAGATGGTGGCAGAGAAAACCAGGAAGCAGCCAAAGATTGGCCCTGGGGAGGCCAGTGTCCGCCCCCCATCTCTGATCCAAGCCAAGCCCTCAGAAAAGGGTGGCCTCAAACTGGCTGGAGATGGCTCTGTGGGGGGTGGAAGGGGTGTGTGCTCTGAAGCTACCAGGTTCAAATACAGGTCCTGGTCCAGAGTAACAGGAGACCCACTCACCATCCGGTGGAGGCCCCAGCTACCTGCCGGCTTTCTGCGTCCTCCCCCACCATGCAAGGGCTTAAGCCCTGGGTGGGGTCCCAGGTCCCAGCTCAGTCCCCTCATCTTAGTGCCCCTGTGGACTCTAACCCAGGCTAAACCAAGATGCCCTGGTCCAGGGCCTCGCAGTGGGCCACCAGGCAGACCTACAGAGGCCCTCAGGGTACCACCCTCCCATGCTGTGGGCCTCAGTTTCCCTATATGTAGCACAGAACAATGATCCTTCCTCCTAGAGCTGTCAGAAAGGTTAAATGAAAGCTCACACAGTGAACTTGACCTGCATGGGCTGAAATAAGTCCCTTCCCAGGGAAGCACTGACACTTTCGGTAAGTCGCAGATGACTCACATTCCTCCCCAACACCACATTCCCTCTCTCCTACCTCAGAGCCTTTGCACATGCTCTCCCTCTTGTCTGGAACACTCTTCCCCGTCTCTCTCTCTCCTGGTGGTTTTGGGCTCAGTTGCCACCTCCTCCAGGAAGCCCTCCTGGCTCCCCAGATGAGGTCAAAGTCCCGTGAATCTCTCCTACCAGCATGTAAACTCCATGAAGGCAGGTGGCGATTGGCTTGCCCACTGCTATGTTTTCATAAATATTTGCTGAATGAATGAATGAGACACAAATGACAAACATCCAGACCTTCAGTGATAACACAGGGCCACCAGGGGGTGACAGGCCTGCCTTGAGGGCTGTGGATGCCTGTGGAACCCTCATACCAAGACTGTAGGGTCTGAGAAAGATTCCAGAGGAGGTGACACCTTGCCTGAAATCCGAGACTTATAGCTGCAACACCCACTTTACAGGCGGGGAAACTAAGTTCTAGGGCCAGGGGGCCGCCCTGAGTGTCCTGAGAAGCTGCCCTGCTCCACCGCCCAAGCTTCTGCCAAGGCCCCCACCCCAGGGTGGTCCGTCCCACTCTCCTGGGGCCACCCCACAACCCATCTGGGGCCACTGCCTCTTCTGCTGGTCATCCTGGTGGCAGGGCGCTCAGCGGCGCCGGGCGTGCGGCTGCACGGCTGAGTCGGGCAGCTGGCAGCAGCACAGCTCCGAACCAGCTGTTTGGATGACAAACTGCGTTCAAGCTTCATTAGGGTAATCACGGGCTCCCCTCCCGGCAGCGCTGCAGAGCGCGACTGTCAACCTGAACTAATCAAACCCGGCCCCAGGACACCCGCCCGCCTGGCTGACAAGCCGCTAAGCCGCTGAGCCACTTCGCGCTGCACGGCCCCCGGCTGAGGCCAGTCCGGCTGGGCCCTGGAGAAGGCCAGCTCCGCAGAGACCCACCGGATGTTCCCCAGGATCTTGTGGATCTCAGAGGCCCCATCAGGCCAGGACGGTCGTAACTGTCACTCCCACTTTTGCAGCTGAGAAAACTGCGTTTATAGAGGAAGTGATCTGACCGAGGCCACACAGCTGGAGGGCGGGTGAAGCCAGGCTTGAACCCAGGACCACCGGGGCTCCCACCTCCCTTGTTCCCACTGCCTCTCACACCTGGACAACAGTACTTCCTTCCCTTCAAAGCCTAGCAGGCTGCACCTGAAGCTCAGAGGCTGGGTCAGCTGCGTGGCCCTGGCAAGCCCCTTGAGGGAACCTGGGCCTTGAGTCCTACACTCCAGAAGGGTCATCAAGGCCTCTGGTGGGGAAAGTACCCTTCCAAGCACTGCTGTCTGGGACAGAAGCTTCTCTGTAGCTTATGGTCCCCGCCCTGCTCAGCCTGGCTGCCCCGAGCCCCTGCTGGCCAACGTAAGCCCATCTGCCCCACACCCTCGGAATCAGAACCTGGCTGGAAGGGGCAGGTCTGGCTCTTTCACTTGACAAATGGGGAGACCGAGGTCTAGAGAGATCAGATGAGAGATGATGAGATGTAGCAGAACGAGTATGGGCTTTAAAGGCAGATAAACATTCATTCATTCAACCGTCCATTCACTCACTCAACAAATACTAGCTAAGGAGCTGCAACGTAGCAGGCACCCGGTATTTGCTAAGAGAACAGGTGACTAGAAGGATGGGTGAATGAATCAATATGTGGCACTGGGGAGGCAGCCGTGAACTCAAGAGACGCCACCCCTGCCTCCTGAGGTTTGCTGTCTGCTGGGGTAAGCAGATGCTTAGCAATTAATTACAAATGACATGGGTAGCGAAGAAAAAGCATGAGTGAGTCTGAATATGCCCTCCAGGAAGGCCCGGCCCGGCCTGGGGCGGTCCAGGCAGGCGAGCTAGGGGAGGTGACGCTCCAGCTGGGCACTGAAAGGAAGCCGAGAGCAAAGCGGAGGAAGGCACAGCATGTGCAAAGGTCCCGAGATAGGATGAAGCTTAGGGCTTTTGAGGACGAAAGGCCCATCCATCTAGGTGGCTGAAGGATGAGTCCGGGAGCTGGCGCAGGCAAAGCCAGGGGAAGGATTTGGGTCTTTCTCCCAAGGGTGATGGGAGCTACTAAAGGGTTATGAGCAGGAACGATTTCTGGGTGCCATGGGGAGAGTGGGCAGGAGGGTTCAAACCCCGGTTCCGCCAACTTCTGCTAGAGAACAGCACACAGTTCGCACAGACATCAGGCTGAGCGAAAGCGGCAGACGCGCAAGCGGACGTTCTGTAATTCCGCGGGCATGAAGCACCGAGACGGACAAAGCCAGGCTCCGCTGTTAGATGCCAGGTGGGTGGTCGTCAGTGGCAAGTGGACACTGACTGGAAGGTGCACAAGGGAGCCTCCTGGGGCGCTGGGAATGTTCTAGATCTGGACTTGGGTGGGGGTTACATGGCCACGCACGTAGGTGAAAACCTACCCAGCTGTTCACTTAGGGTTTGCACACTTTTCTGCATTGTTACACCTACCAAAAAAAAGTAAATAAGAACAAAATTCCGGCTCCATCGCCCTGTTACTCTGTTTCTGCATCTGCAAAATGAGGCAGTGACAGGTCCTGGCTGGCTGCACAGACGGTTTAAGAGGATGGTGTGTGCCCGGGCTGGAGGTCACTGCACTGTGAATGCAGGGCACACGAAGCAAAAACACACCTGGCTTCCCCCACACCTTGGCCCTCTGTGGGCCTCAGTTTCCCTATCTGCAAGGGGCCGGTGGTCTCCACCTGCTTCAGGGGCAGCCGAAGAAAACTCTCATATCCAGGCCCCTGTGAGCTCCCCTGCTCCCAGTCACAAATCTGACAACAATTCAGAGGTCAGGACCCATCATTCACAGGCATCTCTCCCAGCTACACGCATAGTGGGTGCTGAAGCAGCGGCCCCACTGCCCGAGGCCACACACGGGGCCGGCAGCAGGACGCAGGCCGAGCCCAGGCCTCCAGGTTCCCACCCTTGAACTGGACCCTTTCTGTGTACCCACCATGTGTCAGGCCCAGCCCGGGGCCTCCCCGCTAGGAGGATCGCCAGCCCACCATGACGGCCCTCTAGGGAGCCACTGGGATGTGGGGCTACAGGCGCAAGGGCAGTGGGAACCCAGGCAAAGGGGTGGGCTGAGGGCAGACTCCTGTGGGAACGGGCTCTGTGAGGCCCTGAATGAGCCACTGGACAAAGTCAGTTTAATGTAAGGTGACCCTTGACTCCGCAGGGGCCACACAGCCTGGTGCCCCTCATGCCACAAGCTGCCGGAGGTAGGGAGGAGCCTGGCTCTCTGCCCTGTCTGGAGAATGAACATTTCACCGGCCCCCTGGAGGCATTGGGTGGCCTGGGAAATGAGTTGGTGTCATCGCCAACGGTCCTGCGGGCTCCGCTGTCCTTAGGGCCCTTTTAATTTCATCTTCTCATGAGTCTGCCAACGACCTGGGGACAGGTCATGGGGGTTAGAATCTCTATCAGCTCCATTTTACAGAGCGGGAAACTGAGGCTTGGAGAGGTCTGGTGTCCCAGGACTGCCCCGGATGGCTGGGATCCTAATGGCCAGCCCCCTAGGCACAGCATATGCTCCTAGAGGGGGAAGCCAGCATGGTTTGTGTCCTGTCCTCCCCAGCACTGGGAAGCCACTCACTCACTCACACAGCCAGTTCACTCAGTCAGTCAACAAACACAGGCAGAGCACCTGCTGTGTACAGGAGGCACCGTTCTAGGAGTTGGAGGTGGAAAGGTGAACAAGGCTGCTGGACCACAGATTCCAAATCAACAGCAGCCCTGTCGGTTACTCACTCAGCAAACACCAAGAGTCGGCACAGCAGCTAGGGCAACACACCCAGTGCCTGTCCCGTGCCAGGTACGGCACTGGAGCGTGTTCCCTCCTTCAGTCCTCCGAGCAGGCTCAGGAGGGACACTGTCATGCCCACTTGACAGATGAGGACATGGAAGCTCAAACTCAGTGACTTGCCCGAGGTTGGTCTCACAGGCTCTACGGGGAGCGGGATCTCACCCCAGGTGTGCCGAGTGGGAGTCGGCCCTTCACACTCCTCATCTCACAGGACTCTGCGCAGCCTGCGTCCCAGGCCCAGGTTCCGGCTGAGTGCGGTACCCAGAGCTGCACATCCCCGGGCCCATAACCCACCCTGGCTTTGGCCCCTGCCTATGTTCCTGGGATCTGGGCTCGATGGGGCTACCATTCCTGCCCCTGGGGACCCTACCCAAATCAGCTCGGCCCCAGCGAAGACCCTTGCTCGAGCCCCTACGAGGCAGGAGGAGGAAGGGAGACAGGAAAGCAGACGGCCCCTCCTGGAACGCTGTCCTCTCTGCGCCTCCGAGGCTGGCATCTTCTCTTCCCTCAGGTCTCGGATAAAAGCCTCCCTAACCATCCTGCCTCCACTGGCGCCCCCGCCCCCTCTCTCCAGCCCCCTCAGTTTTCTGACTCAGCTCTGCTGACGATCCAGCACCAGACATGTGTTTGCTTGTTTACTAGCTGTCTTTCCCGCTACGCTGTGAGGGCTGGGACCTGGTCTGTTTAATTCACAAATGCCATCACTTCCCATCTCGCCACCCAGCACAGCATCTGGCGCATAGTAGGGCCTTAATATCCTTATTAAGTGAATAAATTTACTGAATAAATGTTGACTGGCATAGGGAAAAGCCCAGGGGTTGTGGGATCACAGCCGAAGCATCTGCTAACTCTTGCTCGAGTGGATGGGCAAGTGTTTCAGGCAGAAAGCATGGCAGAGGCAAAGCCCTGGTGGCAAGAGAGAACTGGGCGCTGGGACCTCCAAGTGCAGTCACTGAGCTTGGGAGGAGCACAGAGTGTGACGCTGGGAAGACAGCAGGGTCCCAGAGGAGGTGACAGGAAGCCCTTGCAAATCGACAGGTTGGAGGGGGGGGGGTCCCCCAGCATTCAGATCACCTCCCAGCCCTGCCTAGACCAGCTTGACCCCCAGCCCTCCCTCACAGTGGGCAACAAAGGTCTACGGGCCAGCCATTACCCCTCCCCGGCCCACAGGCATGAGGAGCACTATCCTGGGCACCCATCCATAGGTCAGGGAGGCAGCCCACCATCCGTCCAGGCTATTGTCCGTGACCTCGGCCCCATTACCACAGCCTCCTCCAGCAAAGCAAACCAGCTAGAAGCAAGAGATAGAGCAGCTTGAGTGAGCTTCTCACTGCAGACGGTGGCATGGCTGTGGGCAGTAGGCAAAGTCACTTATGTGCTCCAGCCCAGGACCTGCCAGGGGAGGGGAGGTGGCAAGCACTGGCTGCATCCAGGGCAGCCGTTTTGGCACCCCACACCAGCCCTTTCTAGCACACCTGGACCAGCTGGGGTGGTCAGGTGGGGAAAACCATTCAACCTCCTCCCTCTCTCTGGGCCCAGGCAGGGCCTTGGCTCCTATACCTCCTCCCCTCGGACAACCTTGACTTTGATCACCACCAGTTCCAGCTGCCCCTGGACCCCTCCGCCCAGCTTAGACCTGCTCCGGCATCCCATCTCCCCAACGGCACCTCTCTCTCCCAGGTGCTCAGCCTAGAAACGGGGGCCCTAACCTGGCCTCCTCGCTCCCGCTTCCCCATGCCACATGGACTGTCCCAGCTCCAGCCTCACTGCCATCTCCCTCCTTCCCATCTCTGCCTCCAGATCTGCCACTGAGACCCTCTAAAGATTCCCCAACACAGGGAGAATAAAGCCCAAGCCCCTTCCTGGACCCACAAGCCTGGCATGATCTGGCCCCTGCCACCCAGCACATCTCATGCCCACCATGCTCCAGCTACACTGGCCTTTCTGCCCCTCACAGGCGACTCAGATCTGCCTCAGGACCTTTGTCCAAAGTGCTCCTCCCCCTATCTCCCCACGGCTGGCCCTCCTCATCCTTCAGGTCTCGGCTGCAATCTCTCCTCTTGGAAGCGCCTCCCCAGAGCACCTTGGCCAGTGATACCCATGCGCCTACCCCACTCCAGTCACCATCACTTGACTGTTTCACATTCTCATGAGTCTTCTTCCTTGTTCACCGTCTCCCCATCCCCTGGAAGCTGCATGACTCGGGCTGTGTCTGAATGGTCGCTGCTCTGCCCTCGGGGCCTGGCACAGAAAAGGTGCTCCATAAATCTGTTCAGTGAATGAGTGAATGAGCTGCCAGTCTCTACCACGCAGTTGGACCTGACCACATCAGGGGCTCCTGGGGCCTTCTGAACGCTGTCACCTGACGTCCGAGGCCCCTGTGGTCTGGCCTTTGCCTGCTTCCTAGCTGTGACTCCGGGGCCTCTCTCTCTCTCTCTCTCTGATTCCGGATGCACACTATGACAGGATGCCCTCCCTACCCCCTCTCTGTTAGCAAAGTCCTGCTCATCCCTCTCCATGGCACCTTCTCTGACCTGCCCAAGCTCAAGCTCCTTCTCCTGCCTGTCCCTCCCACAGTCCTCAGCACCTTCGGCCTACATCCCTCCTCACCCTGGCATTCACGCCCTGGCGCCAGCTTCCATCCCCTATCTCTTCTCATGTCCCTTGTGCTTACAAGCACTGGTGCCACAGGCAGTACTTGGTGTCCCCTACATTGCCACCTCCGTGGCTTTGACCCCTGCTATTCTCTCTGCCTGGGTATTCTTTCTCATCATCTCTGCCGCACAAACTCCTATTCATCCTTCGAGACCCAACACAAAATGTCACCTCTTTTATAAAATCCTACCTGATTTTTCTTATCAATCAGGACTCTACTGGTTGCAAGAGAAAGACACCGACTCAAGATAGCTTGAGCAAAAAAGGGAACACGTCGGTCTATGTAACTGAAGACTCCGGGGACGGTTTCAGGCACAGCTGGACCCAGCAGCCCAAGTGAAGTACTATGTACCTTCCGTCACAGCTCTGCCTCCCTTCTTGTGATGATATTACCAGAGGTCCCCCTGGGTGTGGCTGCAGAAGACGGAGGCCAGCAGTCCCAAATTCACACCCCAGTTCAGTAACCCCTGCTGAGTCAGCTTCCTCCATGGGCTTTAAGTCAAAATTCCAGGGGAGCCTTTGATGGGCTCAGAGGAGCCATGAACCCACTTTTGAACCAATCACTATGGCCAGGAGGATGGGGTGTTTGGGTCCGCCTGGGTCTCATGCTCACCCCGGGCTATGCAAGGCTGTGGGTCCCAGGACCTCTGGGTGCCAGGTCGTCACCCCTCTCAGGCCCCAGTCTCACTTGTACACACACCCCCCACACACACAGTCTCCACACATTCCCCAAGACTTGGGTTCTGTCTACCCACCCAGGGCCCCAGATGTTCACAACTGCACAGCACAAGGAATCCCATCTCCCTCACAGCTGGGTCCCTGGTGCCTACTTGGTGACAGCCCCAGAAAAAGGCCTGGGGAACTCTTCGCCTGATTGAATGGAGGTGGGCTGCACAGAGGAGACTAAAGTGCCGGGTGTGGAATAATGGGTTAACCGTCACCCCTGGCAGGCAGCAGATCTGCATTTTCATGGAGGCCTCAGGGGGACACAAAGCTTAAATGGCAATGCAGAAAGTCAGGAGGGGGGTGTCCATGGGGGCCCCTGCCAAACCCAGTCCCAGCAGCTTGGCCTGAGGGGGCCACTCGGCCAATCCCTACGAACTGGAGAAGGGGCTGTGAGTGGAAGGGCTGGGAAAATAATTACCGAGGAGGCCCGGGAGGGAGGCGGGGAGGCTGGCGAGAGGCTTAATGAAACTGCTAACGCGTTAGTGATTCCTGCCTGCTCGGGGAAGGCGGAGGCAGACAGCCATGTTGCCAGCTCCTGCGACGGAGTCTGCCAGGCGGGCTGGGCTGGGCACAGCAAGAAGGCAACAATAGGCACCTCTTCATCATCTGCCTCTCAACACGTGACTTTCAAAGGGCAATCTTAATATATTAAAGTCTGGATGACAGTACATTTCAACACGTCGCATACGAAATTGGGCTGGAGTCCATTCAGATGCATTATAAACGGAATGCCTAAAATTCTGATTAAATGCAGAACAGAGATCTAAAGACCAGGGTGAACAGGGTGTCTGGTCCCATTTTCTAGACAGGAAACTGGGGTCCCAGGAGGTCAGCAACCTCTGGGGAGCCAGGGTTGTTAGTGTCCAGCCCTTTAGCACCCAGCTTCTGCTCCCGTGACCAGCCCCTCTCCCCGAACCCCAGACATCTTTTCATTCTCAGAAGAGCTCTGAGAGGCAGGCAGATGCCAAGGCTCCCTTTTCAGATACGTCTAAAGGGTCTTGCCCGATCACAGCTCAAGGCCAAGGTGGTAGGAGCACACCCAGGGCTCAGACCCCTGGACCGGCGCTCCATCCTAAACAGGAGGTGGGCGCTTATTCCTCAGCGAAATCTGCAGTGTGGTTTATAACATCTCACTTAAGCTCCAAATGAGAAAACGAAGGCACAGAGAGGTTAAGTGCTGTGCCCAAGGCCACACAGCTGGTTGGCTACAGAGCAAAGGCTCAGAGCTGGGTTTTCTGACTCCACACGTGCTTTTTGTTCAAATGCTTCACAGTGCAAAGTGGGTACTTAGTACCCCCTGGCAGCCTGACAGGTTTAGGGCTGCAGAGAAGTCCACACTCTGCTTAACCAGGGTTCTAGGGGCAGAAAACAGGAGTTTGGGCAGAAATGTCCACAACAGTGCTTGCTGTGTTACACTCTGTGTCAGGTGCGTGTCAGGCACTTTGCACAGTACCAGGGACATTGCACAAATGAGGAAACTGAGGCTTGGAAAAGTGAAGTCACAGGCCTTACAGAGTAACCCTCAGCTAGTGAGTGGCATAACCTGAACCTGTCAACTACCCCACAGGCAGCCCGGTCCAACTGCTGCCTAGCCCCAGCCTCGAGCAGGCGCTCAGCTAGCCAGGTGCCCATGGAACTTAGTCTGCAGTATAGGCTAGAGACCAGTGATACCGGGTACCAAGTCAGGCCTGTCCCCACCCTGGATGCACAGGAGAGGCTGGGAGACAGGTGTGGGCGTGGGAAGGGATCGTACTACGTACTCAGCAAAGTATCTCCTCCCACTCTGGTCCACAGCCTGGTCTGGGGGATTCAGGGGACTGGGAACTTGGTGGCTAGCTGGGTGCCCCCTATCAGACTCTGGTGCAGATAAGGTCTGCAAGGAAAGGCTGCGCCATCTCCACCGCACAAGTGTCCCCTGGGAAGCTTCCGGATATCCCTAGGCTTGGGGAGACTCCTTTCTAGGGGTCCCAGCCGCTCACGTAGCCCTTTCCCCATCTGTTCTGGGTCTGTTTTCCCAAAGAAACTACCAGAGGGTAAGGCCACTACTGAATGCCCCCGTGGGTAAAAACAAAACAAAACAAAACCCCAGTGCAGAAGGAACGTCCTGGATGAATGAATGAGTGGGTGAATGAATGACAGAACAAGCCAGTGCCACTGACCTACAGCTGCAGCACTTCCCACAGCAGCCTGTACTTGACATGGAGGCTCTGTTTCTATTCATCGAAAGGGACTCTAACCTCATGAGACCAGCCCTGGCCCTCGACCATCGCCAGACAAGGAAACTGAGGCTTAGGGTGGGCAGGGCCTCATGGGAGGTGGCAGCACCAAGATTCAGACCCGAGAAGCTGGACTTGAGTCTGTGCCTCAGCCCCAGGCTCTGCCTTGTCCTCATTTCCAAAGATGAATCCACACATGCTCCCTTGTCCGATCCCCACCCACCCCAGGGGGCAGAACCATGCCCATCCCAAGAACAAGGACCCTAGGGTGCAGAGCAGTCAAGGGCCTAACCCAAGGTCACACAGTCATCAAGATGCACAAGGTCTCAAATCCTACCGATCTTCCAATCCTCATCATCCATTCCACGAGCCAAAGCTGCCTCTTTCTCCATCATCAACGCAGTAAAGGAGGAGGGGAGGGAGAGGGGAGGGGGAGGGGGAGAAGGAGGGGAGGAGAAGGAAAGGGAAAGGAGAGGAGGGGAGCCCCCCAAGCCCGCAGTGGGCTCCTTTCTGGTCAGGGGAAAAGCCTCTAATGAAGGCCCCGCAGATGCCGCTGAGCTGGCGGTGTCAGCCTGGGAGCCCTGCGGAGCTGTGGGGCGAGCATCTCTGCTCCCAATTAGCACACAGGTCCTCCATCAAAGCGCACGCCTGCTGCCAGGAGCAGAGGCCAGAGGGACGGCCCTTCTAACAGTAGGAGGAGGCCACCGCTCCCTGGCAGGCTCTGGCCCCTGCCCTTTGCCTTTCTGGGGGGAAGTGCAAACCCCCAATCCCCTCACTTGCTCACACCCTCTCCAATCAGCCAGCTCAGGGCAGACTCCTTCACCCCGGGGACACGCTAATGAAGATGGCCGACATTAATCTCTTCCCTCTCCCGACAGGTCAATTTATAGTTCCATGGGGAGCCCTGGCACTCAGCCAGAGGGCCTGACATAACTCTCCCAGTTCCCCAGGAGGACGCTGGGGGTAGGCTTGATGGGGCAGAGGGAGACAAAGGTCTCAGGGGACAGAGCAGGAAGGCCCCTCCACCTGAGTGCCCACCGCTTCAACAAATCTAGGTGGGACCCTGGACCCTTAACGAAATGGCTGAGGGTCAAGGCCTGCAGGTACCTGGGAGCAAACCAGGTCCTTGGCCCCTCAATCCAGGGCACCCTGCTCACCAGCAGGAGACCCCAAGGAGGCAGGAGGCTTGTGACTTTCTCCTCCTTACTGACTGTCCCTCTAAGGAGCTTAGGTCTATCTGCTTCTGACAGACTCTCCAGTGTTCATTCCCCAAAGATCAATGAGCTGGCCACTCTGGGTCTGGCCCTATGTCAACCAGGCCCCTTCTCTCCAGAGCTCCCAGGCTGGTGGGGGAGGCCAATGTGAGGAGGTTGTGCCATGCTGCACCATGCCAAGAGCAATGATGGAGGGATTCGCCAAGAGCTGGGGGTGTCCATGGGAAAGTGCACTGACTGCACCCGCCCAAGAGAGAGGTGGGGGTCTGGGAGGGCTGTGGGGAGAAGAGGTCACAGATGGGCCCTGAGGATAAGCACGGGTTCAACAGGCCAGAAAACACGGGGAAGGGACTATTTAGGGAAGAGATCATCTAAGGCAGAGGAGACCCCATGCTCAGGTACTCTGTGACCAGGGGACATCCGACCCACAGGGGTGAGGCTGCAGAGGTGGGCAAGGCAGACCGCAGGGAAGCCCAGCCTCAAGGGACAGCTCAGGAGTTTGGCCTAGTTTGGGGTGCTGAACAGCTGAGGAGTTCAGAAGCTCAGAGCCGCATTTAGAAAGACAGCTTTGACGACGGTGTCCCAGACCGATGGTCAAGGCCAGGGAGGAGAGGTGGGAATGTCCAGGTCAGAGGGTGAAAGGAGGGTCAGAACCAACAGAACCGTGTGGCAGATTGGATGAAAGGCAAGTAGCGGTGTCTGGGAGGCCACAGGTCTGGGGTCTCCAGTTTGGGTGCTGGTGGAGGCGCTGTCACTGGTCTGGGGTAGGATGAGGAGTTGGGCATGATGTTAAATTGTGACCCTGGCGAGTATAGTCCCAGCATGTCCCAAAACTCAGGCCTGGGACTGGGAGAAGGCAGGGCCCAAATGTTGGTCCTGAAGGCAGAATTCTGAGCAGGGCTAGCCTCCTCCTCTCGGAGAGAATTCGTTTTCTTGGCAGAGGTGAAGCCAGGGGTCTGCACCCCTCCTAGACACCCCAGAAGGAAGCAGGGGCCTGGCAAAGGCAGAGTGTGGGGCCGGGGAGCCCCATAATGCTGGACAGAGCCTTCCTGCTGGAAGCATATGGGCCAGGCTGCCCCCACCTCCTCCAGTGCCAGAGCCCAGTGCTGGTTCTGCACTTAATAGGTGCTCCATGAATCCCTACTGAAGGGATGCCCCCCGCCTGGCCCCTCCCTAATTCCTGCCCCTCCTCCAGGGCTACCCACCAGGTCTTACCAAATCCCTTCGATAACCCTGGGAGTATCCCCATTTTCCTAGATGCTAGAGTCAAGATGGAACCAGGGTCCAAACGACCCCAAAGCACACACTCTTAAAGAAACGGAGGAAAAGAACAAGGCCGAAATAAAGAACCAAAGCGCTTACAGTGGCTGCATTATGGTGGTGGGACAATGGCTGATTTTTTTCTTCTTTTCTACAATGAAATATTCATACCCTCCACTCAGTGGCTGTGTGTGCCCTAGTGGGGAGAGCTCTGGCTTTGGCGTCAAGCAGCTCGGGGGTCAAATCCTGGCTCGGCCACTTCCTAGCTGGGGACCCTGAGCAAGCTATTTGCCCTCTCTTAGCCTCCGTTTTCTCATCTGTACAATGGGAGAAAAAAAACCCACTTTAGATGAGCCGGTCGCCCGACGCACAGTAGGCACGCAGTAAGTGCCAGCCGTAGAGCATCACACCCCCGCGTTCTCGCCACCTGTCCGGCCTCCAGAGGAAACTTGAGACGCCCCCACGTGCCAGACGCTGGTGCTGGGCGGGCACGGGGTCCCCGGGGCGAGAGCCCGCCC
>NW_011888926.1:1168020-1187998 GCF_000151845.1 Pteropus vampyrus | reverse complement strand
TGGCCCACCCCACCCCAACCTCTCCGTGCACAATTCCCCTACCATCCAACCGGCCCACCCTGCCCAGCATCCTCCCCCTTCACAGCCCCCACCCGCACTTCTAACCGGTCTGCTCCACCTCCATGCCTCTCCCCATCACCAGCGCCACGGGGGATCAAAACTCTTGGCCCACGGGCCAAATCCAGCCAAGCCATGCTTGGTTTGACCCCGTGGTATTTTTTGTTTTTAATTAAAATTAATTCACATCATTTAAAAATCTGGAATTTTCACATAAAAATCCACATTTCCAGCTTAGTTTGCAAAAGAAGAGGCTCAAGCAGAAGCCTCCCCCTCGCACTGCTGCTTGCCAGCGGTCTTGACAGAAGACCCGCCTGCAGCTCGCCCCAGTCCTCACCAGGCTCACCTGCCTGGCCCAGGAGGCTGGCTGTGTTCTGCAAGGTCCCTTCATACCCCAGTGCCTTTGCAGGTCCCTCTCAGTGGGATGCCCAGCCCACCCCTTAAGGTCCCTCTTCTGGGAAGCCTCCTGACACTGTACCCCCACCCCCAGTGGCTACCAGCCCCTCCCTGCTCCCACCACGGGCCTTGCCTTGTTCCTGGCTGGCTGGCACTGTGGCCTCTGCGGCTGCTGCTCTCTGGCTGGATTCTCTCTCCCATCCTGGCTCTGGGCCTGGCCCACAGTAGGCGCTCAGTAAGTGTTGGCTGAGGGGCAACCAAAGAAGAGCAGCCGGATCAGGATTCCACGAGGTGGCCTGGGCCATGGTGGGCACAGGGTATCAGTCCCTGCAGCTGATGTTCATTTTTAAAAGCCCCAAATGTTCATTTAGGGCGGCTCTTGCCAACCAAGGAAGCTAATGATTTCCACGCTTCATTTTTCTCCACCTTAATCCCACTGCCAAGGCTTCGGGGCCTCTGCTGCTGCTGCTGCCCTCAGACGGGCATCAGATCCCTCCCAGAAGGTGCAGTCCACCTGGAGAGTGTCCAGGACCCTCAGGGAGGGCTCGACTGTGCCTCCCTGGCACCTGTGAGGTCACAGCAGGCCTCAGGACCACAGGACCAGCAGCTGGCCAGTGCTCTTGGGGGACAGAGTAGCTCAGAGAGCCCTCCTGGGTCAGCACAGCTGTGATGGCTCCCCTTCATCCGAATGCCTCTTGAACAGAGGACAAGAGGTGCCAGGCAAGAGCCACCTCTTTCCACCACCAGATACACCACAGGCTGTTCTAGTAACTTGTGTCATAAACCTAGCCAGATAGCACAACCCCATTTTATAGAGAAGAAACAAGTTCAGAGAGGGTGACCTTGCCAAGGTCACAGGCTGGTAGGGCACTAGATGAGGAGCCTGCATGGCCCTCCAGAGTGCCCCTGCCCAGAAGGAAGTGACACTCACCTCAGGGTTGGATCCAGAGTTAAGTCCAGGAGTTGGGACCAGTTTAATGGAGAAGGTGCAGGCACTTGGATCCCGTGCTGGTTCCAGCAGGCCTCCCACAGCTTTGCACACCTGGGCAAATGTCCAGGACCCTGTCCCCACCTCCTCAACTACCCCTTGGCCACAGTGGCTGGGCCAGGAGCCCTCTCAATGAGGGGGCCAGGAAGCAGGCCTAGCTCAGCAGCCGGCAATCGTGCACAAATCACAAAACACCCAGATGGACTTCGGTGTGCCCATCTGCAGTACGGGGGAACAACCCAGCCTTTATGGGCTTTGTGGGGCACAAACAAGGCAGTAGACGAAGAGGACACAAGGCGGCAGGAGAGCCAGGAGGTTAAGTACTTGGGTTCTGGGGTGAGCTAGCCTGAGTGCAAATCCTGACTTCCCGACCTTGTAGCTGCAACTCACCTGCTCAGGGCCTCAGTTGCCTTCTCTATAAAAAGTGTAGGAGCAGATCACAAGAAAACCAACTGACTTAAGAGTGTAATGAGGCTGATGTGGGATGAGGCGTGTGGAACCATGCAGCGCAGCCTGGCAATCATAAAGTTCAAGGCTTGTGACCTTGACAAGGGAGATGGAAGGGAACAGTGAAAAGCGTGGGCCCTGGGTTCACATCCGATTGTGTGGCCTTGGGCACATTACACAACCTTATAGGGCCTCAGTTTCCCTGTCTATAAAATGAGGGCATTAATGACAGTTCTTATATCGTCCGTGCTGGCGATTAAGTTAGATAACTCGGGTCCGGTATGTAGAACGGCACCTGGCACCAGTAAGATTCAAACAGCACTAGCTCACTTCCCATCATTCTCAAGATAGACAAACCAGTCCCAAGCTGAGGGACCCGAGGCAGCCTTGACCACAGGCCCTGCAGCTGCCTAGCCAACAAGCCTTAGCAGCTGGGCAGATGGGGGAAACCAGCTGGGCCCTCAGGGTCCAGGATTGTCCTGGAGGCCAGAGAAGGGCCCACCTGGAGAGAGGGTGAGGGTCCCTTAGAGAGGCCTTTCCTGACCCCCCAGCTTTAGTATTTCCCAGTTGTCCCATTTTACTATCTCTGTAGTAAGGCTCAATATTTAAAATTGTCTGTATTCACCTGAAGGTTGTCTGTGTTCACGCTCCCTCCACACTAGCTCCGTAAGGTTGGGGATTTTTCTGTCTGTCTTGATCCTTGCTACACCCCCAGCATCTAGAGCAGTGCCAAGCACATAGTAGGTGATCAATAAACATTTCCCATTGAAAAAAAATTCTCAGATGGTAGTGATTAGCTAGAAGGGTGGATGGCAGAGCCCCTTGCCTGTAGGCAGCTCCCTTTCCCAGAAGACAGCCCAGTCCAGTCGCTGTCCCCTGGTTATTTTGGTGTCCCCACAGCAGGGTCGGGAGGCTGGTGTCTTACCTGTTCTGCAGCCAGGAAACATCACTGTCGCTGCAGTGTAACTGGGCCTCTTGGGCGAGGGAGGAACCCAGGCAATTTTCTGGCTCACAGCTTCTTCCAGCGCTGCCTGGTGACACAGATGGGCTTGCAGCCCCAGGAAGGCCCTGTTCCAGCAGATGCAGCCTGGGACCCCACCCTAGAGCCCAGCAGGGCTTCTCCACCCCCGGGACTGGAGGGGCTTCCCGAATGAGCCCCAGGATGTCATCCCCAGCCACAGTCCCTCACGTGTGCATGGCACTCCCCCGTTACAGTTTACAAAGTGCGTTCACAGACATTATCACATCGCTCCTAAACGCCCCCTAAAAACCACAATAAATCTCTTGCTCTGGCTCAGGAGCCCACCGGCTGCTCGCTTCCTAATCAGTGAGCAGAGGGCCTCAGGGCTCAGAGCCTGCCAAACCTCGCCAGCAGGGGCAGAGGGGGGTCCACGTGGGCGGGTGGCAGGTGGCGGGTGGCAGGCCCAGCTGGGGCATTGCGGATTGAGGAGCAAGCCCTGAGACCCAATCCTGCAAAGGAGAAAAATGCTGTCTGGGCCTTGATGTCTCCTGGGAGAGCACCACTGGTGGGGCTGGAGGGGCGGGGTCAGAAGCAGACCCCAAGCAGCCCGGCAAAGCTTAGGGATGGGACCAGAGGGTTTCTTTGTATGTAAGAGCACTATGAGGGAGGTGGGCTGAGGGCCAGGCACATGGGTCCCAGGGACTGTCAGCCCCAGCTGGTTTCTCACCTGCTTCTCTCCACCCCACAGATAACAGCCCTCGGCCAGCTCCCCGATGTGCCAGGCCTGTGTGCATGCCGTCCTCTGCCTGAATGCCTTTACTGCCTTTTTGAAATCCTAATCCTCCTGGAAGGGCAGTTCAGAACTTCCCCACCTGTAGGTCCCTCCCCAGCTTCAGAAGCTGCACCTCAGGACCTCCAGCTTGCTTGGGCCCCTCTCTCTGAATTGGCAGGCCCTTTTCCTTCTTTGTACCTGTATTGCCAAGGACAGCTGCTTTGCAGTGGCCCATACTGCCTCCTTGCTTCCCCTACACAGAGTCACAAGTAATAGCATGATACTGGGGACCGCTGGCAGGGCAAACACCCCAGCCCAGAGGGTTATAAGGAGAGGTGAGACCCCATGTGACAGGCCCAGAAAGCACTGCTCTTATGTTTTCAGCCTAGAGCCCAGCCCCAAACGTCTGAGCCAAATCAGCCAGCAGCCGTGGTTGGGTTTTGTTTTTTTTACTATTTCCCTTGATTCTCAAAGTTATAGGATCTCATCTTACAAGCTGTGGAAAGTTCAGGAAAGTTTAAATAAGCAGGGCAAGGGAGGGCCTGGCCCGAGGGGGCTGCGGCTGCCCTGGCAGGCGTCCCTCCCACAGCACAGGCCCAGGTCTCCCCACTGCTGCCTGCTCATCAGGCATCTGGGTAAGCCTAGGCCTCGACCTCTGGGCCCAGGCGGAGGCGGCTGATCTGTCGCAGGCATGGTTGTGGCAGTGTCACGGCAGGCTTGGAACAGGTGGCGGCTCCTCTGCGGTCACCCCTGAAAGGATCGGCATTTTCCCTTTTCCTTGATATGGAAACCAGCTGCTGGGCCTGGGCCCTGGTGGGTGGGGCACCACAGTCCTTGCGAAGAGTTCACCATGTGGCGTCTGAAGTGGGTCAAGGCAGTGGACTCTAGGGAGCTGGAGGTGAAAGGTGACTCATGGGGTAGATGTCCTCCCTCCCAGGGGACACTAGAGTCCCTCTGTGAGACCTCGAAGACAGATCCCAGGACTAGGAGTAAGAGCTCAAGGAAGCCCCAGTGCTTGGCTCCTTGGCTGGCATTCCAGCCTCTTTCCTCCGATGTGGGTCTTGTATCCAGAAATATGAAGCACCCTAACCAATCAACCATAAAAAGACAAACAACCCAATTTAAAAACGGATAGGGAATACGAACAGACATTTCTCCAAGGAGGATATCCAAATGGCCAAAAAGCACGTGAAAAGATGTCCAGCATCGTGAGTCATTAGTCAGACTCACGAGGTACCATTTCTCTCCTGCTGGGATGGCCATCATCATCAAAGGACAGGCAATAACAAGTGTTGGCGAGGATGCGAGGATGCGGAGAAGTCGGAACCCTCACGCACGGCTGGGGGGATGGAGATGGGACAGCCCTTGTGGAAAACTATCCTTCAAAAGCTTAAACAAAGAGTCTCTCTATAACCCAGCAATTCCGCCTCCAGTATCTACTCAGGAGAAACGCAAACGCACGTCCATACAACGACCTGCACAGAATGTTCACGGCAGCATTGTTTGCAACAGCCCCGAAGTGGGAATAACCCAAATGCTCTCCCAGTGGACGGATAAACAAAATGTGGAAACGTGGTCTGGATATACGATGGAATATTATTTGGCCATAAAAAGAAATGAAGTCCTGATGAGTGCTACAACATGAACAAATCTAAAAAAAAAAAAAAAAAAAAAATGATGCTAAGTGTAAGAAGCCAGACACAAGAGGTCACATATTGTTTGATTCCATTTATATGAAATGTCCAAAATTTGCAGATCCACAGAGAAAGAAAGTAGATCGGTGGTTACCAAGAGCTGGGAGGAGGGGTCAATGGAGAGTGATTACTAATGGGTAGTTTCTTTGGGGGATGATAAAAATGTTCTGGAATTAGATAGTGATGATGGCTGCACAACTCTATAAATTTTCTAAAAACCACTGAGTTGTGTACTTTAAAACAGTGGATTTTATGTATGTGAGTCATATCTCAATAAAGCTATTTTTTAAAAAATGATAGGGTCCCCACATCTCAGTCTACCCCACGAACCCCCAGGAGCTGGCCCTGCCACATGCCCAGGCTTAGGCCCTGCCCCTCCCAAAGTGCCATCTTGGGACAATGGTGGGGTCCCGGGTAGCAGATGCCCCGGTCTGGGCACAGGACCCCGCTTCCTCCAGTGGGTTCGGCTCACGCCTACTTCAGGCCTTTCGCTCCAGCGATTCTTTCTTCCTGAAACAGTTTCCCTACTTCCTGCTCATTCACTGGATCTCAGCTCAGACATCTGGTCCTCAGAGAGGACTAACCTGATTCCAGACCCCGTGACTGATTCTTTTTCCTCTCACACAATCCCCGACCTCCAATGCAAGCATGGTGTCAGCATGGAGTAGGTGCACAGTAAACTTTAGCCAAATGAGTGAAACCAGAACAAGAAGCTCAGTCTGAGGCTAGGTGTTGGCAGGCGTGGGGCTGCAGAGGGGGTGAGCAGGTTGAACAGAGCCTGTGCCTGGTGGGGTTTCCTCAGGGCAGTGGGACTCCGTGAGGATGAGGACGGTGGCATGCCAGACTCGGGTTCTGGAGGGATCCCTTTGACTTCTCCATAGGGGATGGATCAGCAGTACGGGGCTGGAGACATGAGGCCAGGAGCAGGCCATGGCCTTAGTCCAGGTCTGGAGGGGCACCGCCCAGCCTGGGACGGAGGCCGCACAAGTGCAGAGGAGGGACACGCTGAGGGGTACTGGGGACCCAAAATCAAAGTAACCTGGAGACAGCACAGGTGGAGGGGAGAGGAAATCCGGGATGGTACCAGGTTCCCAGGTGGGAATGGGGACATTTCTGAGGTAGGGAGCATGGCAGGAGGAGCACATTTGGTGTGAGGTTATCTGAGGTGGCTGACGGTGGGACCCAAGAAGGCAGTGCCACCCCCGCGTATCAGATCCATCCAGTCACTCCTGCGATGCTTCCCACATCCACCCTCCCCGACTCCCTATTTTTCTGGATCGGGTCCTAGCACCCACCACTGACTGAGGTTACAGGTGACGCACGGGTCTCCCCACCCCGAACCACTTGCCTTTTCTCATTTGTCCTTCTTGATGGTACCAGCAACGAATGGGTCATTCCCCAGCTCAGAAACTTTCACTGGCTCCCAACTGCCCTCAGAGCAAAGGCCAGGTGCTGCTCCAGCAGGGCCCCCTTGGTTTTGCGGCTTTTCCCCTTGCCCCCCCTTCCCTTCTTTTTTCCCCCCCCTTTCCTTCCCTTTTTTGCTTTTGGGCGGGTTTTGTTGGCCCCCAATTGCCTTTCCCTTTCTGCCGGGGTATAGGGCCGCCTCGTTGAACCCCTCCCTCCCTGAGCTTTGGCAGCATGGAGCCTTCAACTCTGCCAGGCTTTTCTGGAACCCAAACCAGGAGGCACGGCCTGACCAGTGTTTTTTAGTGATAGTGACTTTACTTTAAATGACTTAGAAATGTTAAACAATCAAATTACACGTGGTCACAAACTTGTCGAGTGACCTTAAATTGGAAAGAATTAAGAGTACTCTTTGGTCTCATTCTGCCCGGTGGAGAAGTTGCTTCAGGCCCAGACACAATGGATGTCAAGTCTACAAGAGCAGGGACCTGTCTGTCAAGTTCATGATGCAGCCTCCGTGCTGGGACAGTGCCCAGATAGTTGGGGTGCTCAAGCAAGCTGGAAGGATGGTGATGGACAGGAAGGGAAGGATGGGGGGAGTGGGTAAATGTGTAGGTGAATGAATCGGTAGGAGGATGAAAGGGGAGGGTTCATATTCGCCCATGGACACTTTAAGCCCAGCTGCCACTCCAGAGCACAAGAAGATGACCCTTCTTGGGGCTGGGCTGGGATCCATGTAGCCCCCATGGATGCAGAAAGAACTACCTCTGTAATCCACCAGTCCTCATCCCAGCTCACTGTCAGATCTCCAGCCTCCCTGAGGGCCTCCTCTGAGCCTGTAGGCCAGTAAATGGACCAGAACTCTCTGGAACCATCCTCGACACCTCCTTTCCCTCTCTCTCTCCCCCTCTCCTTGTCTCTCTCTCTCTCACACACATGCACGCGCACACACACACACACACTCTCTCTCTCTCTCTCTCTCTCTCTCTCTCTCCATCAGCAAATCCTGTTAGATTATTTTCAACAGCCTCCTATCCTTCTCCCTGGTGCCGCCCTTGCCCCTCCCCCAGTCTATTCTCAACTCAGCATCCAGAGGGATCCTTTTAAATGGTGAGTCCAGGAGGCCTCACCATCTGGCCCCCATTTCCTCTCTGAGCTCATCTGCTACAGCCACCCCCTCCCTCACTCCCCTCCAGCCACACCGGCCTCCCCCGCCCCCTCGCTGTTCCTGCACCGTGCCAGGCACGCTCCTGGCTCCAGGCCCCTGCCCTGACTGTTCCCTCTGGCTAGAATGCTCTTCCCCCAGAGGACCATCTGACTCACCTCCTCACCTCCTTGCCGTCTTTGCTCAAAGGTCACTTTCTCAATTAGACCTTTCTTGGACACATGATTATTATTATTTTTAATCCGCCCCTTATTTCCTTTTCCCTGTTTTATTTTTCTTCTTAACACTTATCACTCTGGACGATAATATGTTTTACTTTCTTATGATTTTTTTTGGTCTGTGTTCCACCATTAGAATGTGATCTCCATGAAGGCAGGGGTCTTGTCCACTGCCGTGCCCCCAGCACTGAGCACAGGGTCTGCAGGGCATGACAGGGTGCTCGACAAAGGTGTGCAGAATGAATGAATGAATGAATGAATGAATGAGTGAGTGAGTGAGTGAATGAATGAATGAACGACCCTTCCAGGATCTAGATGTATTCCTCCTGGGCTGGACTGCCCTAGGCTTAATGCCCACACAGGTCCTCCCTGCCCCATCACTGTCTTTATCTCTTGGCCACTGG
Source organism: Pteropus vampyrus (assembly GCF_000151845.1). Classification (NCBI taxonomy): domain Eukaryota; kingdom Metazoa; phylum Chordata; class Mammalia; order Chiroptera; family Pteropodidae; genus Pteropus; species Pteropus vampyrus. Next base: position 1,179,492 of record NW_011888926.1, on the reverse strand, counting down.
CTCCTTAGCTTGCCACAGGCCACTTTAAAAAGTCCCAAAGCCCCTTGGGGATTGCCACCCCCTAGACTCGGGCTGCCCACACTCTCTCAGAGGCTGCTGGGATGGGCACAGCCACAGTGGCTCCAAGTTGAGTTCAAGGGAAGACAACCAGGGCTGGTTCAGAAGCATTTACACAGCACCTTCCAGCGGGCCCAGGTGGACCTCAGCAGCCAGGACTCCTCTGAACAGCGCCACCAGCCACCACTGGACACTCTCCTGCTCTTCTCGCCACTAATCCTCCTTCCACATTCACTTTCTTACTTAAAGCCTCAAATCCAGCCTGGCCGGGCAGACAGAGCTGTAGGTTGTAGGGTCACTGAACAAATGAGGACACTGGAGCTCAGAGACCCCCAGCAAGGTCCCAGGCTTCCCTGGTGCCAGGCCCAGTGAGACGGGATGGAGTGTGCTGGCTCCTCCCTTGCCACCCCCACTGTACTGGGGACACTGAGGCAAGGATGGGGAGTCTCCAAGCCCCATCTGACCCCAGGAGTGGACAAGTCGATGTGAGCTCCAATGCTAACAGCTGGAGGACTGAGGCCGACAAATCCATGAGCAATGACAGCTCGACCCACAGCATTTCATGGGGACTTCACGCAGTTTTCAGTAACAGAGACGTGGCTCTGGAGACCTCGGTGAACTTGTTGGCAGTGGAGGTCACGTGCATGTGTGTGCATGCATGTGCACTCATGTGCGTGTGTGTGCATGTGTGTATGTGTATTACAGGACACAGATCACTGTGGGCTCACAAATTCATGTCCTCTCACTTCAGTGACATGAAGAGGTGGCCTGGAGATGGCGAAGGGTACCGAGGAGGGAGACAAGGGGGTGTCTGCGCCATTCAGTCAAGGGCATAATAGGAAAGAGTCTTGACCAACATGCAGCACAGCAGAGTCAGCCAGAGCCAAGTACAAAAGCCGACTCAGCTGCTCATTCATCAGATTTCAGGCCAGTGACCTAGTTTGTCTAAGTCTCAATTATATTATCTGTCAAATGGGTTTAATAATTTTCCACATCAAAGGGCAGTCAAGATTAAACAAGATGGTGTAGGTATTCAATACATGGTAACTGTTTAGGTTACCGGTAGTTTTATTAGAGTTCACATTTGCACAGGAAAAGGGGCTGCCCATTTATTCCAGAAGCGATCACTGAGCCCCATTCCTGCTTTGCCATGAACAGAGCACCAGATACAAGGCCTTTCCCCCAGGGGACTCACAAATAATAATAACGATGCGCATGAATGTGTGTGTCCCAGCTGGCTGACTTTCAGAGGCAGTATGGTTTGCTGCTTTATATGCACAATCTCATTCAATCCCCTAGAGAACCCTGTGAGTTGAGGGCTGCTACTGTCATCTCATAGATGAAAAAAACAGAGAGGTGAAGTAACTTGTCCATAGTCATCCAGCAGGAGAGGAACAGAGCCAGTAGTTGAATCGAGAATCTTACCACCGGACAAGACAGAAACCTGCAAAACCTGAGTCATTGCACAAATCAAGGCAGTACTTGGGGCTGTGGGAACACTGGGGAAGGAGGGTTTTGAGAGAGGTGGCTCAGGAAGGGACTGACAACAAACACCAACAAGCAAGGACTTAAAGGCATGAAGCCTTGGGCAGGAGGAGAAGAGGAAGCCCAGGCCAGGCAGAGAAGGCAGCCTGGGCAAAGGCCCAGAGTGGGGAATGGACAGGCCGGCCCAGGCCTCCTCCCCTCTGCTTGGCTCCCGGCTCTGCCCTCCTAGCTGATGCAGCTCTGGAAGGCCCACTCACATCATCTTGCCTTTGCCTACACTGGTCCCTGTTTGCATACTGTTCCCTTATTCTTCTCCCCTTCAGGTTCGGTGGTGTCAGGGCAAGATTTGAAAACAGTCCTATGGATTCCCAGCCATGTACCTTTCCTGCGGCACTGCCCTGCCTTACGGAGAGGGTGGGACTTAAGCCCTAAGGGACCCCCAGATGGAGCAGAGTCTGTAGGAAGAGCATGGTGAGGAGGGGGAAGAGAATGTGCAAAGACGTGAGGGCGGAGTCAGGACTGTGCTGACTTGTCCTCCGGCACAGCCCAGAGACCCCCATCACACTCCAGGACATCCAAGCCAGTGATCCTTCCACCGCCCTGCACAGGGGCTGGCAGCACACAGGCAGAGAATGTTCACGCCCCGGGAGGGAGCTCTGGCTCTGACATTGCTCAGCCAGGTTGCTTCTTCTTCCCAGTCTTGGCTTTCTCTCCTAGATATGAGATTGCAGGCCTCACCTTAAGAATTATTTGAGCGAAGGTAAGGAAAGTCCCTTACAGAGTCGGTGCTCAACAAATACCAATTGCCTGGAGCACCATGACAGAGCCTGTCAGGTCCTGGCATTGAGCCATTTCCTAGCTGGCTAGCCAGGAAGCTCTGGGAGGCAGGGAGACTTGGGGTTTAGCCCGGGCAGGGCTGCAATTAGAGCTGTGAGGTTATTACAAAGACAAAATGTGAGCCCTGCCTCCTGAAGGCCAGTGTCAGAGGTGGCAAGAGGCCCACGTCTACCCTCGAAACCATGCTTTCCAAAATGTCATTGTGGAAATTCCTAGTTATGGGGCTGGGCCCAGCCAACAGACAAGACCAGGAGGCAGATATCTAGGGCCAGCCCACTGCAGGCCTGGACCCCCAGCTCCCCAGACAGGAAGGCAGCGGGGGTCTGTGGGGCTACTCCAAAGGGCAGGGCAGTTGGAGGTGGCCCTTTCCCACTTTGTTCTCAGAGCTCGGCCATTATAGAGGAAGTTTGGGAGCCCCAGGAGGGAACAGTGGCACTTATTGGGCACCTGTGGGCCAGAAAAGGGCTGGGTGCTTTGCAGTGTTCCTTGATTCCTGTTGCCTCTGACAGCTGGGTATTAATACCCCTATTTCTCAGATAAGGAAACTGACGCTTGGATAAGTCAAAGACACTTGGACTGCTCAGTCCAACAGCCTCTCTGACCTTACTCTCCCCTCCCCACATGCAGAGGCTGTTGAAACTCCAACGATGGCAGGGAGCTCACTCCTGCAAAGGCTCTACGTGGGAAAGGAAGTTCTTCTCAGTGTGGGCCGAAACCGGCCCACCTTAGGCTGAGCACCGCCTGGAGCCAGGCTCTCTGTCCTCACAGCAGCCTTCAGAGAGTGAACACAGCAGGATGGCCCACTCACCCAGCAGGCCTCCCTTGGGTAACTGCTCCCCTCTGAGCTCAGTTTCCTGAGCTGTAAAATGGGGATAACAACAACCCCTATGTAAGGGGTGGTTGTGAGGCCTTAGGGAGCCTATAACTCTGGTACATTCCCGGAACATCCAGAGTCTTCAGAAAAGCTTCAGCCAACGAGAGAAGCTCAGAGAACTTTCCAGAAGCCTGACTCACCTTCACAAAGAAGGAAATAGCCTTGACCAAAGCAGCCTCACGGTGGGGGCTCGGACTCAGTCTCAGAGCCTGTCATGAGCGGGCTTCCACTCGTGTGACCCTGGCTCCCCCAGAACTGGCACCAGCTCATTCAGCTCACCTAAGGGACGGGGCAAAGGGAGTGTGGCCAGGCAGGTCTGGGTTGAAATCCTTCATCTGCCATTTACCAGCTCTGTGCTAGCGAAGCTGCTGGTCAACTCTCTGCTCTGAGCCTTGGCTTCTCTAGCTTCAAGGAGGGGCCTGTTCACAGGACTGTGAGGCTCAGCAGAGTATGAGGTCAAGTTTCAGTGACTCTTCAGGTGCAGAGCTGGGCCTGCCCCAGGCCTGGCCCCCACTGGGGACAGCCAGGTTACCCTCATCATTGCCTTGCTCACTGAGGGAAGGACTGCAGAAATGCAACCTGGGAGAAGGGCCCCATGTCTTTGCATATTCTGTCCCCGGGGCTGACCATGCTCTTCCCGGCACACTTCTCTCTACCCTCGGTCCCTTCAGGCTTAAGTCTCACCTGCCCCGTGAGGCAGAACGGCTGCAGGAAAGGCACATGGTCATGAGTCCACCAATGGGAAACTGAGCCATCGAGAGGGGAAGTGATGCATCCAGGATTATGGAGTCAGAGAGGGAGAGCTGGGATTCCAAGCCAGGCTCTGCTGCTCCTCCTGACACCTCTTCAGGCAGCACTGAAGACCTTCCCCAATTTGTCCCGCTGGCCAAGCTGCCCACACACACGTGCATTCCTACCTTAGGGCCTTTGCCTGCACCGTAAAGCCAGCCAACCTGGAAAACCTGCCCTTCTTTCCCTGCAGGTGGTTCTTGTTGACCTTTAAGGCCCCGCCTACTCTTCTCTGCCCACAGCCCCATCCTCAGCCCCAAGGGCCCACCTGTCCACTCAACCCTGCTCCTGCCCAATTCCTGTTCACCTCTGGGGTCACCACGTGTATGCCCCCTCCCTCAAGAAGTTACCTCAGACCAGCTGGACCAATTCCTCCTCTGAGCTCATTCCCAGACACCACCCCACACCATCGCTCAGTGCCTGTCTCCCTCTCCAGACCAGGGCTCTGTGGGTGGAAGAGGGGGGTGTCTTGTCATACATGCCACCTCAGCACCCAGCACAGAACCTGGCACAGACACGGTGTTTAATATTCACTGTCCCGGCATGGCAGTGTCCATCTATCCTTTCACTCGCCGGGGACTCAGCAGTGAGAAGACAGGCAGAGCTCTAGCGAGAGTTACGTTCTAGTAACAAGTACGTACGTGTGGAAGATCAAGTGGGAATGACTGGTATGAGGAGCGACAGAGCAGGGAAAGCGTGACGGGGTGGGGAAAGGAGGGGGGAGGGCGGCGAGGGAAAGTGGCTCCAGGCAGGTGACATTTGCTCAGATCTCTAAAGAAAGTAAAAGTGATGCAAATATCAGAGGAAAGTACAGTGGGGAGAGGAACAGCAGGTGCAAAGGTCCTGCGGTGGGAATGCACATGGCACGTTGGAGGAACAGCAAGGAGGTCGATAAGCGAAGTGGAGGATGAAAGCAGCTGAGGTCAGACAGGGAACAAGTGGGATCCACAGGCAGGACTCTGATCCTGCGTGGGCCAGGAGCCGTGGCAGGGTACCGGAAAGAGAGCAGGAGCTGACCTATGCTCTGACAGAATTGCTCTGGCTGCTGCGTGGAGGATGGATTCCGGGGCTGAGCGGGAAGCAGGAGACCTGTGAGGAGGCTCGTGCAGGTGGGTAATACAGGTGGTGGCCGTGGATGTGGAGGGAAGGGGTCAAATCGCTGATGTATTTTGAAAGTAGAACCAACAGGATTAACTGATGGATTGAATAAATGAGGGAGCGGTGGGAGAGGGTGCGGGTAGGGCACGGAGATCTCAAGGATGATCCCAAGGTTTTGGGCCTGAGCGAGGAAGTGGGTAAAGGGAGATGCCGTTACTTGAGACGGGGAAGGTAGTGGGGGTCGGGCAGGTTTGGGGTGAATTTCAGAAGCTCAGCTTGTGACCTGCTGAGGTGGAGCTGCTCACTGGCCATCCAAACGGAGATGTGGCAGAGGCGTCGGCTGGACCAGTTGGAGTCTGAGAGAGAAGAAGCCCAGGCTGGGAGTGGGTACCTGCAGAGTAGGCCGCTGTGTCTCGTGCAGACGAGGCCTGCAGACGAGGTCCTCGATAAAGGCCTGCTGACCTGGCCTGCAGGGCCCCGAGAGCAACACAGAACCAGCTGCGGCCCCGCTCCTGGCCACTAAGACAGGTGGACAAGGGGCCCTGGTGCCAACCACAGAGAGCCACGCCCCGAAAGGGGCAAGTGAGGCACTGCCAGCTCTCCTCCCATGTGGCGGGAGGGGGTTCTGGGAAGTCCTTTCGGCCAAGGTGGTGTCAGAGTCCTGGCAGACAGAGATGGGGAAGGCAGGTGCTCTGGCTTCAGGGCGAGGTGGGAAGCGGAGGAGGAAGGCCTAGGGGCGCTGGTGGAGCAGGGTTGTGTGGATGGGTCCAGGAGCCGGACCCCTGGCTCCAATCCAGGCTCTGGGACGTTGGGCAAGAGACTTAACCCCTGCGGTGTCCGTTTTTGCCTCTAGTAGGAATGATAGCTGTATGCCCTGCATGGGTTGGTGTGAGGATCACGTGAGTTAAGCCACATCACGTGCCCAGAGTACGGTGGTGGCGGGTGCTCAATTACGTGGCCTATCCATTAGTATTTCATACAAAGAAGGCAGCGTGCGCCAGCTGCCTAGGAAGATGGACAAACAAGGGCGAGAAAAACAGTGTACAAGGCCCAAATGTGAGGTGTGCTGCCCAGATGAGGAGGGGGCTTTATTCCCTTTGGGCAGTGCGGAGCCGTGGAAAGCTCTGTGCATAGAGATGAGGGCTATTCCATTCAGTCCTTGGTTATTCTCCACCTGGGCTCAGCGGGACATACCCACTCCCATCCGGGATCGACAGTTGTACCGAGCACTCTGCCTGCGGGGTTCAGGGCCACTTCTCATCGTAATGGCTGACTCTTGGGGAGCACTCACTATGTCAGCCCTCACAACAGCCCATGTATGAGGTTGGTCCCATTATTATTATGGTTTGACAAATGAGGAAGCCAAGGCGCAGGTCAACATCATTACCAAGATCAATATCATCACCCAGGTCAATGTCATGATGCAGATAGTGGCTGGCAGAACTAGGATGCAAACCCAGGAGGTGCACTCAACTACAGCATCTATACTGGCCTGTCCCGTTCTAAGACGGACCCTGGAGCCCTTGAGGTGGCTGGGCATCGCGGAGCATCCAGCACTATCAGTTCTGCCAGCAGGCCCAGCAAGGTCATTGTGCCTGTTTACGGGGCAGAGACTAAGAGGTGATGTGACTTGCCCAGCGCCCCACAGCTTGTCCACTAGGAGCTGGGACTCCAGTGCAGGTCTATTAGACTCTAAATGCCTGCATCAGGAACCTGGTGGACATGACACATGGGACTCTGAGCTCCCTTTAACCTGGGCCTGCATCGGAGTGAGCTCTCTCAACCTGGAACTATTTCTTAGGTTCTCGTACCCCTTTGGGGATTGGGGAAGACAGTGGATCTCTCCCTTCCTAGAAAGCCTTGGGACTTGTGTCATACATCCTTTTACTCTTTGGTCCCCTCCTGACTTTGTCCTTTCAGAGAGGTTTTTCATCCCAAGAACTACCCTGGCCCACCAGTCTGGCCCTCCCTCGCCGAGGGGAGACTGAAAAGCAGGCTTAACGGCATCTTCTTAACAGTTTCACAGCCAGAAAAACCGGCAGAGGGAAAGACAATGTTTACAGACCAGGTCGGTTCCACCGTCAGTCTATAAAAATGGATTCCTGGAAAAACATAAACCAGCAATTTACGCTGTGAATTTTATTGGGCTCAAAAAAAAAAAAAAAAAAGGTTATCCTATTTGAATAACAAAGTAATGAGAGGAGATAAACCACTCCTTTCTTCATGAATAAAGACACACAAAAACTCAACAGAAATGGAACGTTCACACACAGCTTCAGGTCTGATTCATTAGCCATTTTCGTTTCATAAAAACCAGCATTTCTATTAAAATAGGGTGATGTCCAAAAGGTCTGTTTGCTTTTAAAAAAAACTGTCTTTAATACAGTGTAAGGCTTAGGTTTATTTTTTTGTTTTCATTTTAAACAAAGCTTACATTCTCCTGACTTCAGGCCTATTACTACGGCCGTGGGGGCGGCGGGGGATGGGGGGGCTTGATTTCAGAATCCATCTGATATGTCGGATTTCTTTGTGGCATCCACTTCATCGCTCAGCAGCCAGCCATGATGTCATAAACCCATCAGATTTCCGGTAGGGGGGAAACGCTGGGGAATTGGAAAGAATGGATGTTTCTTACCCGTCAGGAAGGGGGTAGGGAGGGGCTGGGTGTGTTTGGGGGACGGGAGGCAGGCTCGATGTTTGTGATATTAAATGTCAGGCAGAAACCTGAAAAATCCAGCCACCCAGATGTTTTCTAAATATCCAGATGTCTGGCACGGAGCAGACAGACCGTGCCTCCCAACCCCCCGCCCCCCAACCTCCTGCCCCAAGAGGCGCTTGACATTTGGGCTCTGACCTCAGGTCGACAGCCAGTGTACACTGCCAGAAGCTGTACATCCTCCAGGCTGCCCACCCTCGGGTCTGGAATTTTTTTCTAAATCTTCACACATGGATGACAGGAGTAACTAGGTCCAGATTTTTAAGAGCTGTTGAAGCAGTGATTTGAAAAGTTCAGTCCCTAGAATTAGCCTCCACAGAATACACCATGGAAGCCAAAAAGGAGGAAAAAGAATCCCTCAGCCAACACACACACAAACATATGTGACTCTTAAGCCATAGGACTTAAAAACCCAAAATAAAACCATCCAGTCTGAGAACCAAGGACTCAACGATGCTGAGAAGCGATGAGCCCTCCCCCAGGAATGCACGTCCCGAAATCAGAAAAACACCCAACAGCTTTGTTCTTCCTGACAAAGCCCCTCGCTTCCAAGGAACAGACAGTTGCCAACAAAAGCACACGGTAGAACTAATTTACACTCAGACTCCGGGCGTCAAGGAGTCATAAAGTACAGAAATGGAACCGGTTGTGCCTGGGAAGCTGTCTCCCCACCACTGGCAATGGGGACCCGGGGCCCGGGAGAACCCTGCAAGCCGCAGACTGAGCGGAGTCCTGGCTTTTGAGAGGCCTGGCCACACGCCCACTGAGGCCATCTCTGAAGCCTGTGACATCACGGCTAATTGTACCTGAAAATGAGCCAAGAACTGCAGGCACCTGGGGCCCAAACCCCATGACTTCACAGGGAGCCAGGAGGAGAGGCAGCTGGGGAGGGGGACCATCTCCAATTAGAACTGAGTGCTTGGATGACCAGAAAAGGGGTGGCCGAGGGGAGGGTACCTGGCAGAGGGCAGGAGGATATGAGTGGGAGCTCAGGGCTGGAGGTGGGGGCCTCTGTGGCCTCATCTCCCAGAACAGCCCCTGTGCTTTTCAGATGCAGAAACTGAGGGCCAGGAGTGACTGAGTGGCCTTCCCAAGGTCACCAGGCTAATTAGTGGGACAGCCAATCCCGGGAAACAGAAAATACAGGCCTGGCATGGCACAGCTCTTCCCTGAACGTTATCTAATTTAATCCTCACAACACCCTGTGAGGGAAAAATTATCATTAACCTCAGTTTCCAGAGGAGCCAATGGAGGCGCAGAGAGGTTAAGTAATTTGCCCAAGGTCACACAGCTCATCATTAGCAGAACTTGGCTTGAACCTCTAAGTCGCTGACTCCGAATCTAGTGCTCTTTCTGCTGGGTGAGGGGAGGCAGTTAAGGTTGATCTGGGAGCTGCGAATCTGATTTAAATACATATTTTAAAAGCTGGTGATCCCCACAGAGCAGAAGGGAGTAAATCATTGCAAATTAATTTTTTAAAGCAATTCCAGTCAGGAGGGCTGTCTGGCTGGGTGGTGGGGAAGCTGCTTTTATTCTGTCCCTGCCAGAGCCTGCATAAAGCAAGTAGATGCTCTCTCTAGCCCTGCATGCATGGAGGCTGCTCAATCCCCTGAAGTGGGGAGGGCGGGGGGCGCTAAAAGCTTTGCCAGGCATCTCTGAGAGTGTAATCTGCCATAGGAAAGGTGCCAGGAGCACAGGTCTGACAGAGCCAGGGGAGGGAGAAATTCACTGAGTGTGGAAACTGCAAAAAATAAAAATTAGAGTCAGCCCCTCTAGGCCTGATTCTTACTCCAGTCAGGAGTTTAAATGAACTGCAGGTCACCTGGGCAGCTATTTGTGGCCCAGAGGCCTGACTCTGGGTCAGAGAGGCACTGCCCAGGGTCTTGCCTGCCCAGGATGGGGTGGGATGGGGAGTGGAGGTCAGGCAGTTAGTGTGGCCTTGTACCCTGGCCATCCTGGGGAGCCTGCTGGCCACCACCTTCTCCCAGAGCAGCATTTGAAGAGCTGGGTCAAAACGATGAGGAGTAGGCTGGTCTGAGCTCAGAGAACACGACAGGCACCTATCCCCAGGACTCCCCGTCCCCCCAGCCCCGGAAGGTTCACCTCCCTTCCAGCAGACCAGCCTTGGAACTTCAGCGGGCCATGTGCGCCAGGCCTTCCCTGCTCTCTTCCCACTAGGCTGGTTTCTTTTACTTTGTTTCTGTGAACGGCAAATGGGGCGTGGAGCCCAGGACTCAGGCCGGTGAAAGGGAAAGAAAGGTTGCTGACCTCTGAGCAGCTACCTTCTTTCCGGGGAAATGCTACTCATTCTTTATTTACTTTGCTTACAATTGGCCGAGAAGAGATTCAGGTCTTGCTGTCATGGCACTTATAATTGATAATCCAATAATGACATAAATATGTCCATGGAGGGAGTGGTCCCCAGTGTATGAGAGACTGTCATAGGGAAGTGTCAGGTCAGGGAGGTCAGAGAAGGCCTCCCAGGGCCAAAGGATGAGGAAGCACTAATCCTTCTGACTCACCGTCACCTCTGCAGAGAAGCCTTCCCTGATGCCCACCCAAGGTTGCCTCCCATTCCCAGACCCCGTTCCCTTCCTGGCTGATTTTCATTATCCAAGTCCCTGCACTGATTTGGAAAACCCATGAGGGCAGAGCCTGGGTCTGTCTTGTTCACTGCTAAATTACCGGTGCCTGGGACATAGTAGATGTTTAAGGACTACTTGTGGATCAAATAAATAAACATGTGCAAAGGACCTGTGGTAGAAGGAATCACAGAGACTAGGTGGGTGTGAGAGTAAAAATGGGGCAAAAGACACAGAGTCTTAGGGCGTGAGACTGAGTCGGCTACCCCAAGAACCACCTTGGACATGTAGGTATCTCCTCCAGCCTCGGGGCTCCCTTCGCCTGTGGTAGAGACTGGAGTTGGGTGTCTTCCTTCCCCTACAGGACAGTGTCGTACAGATACCCTGCCCCACTTGATCTTCCCCAGGCACAGTACCCCTAAGGACGAGGGAAGTGGGCAGTAGCATCACCAGGCTAATACTCTCCCTTTTCACCATGCCTTCCCTCCTCCATTCATTCCCTTGCCTGGCGTTGTGGGGCCGCCTGGAGCCACAAAGGGGCAGTGGAAAGCAGATCCAGGGGTCCCAACCCAGGGCCTCCCTACGCCGCCCCCACCCCCGCCCCCACACACACACTACCGCGTCTGGCACCCTTTCTCCTCATTGAAGCAGAAGTAAAAAGAGAGGAGCTGGGCTCAGGGCTTGGACCAGACCATGTCTGCGTCCCCTCAGCTGATTACCAGCGTGTGGTGTGTCAGGACATCCAGCTGGCCTCTGTCCCTCAGATTCCTCACAGGTGAGATGGAGATACCGCGCCTCGGAGCGGGCGCAGCGGGTGCTTAGTGAACTCGTCCGAAAGGCTCAAAGTAAAATCTCCTTTGCTTTTCCTCGAGGACTCAGATCTGCAGCAGCTGAGGACCGAGTTTGGGGCTTCGCAGCGCCCCACACACCCCCGCAGCCGGCAGCCCCCGCCCGGGGGAGGCGGCTGAGACACCACGTGGGGGTGCGCGGGGTCCCAGCCCGCCGCGCGGCGTCCCCGGATGCGCCCAGAGCCT
>NW_011888926.1:1162594-1165465 GCF_000151845.1 Pteropus vampyrus | reverse complement strand
CTGGATATCAGGCTTTCTCAGGCCTCTGCCTCCAGCTGACCCTCCCCGGCTTGGGGCCCTGAGGAGAGCCCAGCCTGCCTGTCCCTCCTCCTTCTGCCTGCCTGGTCCCCACCCCCACCCACATCCTGCATGCAAGATGGACAAGGACAATAAAAGCTGTTTCACAAGCAGGTGGTGATTAATCGCCAAGTTAATTAAAGAGGCAGTAATTATGCTCAGATTTCAGAGGAAGGAGCAATGTCTTAGGCAGGGGTGGATGGTCAGCCTAAGTCTCCCTGAGGAGGTGGAGCCAGAAGACAGAAAAGATTTGAAAAGGCAGGAAGAAAAATGAATAACATTTTTTTTTAAGTGGGTCCTTCAACCATAGCTATAATGTTTTGTCAGAATTAGGTGGTAGGCTTAGATGTTTCGGCTTGTCTCTGTACTTTTCTATGTCTTTGAAACATTTAATTAACAGAAAAATGACAGGGAGGAGGTTAAGTATTTCTAAACTCCAGTTTGGGATTTATAAATGGCCTCAGACACCATCATGCCTCATTTTACACAATGGAGAGGGCCTTAAAATTATGTGTAAATTGAATCCCGTTTGCCCACCCAGTACATCCTAACGCCAGCGATGCTCTATCTTCATTTCTGATTGATTTTCCCTGGCAGAGGCGCAGAATTCTTTGCTTTGAGTGTCAGGCTCTCTCCGTCAAGTAGTTAATGACCTATAAAGCACTTAAAACATACTGGAGAAGATGCTATTTGGAGGCACCCTGTGGTGTACCCTCTCCTATTGTCAGTAATCACTACTCATTTATTTGCTCTTATTGGTTTGGAATTTGCTATCAGGTTTCCCTAAAGTGGAACCCACCAGGAAGGGTCCAGTTCCATACAGGGCCAGGTGGGTTCTGAGGTTTGCTCCCCAGGAAGCAGGAGCAGGTGAGGAGAGACAGGGCCCTTTTCTTAAGATCCCTTGTTCATGGGAGCCCTGGTCATCTCTAGGTACACCTTCCCTAACTTCCTCATTCCTCCTGCAGCTGTGGCCACCTTGACTGTCCCAGTTTTTCCTCATCACCTGTCTGAAGCCACAACTTGTCTTCTGAGTCCTTTCCCATTCTCTCGGCTGCCTTTGGGACGCCTCCCCCTCGTTGCTGCCTGGATTATGCCTCAGTTTGCTGCTTCCCTTCTGTGCTTCTGGTTGTGTTTGCTGAAATCATCCTCCGTCAATTGGATGGGGGCCTGTTCACCCCTTCAGTCTTATGTCTTGAGGCCAGCAGGTCACCAGGTCTTGTCAGGCCCCCCTCCAGAGTGGCTCTAGAGTCTGTTCCCCTGTTCCATCCTCCACTTCCTTGGCCTCAGTCCCAGCCCCTAGGCTTTTGCCTATCTCAGCAGCCTCCAAATTGGAATAGGCTGCCTCCTAGAGAACACTGTAGGTGATTTTGCCTACCTGCTCCCCAACCTCTGTGAGCTCCTCAGGCCTCAGCCTGGTATCCAAGGCCTCTCACTATCTGAGTCTGGTGTCATCTCCCCAGGCTCCCCCCAGGCACCTCACATTTCCTGCCATCTTGCTCCATCTGTCTTCAGGCCCGTGTTTATGATATTCCCTACCCGGAGAACCCCCGTCCTTCAAGACTCTCACTTTCACTGCCCAGGGGTGCAGGAGGGTGTCTCAAGGAGGAACCAGCCTAGGAGGCTGAATAGATATTTCCAGAAGGGGAGAGCACATTCATTTTCTGGGGCTGCTGTGATCGATTACCATGAACTTGATGGCGTAAAACAGCATATATATATTCTTTTACAGTTCTGGAAGCTAGAAATCCAAAATCGCTGGGCATAAACCAAGGAGTCAGCAGGGCCACACCCCCTCCAGGGTCTCTGTTTTGTTGCCCTTTCCAGCTTCTAGAGCTGCATGCTTTGGCTCATGGTTCCTTCCTCCGTTTTTAAAACCGGGAGCATAGAATCTTCAAATCTCTTTCTCTGATTCCGTGTCACACTGCCTTCTGCCTTCTGCCTTCTGTCAGTTACCTCTCTCTGCATCCCTCTTATCGGGACCCATGCGATTGTAATAATCCAGGATAATCTCCCCATCTCAAGACCCTTAATCACATCTGCAAAGTCACAACTTCCAGGTAGACATCTGGGGGAGGGGCATAGAAGGCAAGCGAGCAAAGTAGTTCTGATCGGGAGCTCTGAAGTCACTTCTGGGGCTTGGATCTCAGTTGCACCATCTGCCAGCTGCGTGGTCTTGGTCAAGTTGCTACATCTCTCTGATCCTCAGTTTCCTCATCTATAAAAGGGGAACAGTGCCTAGCTTCAGATAGGAACTCAGCAGGCATTTAACTATCCAGCAGAGGGAGCTGCACTCTGCGGGAGCTTAGAAGCTGAGAGAGGCAGCCCAGGAAGACCCTTCAGTAGGAGGGAGGGAGGGAGGGCAGGAAAGAAGACAGAGCAGGAGAGGCTGGGGTAGAGGGGTGGAGGGCAGACCTGGACCAGGTCCCAGGAAAGTGCGTGCGTGCATGTGTGCGTGTGCGTGTGTGTGTGCGCGCGCGTGTGTGTGTGTGTATTCTGTCTTAGGAGTCATGGACAGGGGACACAGAAAGTATTTAAACAGGGCAGATTTTGTTTTTGTTCCCTCTTATTGAGATGTAATTCATATGTAACATTCACCCTCTAGAGTGTACAATTCAGTGGTTTTTAGCATATTCACAAGGTGGTGCCACCATTAGCCCTATCTAATTCCAGAAATTTTTCATCTCCCCATAAAGAAACCCCACACCGTTTCACAGTTGCTGCTCCTCTCCCAAAGCTGTCCACAATCTCCAGCTCCAGACTTGAACCCAGAAAGAACTGAGACGTGGGGTAGGAGTGGGCTGAGGGGCCAGACCA
>NW_011888926.1:1148269-1162544 GCF_000151845.1 Pteropus vampyrus | reverse complement strand
TCAGTCCCAGCCCCTAGGCTTTTGCCTATCTCAGCAGCCTCCAAATTGGAATAGGCTGCCTCCTAGAGAACACTGTAGGTGATTTTGCCTACCTGCTCCCCAACCTCTGTGAGCTCCTCAGGCCTCAGCCTGGTATCCAAGGCCTCTCACTATCTGAGTCTGGTGTCATCTCCCCAGGCTCCCCCCAGGCACCTCACATTTCCTGCCATCTTGCTCCATCTGTCTTCAGGCCCGTGTTTATGATATTCCCTACCCGGAGAACCCCCGTCCTTCAAGACTCTCACTTTCACTGCCCGGGGGTGCAGGAGGGTGTCTCAAGGAGGAACCAGCCTAGGAGGCTGAATAGATATTTCCAGAAGGGGAGAGCACATTCATTTTCTGGGGCTGCTGTGATCGATTACCATGAACTTGATGGCGTAAAACAGCATATATATATTCTTTTACAGTTCTGGAAGCTAGAAATCCAAAATCGCTGGGCATAAACCAAGGAGTCAGCAGGGCCACACCCCCTCCAGGGTCTCTGTTTTGTTGCCCTTTCCAGCTTCTAGAGCTGCATGCTTTGGCTCATGGTTCCTTCCTCCGTTTTTAAAACCGGGAGCATAGAATCTTCAAATCTCTTTCTCTGATTCCGTGTCACACTGCCTTCTGCCTTCTGCCTTCTGTCAGTTACCTCTCTCTGCATCCCTCTTATCGGGACCCATGCGATTGTAATAATCCAGGATAATCTCCCCATCTCAAGACCCTTAATCACATCTGCAAAGTCACAACTTCCAGGTAGACATCTGGGGGAGGGGCATAGAAGGCAAGCGAGCAAAGTAGTTCTGATCGGGAGCTCTGAAGTCACTTCTGGGGCTTGGATCTCAGTTGCACCATCTGCCAGCTGCGTGGTCTTGGTCAAGTTGCTACATCTCTCTGATCCTCAGTTTCCTCATCTATAAAAGGGGAACAGTGCCTAGCTTCAGATAGGAACTCAGCAGGCATTTAACTATCCAGCAGAGGGAGCTGCACTCTGCGGGAGCTTAGAAGCTGAGAGAGGCAGCCCAGGAAGACCCTTCAGTAGGAGGGAGGGAGGGAGGGCAGGAAAGAAGACAGAGCAGGAGAGGCTGGGGTAGAGGGGTGGAGGGCAGACCTGGACCAGGTCCCAGGAAAGTGCGTGCGTGCATGTGTGCGTGTGCGTGTGTGTGTGCGCGCGCGTGTGTGTGTGTGTATTCTGTCTTAGGAGTCATGGACAGGGGACACAGAAAGTATTTAAACAGGGCAGATTTTGTTTTTGTTCCCTCTTATTGAGATGTAATTCATATGTAACATTCACCCTCTAGAGTGTACAATTCAGTGGTTTTTAGCATATTCACAAGGTGGTGCCACCATTAGCCCTATCTAATTCCAGAAATTTTTCATCTCCCCATAAAGAAACCCCACACCGTTTCACAGTTGCTGCTCCTCTCCCAAAGCTGTCCACAATCTCCAGCTCCAGACTTGAACCCAGAAAGAACTGAGACGTGGGGTAGGAGTGGGCTGAGGGGCCAGACCAGCCTGGGCTCGCTTTCCCCTCAGCCCCTGCCAGTTGCTTATATTACCTGAGGAACCACTGCACAGGTGGGCGGGGGCAGGGCCCTGAGGGGCGGGAGCTCGGGGTTCACTGTATGCACCAGGGTTACCATTTTTCTTTCTGGACGTAGTCACTTGGCTCCAGAGTCTTCTTCCCCACTGGGACTCACCTATCAGGAGACCAGCAGCTTTCCAGGCTCTATCCCCCACACATGGCATCTCAGGGCGCCCTCCACAGGAAGCAATAACTGTGGGGCTGCTAGAGGAAAGTGGGGGGCATTTGAGGCTGGGTCTTGACTGGTTCCCGAGAGATTGGAGTAGGAAAACTTTTTAAGTCCTGAGCAGCCCTGAGCCTCTCCTACCAATCCAACCACTCTTAGGAGTGGCTGGGAGTCAGCTGGGACATGAGGGACCCTCAGGGGCCTTCTTCAGTGCCCTCACCCTGCACCCCCCGCCCCGGGCTTAGTTCTGCCGGCTGATTGGAGGCTCCCAGGCCCTGTCTGGTCAGGGCTGTCTGACCTAGCCTAGAGGCAGCTGAAGCAGGAGAGAAGGCCATCTGGAGAAGCGAGGGACAGCAGTCAGGACATTGCTGAGCCAGCTGAGGCATCCCCTGGCAGTGATAGGGGCTTCTGGGATCAATTAGCAGAACCACCCTAACAGGGCTTGCGGCCCCTGACACACGCTCCTCAGGCACGTGTCATCGATCGGAGCCTCTGACAGCCTCCGCAGCCAGGAGGTGAAGCAGGGGCTGCTGCTGGCCTTTCTCATGTGCCTCGACCTCGCCTCCAACAGCCTGGCACAGAGCCTGCCCCTCCCCATCAGGGAGGGCGGGACTGGCCTTCCCGAACCTTTCATTGCCTTGCCTTTCCTACTGCTGTGAGTGCGGCAACACGTCTGTCTCAATTTTCACATACGTAAAATGGATCACGTACTGATTAAAGATCACTTCCTGGGTTGGGGAAAAAAATCATTCTCCCTCTTTCAGCAAGAACTGGCCCTAAATTAGCCAAGGAAAAGGTTCACTTATTCTTTAAACAAATGGCTCTTGAGACCCTGCTGAGTCGGGCACAAAGAGAAACAAGCAAGGTTTCCCCCCAGCCCACGCTCAGGAAGTCCAGAGCCTCCTGGAGGAGATGGATGTGTGTGAATTGAATCAACGAGAGGAGATCACAGCAATGAGAGAGATAAATAAACTGCTTGGTGGAGGAGGGGATTTTAGGGAAGGCTTCATGGAAGAGGTGGCATTTGAGCAGGAATTCCTGCTTGGGTTCAAAGGTGGAGAGTTTGGCACCTTGGGGAATAGCAACTGTGGACGGGAGCATAGATGAGCCTTGGGGGACACTGGGCCAGCAGGAGCTGGTCAGAAAGGAGGCTAAGGGACTCCATAAGGACAGAACCATCTGTTATCCCAGCCTCAGCACAAGGCCTGGCACGTCGTTGGAGTCGGGGGCTGTGAGTGCCCCGAGTGCAAGGCTGAGGGGCCAGGCCTCCCACCTATGGACAGTGGAAGCCTCCGTGAGGTTTTGTATTGGGTGTGAGGTAGGGGTCCAACCTCATCCTTTTGCATGTGGATGTTCATTTCTCCCAGCACTATTTGTTGCAAAGACTATTTTTCCTTATTGTATTATCCAAGCCCCTTTGTTGAAATGATTTGACCATAAATGTAAGTAACTGCAGCGTTTTAAAACGCAGTGAGATCTGCGCTATCAAAAGATCAATTTGGTGGCAGAGAGTGGAAAGGGCTGGAAGGAAGAGGGGGTTGGAGGGAGACTAGATGGGTAAGCTCAGTGGAGATCAGCCTGGGGCCCATGGCGGGGAGCCAGGTACGGGGCTGTGCCCTGAGCCCAGGCTGTGAGTCAGCTAGAACATTGTCCCCTGGTACTCACTGGGGAATCAGGATGGGGTGGGCAAGGTGGTAACAGAAAAAGCCTGTGCTCCTCGGCCCCTTCAGGTCCAGAGTGGCAAAATTAAACCTTCTCCAGAGATAGCCATTGCAAGTAGGTTTTCAGGTAACAAGAGAACTGTAAGTGTGGAACCATGACAATTACAGCGGCATTATCCCAGATTATAAAGCTTCCAAGAGGCGGCTCACACCTCCAGGCGTGCTGTGCCACCAATTTCCAGTGGAGGCTTGGGATCCAAACATCTAGGCCGCCTGAACCAGGCCCCACAGTGGGCGTGGGCTGCCAGGCAGGTGCCGCCCTACCACCTCTACTGCCTCCATTTCTCCAGGGAGATAGACCACAGGTCTGAGAAACAGGTACGAGCAAGGTAAAGCTGACAGGCCATCTAGGAAGGAAATTGGTCCCTTCATGGGCTTCCCCAGCCCTGGAGGCACCGAGTCCCTCCAAGGCTCTTTTTGTCCTCCTCCCTGCCCCACCTTCCCTCCTCCCTGGAGACAGTGGGACCGCACAGAGCTGGAGCTGGCCTAGCACTGCCCCTTCTGGCGACCTTTAGCCAATCAGCTTCTCTGGATGGCATTTTTGCTTTGGGAAAACAGGGAGACGAGCTCCCACTTCGCAGAATTAAATGAAATATTTTAGATAAAGAGCCTGAGGAAGAGGAAGCAGTACGATCTACGTGTGTGACGATTTGGCAGCGCCCGTTAACACAGTTCAAATCCACACCCTGACAGGTTTGCAGATATGTCTAAGGATGCTCCATGCAGTCCCTTCCGTGACCTTGGAAAACTGTGAACTGAAAAGGCCATTATAGGGGTCTGATTAAATTAGGAACCACTGGTCCTACAGAACACTTTGCCATTAGCAAAGAATCTGGCAGCTCCGATGTGCTGTCACAGGCAGACCCCCACCGCGTGGGGCTGCATGAACAAAGCAAGCACAAATAACGCCTACAGAAGGATGGCATTCACGCTTTTCAGAACCCTTCACAAGCACTAGATTTTATATCTTCATATATATGCAGATGTGTATGTAGATGCAATAAAAACAGCCTGGAAGAAAGCACACCCAAATGACCCAGTGGTCGCCTCTGGGGAAGGGACTGGGATGGAGGCTGCAAGGTGGCAGGAGCATCAGAGGCAATTTCACTGTGCTGTAGTTTAAGTGTTTAACTACAATGTGCGCCTGCATCATCTGCACGGACACACACATTAAAAAACACTTGCTGACACCAAGGGCAGAGAGGAGGGCCTGACCCGCGCTCGCTCAAGGCTTGGAGGCCATAATTATGACCACGGGTCAGAGGAGCCTAGGAAAGAAAGTGTCTCAGTGCCTTATGCCAATGTCCCCAACTCTTGGAGTCTGGATTCAGGGATAGTGAAGCCCCTCAGGTGGACAAGTGACATCCCCTGACATCCAGGAGGGACAGAGAGATAGCACTCTGCCAGCCTGGCTGGGCTGAGGCCACAGCCCACCTCTCCTGGCTGAGCGGTCTGCCAAGAAAACTATCGAACAACATAAAAATCTATCTTGGAAACCCCAGAGGCATCCTTAGAATGGAGCGTGGCCTTTAAATTAGAATGTGGGAAAAAAAAAAAAAAAGGCAGATTTGCCTGTAACTTGATTTCAGGTTAGCGAGGGCTGGTGGCCAACACGCAGTGGCTGTGCCCGGCCCAGCAACCCGCCCCCACCTTGCCAAGGTCCCGCGATGTTGGCTGTGAAGGTGGGATTCCGTGTGCAACCAGCACGTGTTCCCATGGAAACTCAGCTTCGCAGAATCCTCTGGAAATCGTTGCTGAGGAGGGGCCATGGTTTCCCACGCCCACTTTGCAGTTTGGTTTCCAGAGATGGTTTTCTCAGGCAAGTGCTGAGAGGAGCAAGAGCAGGAGGGAGGGCTGGAGGCTGAAACCCCGAGGGGCAGAACGGACAGGGTGGGCCCCTCCCCTGGGTGTCAGACTTAGCTAAAAGGTTTCAGATGCCCCAAGGCGCTGACGAGGGTGGCAGGGCATGACCTAGGAGGAGAGATGGGAAATCCCTGTCAGAGCAAGGTCAGGCCAGGCAGAGAGAAGCGTACTCTGAGACCCCCGAGGGGTGGGGCAGGGCCCCCAACAAGAGGAAGCAGCACCAGAGGCTTGGCCCTCGGGGCTGCCTGCGGCTTCTCCTCCCAGTTCTAGGCCTGGGGTCCACCCTCAGGATGGCTGCCAGCCACCCTTAGAGTCTAAGGCTCCCCTCGGCCTGCCTCTCACCTGTTCCCCCTCAGGCCCCCTTCCCTCTGGCACAATCCCAGCTGTTCCCCTTCTCCAGCCCCTCCTGAGACCACACACACACACACACATGCACGCATGCACGCACGCACACACACGAACGCACACGCACACACACGCACACATGCACACACACATGCGCACACACACACACGCTTCTCTGCTCGCCTTGCCCCTACCCCAGGTGCTCCCTGTGGGGGCAACCACAGTCCCTGGGTCCCCATTTGGCAGACCCCCTCCGCACTGTCTCCTGGCAAGCTGCTTTTCCTGCAGGATTAATGCAGAAGGAAACACACAGCCAGCACACGCTCCGAGCCTCTGCGCAAGCACGGAGTTCCCCATCTGTCCTCTCTGAGCAATGCTGAGCCTCTCGATTGTCACTTAAACCCAGGCTCAAGTGGACATGGCTGTTGGGAAGTGGAA
The DNA here is from genome assembly GCF_000151845.1 of Pteropus vampyrus. Classification (NCBI taxonomy): domain Eukaryota; kingdom Metazoa; phylum Chordata; class Mammalia; order Chiroptera; family Pteropodidae; genus Pteropus; species Pteropus vampyrus. The sequence continues at coordinate 1,156,408 of NW_011888926.1, read as the reverse complement.
CTGGGATTCAAGAGAGGCCAGCAGCCACCCAGCCCCAAAATGACCCCCAAGGGTGGGTCCTCTCTCCCATTCAGAGTCACACACAAGCTTGCCAATAAGGAGCTCTCTGTCCCCTCCAGCTCCCTCACTGCCACCTGTGCCCCCTGCAGTCATCTGCCACCCTTTCCCCCTGCACTGGCCCGTCTCCGGCCCGGCCGGTGGGGAATGGGTGCTCGGTCTTCTTTGCTCCACACTGGGAGTCCCAGAACACGGCTTCCCCAGCATCCTTTGCGTCAAAGCCCCTCCAAGGGTCCCGCCCTTTCACTCTGACCCTCCTCCTCCTTCTGCGTCTCTTCTTGCTCACGGAAGATGTCAACACCTCCTGGCTTCACAGCCTTGCCCTGAACGGGGCTCGGCCACCATGCCGGCAATGGCTGTGCCCACAAGGGGGTGACGGGTTGGTCCCCAAGGGCCCCAGAGGTCACAGGGAGGAGTTGAGGTTTGGTTCCCAGTGAGATGGGAACAGGAAGGTTTCAAGCACAGAAAGGGACAGGCCCTACGTGGAGAAGAGACTGTGGAGTCAGGGCAGCCATGCTGGGGCCCAGACGGGGGCGTGGGGGAAATTCTTCCAGGCTCCCCTCTCTGTCTCTGGGGCCAACTGGAAAAGGCTGATTCCCAGCCAGAGCACCTGGGGTCCAGGGGCTGAGGACAGGAGGCCAAGGCCCAGCAAGGTGGCCTCCTCCTGGCTTTGGTTTTCTTGGGGAGGCTCACTGCACCCTCAACAACCCTCACTGCCCCCCACCTGGCCTCAGGCTGTTAAGAACCTGGAAGATTGTGCAGAGGCTTAGGCAGTTCCTTCTCCCTAAACGGGCAGGAAGTTCATTACCTCCAGCCTCCGGGGAGTAGAGAACTCTCCCTCAGCCTTATAACCCATTTCGAAATCCTCCTTTCTGTGAGATCGCTAGCCAGGCCCAGAACCAAGCTGGGAGGCTGTGGACAGTCCTGTGGCCCAGGGAGGCTCTGTGGCACCCTAGCAGAGGGGCCGGGGGCAGCTTCTGGACATCAGTCTCTCTCCACCCCCAACTCCAGTCCTTCTATCACTGCCTCGAGGGCTGGTGGCCCAGGTCGGGGCCTGCACCTTGGGCCCCCCACCCTTCCCAGGGGTTTGCATGTGAGGGTATCCCAGGGAACTCTGGGATAGCAGAGGGTGGGGAGGGAGGACTGGCTTGCCCATTTTACAAATGAGAAAACAGTGGAAAGCCGAGGGAGAGGTAGGGAGAGCCTGACAGACAGCCTGGGTGATCCGGACCTTTCGCCCCTGACCGCCTGTGTAATGGGTCACCTCTCACAGCGCTGGCTGCCGTGGGGGTGAAATGAGGGGCAACGGGAGCTCTGGGAGCCACAGAAAAGGGGCCACTGTCCACATGGGGCCCGAGCTTCTACAACATGAAGGAACCCCTTGGCCCACCCCAGGGAGGCCCCAGGCGCCAAGCCATGCAGCTAGACCACGACAGAGAGAGGTGACCTGGAGGCAGCTGGACTGGCCCTGCACCAGGAGGGAAGGAGCTGGTCTGGCCTCCATTCCCAGGGGACCAGGGCTCGGCATAGGTGGATAAAGGCAGAGGAGGTCGGTGGGGTCAGGATGGGCCAGACAGAGGGAGTTTTGGGGGACTGGGTCTCAGGATGGAAGAAGGAACAAGCTGAGGCCCTGAGGGTGAAAAAGAGGGTGACAAAGCACTGGGCACAGTAGGTACAAAGGGCCAGGCCAATGGGAGACAACCTCGGGTCCTTGCTGGACATTGTTCAGCTCCGGTTCAGCTAGCACCTTGGCATCTCTCACTCGGAACCACCCAAATCGCCTTCCTCACCAGCCTGTGCCCAGACCCTCCCTGCTCCAGGCCTCCAGGCACTCGGCCACCTCCTCAGCCCCCAGCTCTGTCCTCTGCATGCTTCATTTATACCCCATCCATCCCACCTCGCCTCCTGTTCTACCTCGGGGGCTGCCTGTGCCTCTGGCCTCGCTGGGCGGGGGCAGGGAGGTGGGCATCTGCACACGTGCTCCTTTATTCATCCTCTCCACAACGGCACTGACGAGGACCCCTCGCCAGATCCCTCCTGAGCAGCTCACAGTTGGCCTTGCAGGCTGTGCTGAGAGAGCCTGTGGGTCTCACGAGGAGGGCTCTGGGGCCAGGTGGTGTCCAAGAGAGCCCTCGAAGACTGAGGAAGGGCCCGCCCGGTGGAGGGAACAGCTTGGACAAAGGCCTGCAGGTGGGAAACTGGGTATGGTTGGGGTGCAGAATAGGGGGTGGGGCAGGCCAAGGCAGGAAGGGCCTGGAATGTGGGGGTGAGGTAATGGGGTGCCCCTGGGGCCTCATTCCTGGTACAGATCACATCCTTTGTGGGAAGAGGCTGCCCCAGAGCCTCTGAGCCAGGCCAAGACCTATGCGCAGGCACAGCTCATGCTAGAGATTTTCATAGACCATATTAAAGTCACTGTCATTCTCAAATCCATGTGGTTTCTCCTAGAAAAAAAGGAAAAAATAATAATAACAATAGGTAAGGAAAAGAACAAAGTTGCACTAATTTAGTTTTAGTCAGAGGCAAACAAATAGGTGGCTTCCTGCATAGCTGTGACAGGGAAGCCCGTCCTTGTCCCCAAGCCCACCTCGCCAGCCTCTTCTAGCTCCACTCCACTCCACCCCTGCTCTCTGCCCTCCTGCCCTATGGGCTTCCCCTTTCCTGCTTCGGGGCCTCCCCACATGCTCTTCCCTTTGTCTGGGGTGCTCCTTCAACCCCATATGTCCCCCCATTACCTCCTAATCATCCTGCAGGGCTCACTCAGCATCCTTGAGAGCCTCCGGCCCAGCCCTGGTCCCGTCCTTCTCCAGAGCCCACTCCTTAGAGGGGGCTACAAATGTCTCTGTGTGTTTATCAGGTCAGCGACTGTGTTCCTGCAGCCCCAAGGCTGCTGGAGGTCAGGGACATGTCTAACCACCCCGGCCAGCAACCCAGGGCCTGGTGCAGGGCCGGCACTGCCTGGAGGGGCCCGGCCATCCTTGGGAGTCCCAGGATGGGGAAGCCCTGCTTGCAGTCAGGGCTTAGTTCAGGGCTGAGTATAGAAAGGGCTTTGAGGATGGGGAGACTCACCAGACAGCATCGGCCTGGGCTCCCTGGGTTGGGGGAGGCCAAGCACCAGCCCCCTCACTTCTAATGGCTCTCCCAACATGCCCATGGGCCTACCCACAAGTTCGTACTTTATGGTGTCCAAATCTGTGGTGTAGACTTTACTTAACTTGGAACTCATTTGAATTGAGAGGCAGTTGGTTTTGCAGCAAAGTGTCGCTCACCCACTTTACCGATGAGCAAACAGAGGTGTAAGAGAGAATCGCGATCAAGTGACATGCCTTGGCCCCCAGAACAATAATAAGAGGGCCCAGGCCACACCAGCTCAGACCCCAGCTACCGACCTTAGCCAACACCAGCCTGGGGGCGGCTAGAAGCCTTACATCCTTTGCCTGATTGGTCAGTGTCCACAATACACTGTCTCCAGTGGTAGTTACCATGGCTCAGGGTAAATCTATGAGGTGAGTGCTGTTAGGCCCCTCTGTTCACAGACAGGGGACTCGGGCACACAGAGCAGCCCCATGGCCAAGGCTGCACAGATGGTAAGAGGTAGGGCAGGGGTTCCAGCCCACCTGTGCTCTTCCCCGCTAAGCCATCTGCCTCAGAGAGGGCTGCAATTCAACAGTGGGGGCTCACTCCCATGTTCCTATTCACCCCATTTCACAGATGAGGAGAGGGTCAGGCTGTCCTGTACCCTGCATACCTGGGAGAAGACGCTCTGGCTGGGGGGCGGGCTGCTGGCCTCGTTCTGCATGCAGGCGTAAACCTCAGTCTCTTGGCGCTGCAGGGCCTGCGGGAGAGGGCGTGAAGGTCAGAGGAAGGTGAACCGAGGGGCCCCAGCAGCCGGGCCTCCCTGCCTGTTACGGACCACGCGTGCCTGCAGGAGCCTAGGGGATGGGTAGAGCCCCGAGGGCCGTAGCCTGTGAGGGGAGGCCCACCTCGCCCAGCGACACCACACATGGTCACACCGCCATGCCGGCGTACCTGCCACTCCCTCATCCCTTTCCTCCTCTCTGTGCCCTTGAACCATCTCAAGGCTCCAGCCATGACACCTATGGCCACAGCTCCCATAGGATGCCCTCTTGGCATCCATCTTCACTCCCCTGGTCCAGAGCCCCTGTCCCTGTGCGGGTCTTGACCACTTGTCTATACCCTCCGGGGCTCCCTTGACCCCCCTCTCCAGCCCGCATTCACAGATGACCTAGGCGCCCCATTGGGGTCATACTCTTCTCCCAGAAAGCTGTGCCTGGTGTGTCTCTTGGTCTCTGATCCTTGTCAAGTGAGCTACAATGAGGGGGCTCCTCGCTCCCCTGAGTATATGTCTTGGGGCCACACTCACTCTAGGCCCAGCTATGAGCAGCCTGACCAGAGGCCTCAGGAGTAAGAAAGAACCAGGGCTTTGAAATCAGATAAGACTAGGTTCAATTCTCAGCTCTGACACCTCCCAGCCATGGGCAACCCCTGAACTTCTCTGTGCCTCAGTTTCTCTATCCGTATAATGGGAATAATCATATCTATCTTGCAGGCTCGATGAATGATAAAATTGAGATATTGTGCATGAAAGGCCCAGCACAAGGTCTGGTAAATAGTAGATGCTTAGTAACTGTTGAATCATCATCAGCTGAATGGTCATCAAGGGAGGCTTGATGCGTCCCTCCCCGCTCTGCAGTCACAGCCTGGACCCTCCCTCAGACTCTTTTGTGCACTGGATCTCAAGAGAGGAACAGTCGCTGCTCTTTGGGACTGTCAGAGCAGAGCCACCAACAGCCTAACCAAGAGGCAGGAACCTTTCCTTCCCACATGTACATGTCATATGGATGCCGGCTGGTTGCCAAGGAGGTGGTTTCCCTGGCAACAGGCAAGCAGGGGTTGCTGAGGCAGGCTGGAGAGACAGGTGGTGCTCTGAGGCAAGAGGGGGGTTGGGAGGGGAGAAGGGAGGCGCCGAGAGGTAGCTGGGTATGAAAACCCATGTAATGAACCATTTGGCTCTTGAGAGACCCTCACTTCAAGGGCGTCACTCACAGGGATGGCAAGGTGGCCCTGTGAGTCAAGGGCCATCTGGGTCAGAAATAGAGTGAGTTTTGGGAAAGGGGTTTCTGACCTGCCTGCAGGTAAGAAAGGGGGCAGGGCCACTCCAAAGAGGTACCCCATTTCCAGTGGAAGGCAACTTCCAAGGCCTGCTCTGGCCTGTCGGGTCACCACACCTGCTCAGAGCACCGGCCACCACTGGCGAGCCTGGCACGTGAGGTGGAGACCTGCTCCTAGCAGCCCTGAGCCCCTATCCTCTGTGCCCCCAGGCCTGGACCTCCACAAACCCGATAGCCCCTCCGCGCTGGACGTTTCCGGTCACAGAGAGAAGGGAGGAAAGGGGCCTCCTTGCTGACCTCTCGGCAAGGGAGCAGATCTGTGGCCCCACAGGCAGCTACCTTCTCCCTCACGTCCAAATCACGCGGGCTGCCTGCCACACACGAGATGCCAGGGCACACAGCCCCGCAGCGGCAGAGTCCAGATTGGAACTCAGGCCTCCTGCCCCCCGTGCTACATGCTCCCATGGACCTAGGCATGTGGCCGGGGGCTTTCCAAGCCAGAGAAGAGCACTCTGCCCTGGGACCCTGCAGGCCTCTGCCCCACACTGGCGGCGGCCATGCCGCGGTGGGGCTGAGGGCAGGGGAGCCTGCAGAAGTGCTGTAAATTAGCAGCTGGCTGCACAGTGAAGCCGCTGACAAGTCCCGACCTGCTGGCTGCATTTGCATTCAGGGTGTGACCTGCATCACCAGGCTGTGACATGCAGACTGGCCTTGTCAATAGTACACCGCTGAGGCCCCGAACCAGACCCTCCCGGCCTCCTTAAGTGGTGATGGGGCCTGCCTCCCTCGGCGTGTGCCTACTGAGAGAAGACTGCCCAGGCTTCTGAGTGGGCTGCACTGGGCTGGGCCAGGCTGGGCTGGGACAGAATTGGGCCCGGGGCGGCGTTGGGGCAGTGCTGGGATGCACCACGCTGTGCTGTGTTGTGCTCTGTCTGTGCTGGGCTAGGACCTGGGATTGTGCTGGGCTGTGCTGCGTTGCCTTTGCTGTCCTGGGACTGGGCTGGGCTGGGCTGGCCTGAGCTGTTTGTCTGGGTCTCAGGCGCTCCATGTCCTTGGCTTCCTGCTGCTCAGTAGGCAATGGCGCTGACCCGAATGGTCGTCAGCGCTGGCAGAGGCAGGAAGCCAAGGCCAAGGCCTTCCTTCAGGCAGGCTGAGGCCAGAGCTGAAGTCAGCTGCCCCAGGCCAGGACCTCATCTGAGGGCCTTCCTGTAATACTCACCTCCCCACCCCCGTGACCAAGGAAACAGAAGAGCTGTGTTGTCATGGACACCTGCACATAGAGATGTACACGACGCACTCTGGGGACAGGCGGGTGCGATCTGGGGGCCGTTCAGAAAGGTGAGGTACTCGGTGGGACTGAGCACTTCCTCTCTAGGTCAAGGTCTTAGAATGTCCAAAATGAATGGAATGAGGAAGCAGGCCAGGGGTAGGCCTCCAATACAGGCCTCTCGTGCCAGGCCGAGGAGCTGGCAGCGGGGAACTTCTGGAGGTTTCTGAGTGGGAAACGACCGCCTCGTCAGCGTGCCGGGAAGCCCCTGCGGCTGCAGTGAGGAGCAGGAGGGGCTGGAGGCTAAGAGCAGCGATGGGGGTAGAGACAGCGCAGAGCTGAGGGGAAGCGTCGAATGCTGTTGGTTAAGGTGACATCGCAATGCTGGTGCCCCGCGGTTCCCACGGGGTGCCCGCTCCGTGCCCAGCACTGAGCTCCACGGAATCTCGGGCACCCGGAAGTCTTCTCATCCATACGGCAGATCGCTGAGCACCCACCGCGTGCCAGGCACTGAGCTGGGGCTGTAGGGTGAGGTGTGAGATAGATCACAATAAGGAAAGTAAAAGGTGGCCATTAGGGCCACGGAGAGACAGAGAAGGAAGATAGGGAGGTTCGGCTACGGGGCAGGGAGGTTGCCATTTTAAAAGAGAGGCCAGGAAAGGCCTCACCACAAAGGTGGCATCTGAGCAGAGAGCTGGGGAATGAGGGAGCAGCCCTGTGGACGGCCACAGAAAAGACACTCTGGAGCAGAGGGCACAGCCAAGAGCGAGGCCCCGTGATGGAGGCATGCCTGCGGGGCCTGGGAGCAGCAAGGAGGCCAGCGCCACTGGAGCGAGTGAGTGAGGAGGAGAGAGAGTGGGAAGACAGGTGGACAGAGCTCTTGGGGGCCACTATCAGAGCCTTGACATTGATTCCGAGTCAGACAGGAACCTCTGAAGGACAACAGCAGTCATGAGAATGTGCTTTGCAGGCCCCCAACTCCAGGGATCAGCACAGACCAAGGTCCCCAGCTGCTGGGTTCTGAAATCCATCATTACATGTGCACAGAGGCCACACACACCGTGGGCTAATCCCGGCCAATGGCTGAGCCTGGTAGGGGTGCCATCCCAGCCTCTCGCCCTGGGAGACAGGGGACCTCTGTTAGTTGGGGCTCCCAATGGCCTTGCTGAACCTTCCTGAGACTGTGTGGTGGTCGGTGCTTCCTCTCTGCCCTTCCCCCTTGTCCTTCACTCAGGACCAGACCCGCATCTGTCTGGCGGCTCTCCCTGTCTTCCCCATTTTCTCTCACAGATAGTTTCCCGAATGAAATGATTGCACGTCTAACCCCGCTTGCTTGGTGTCCACTTCTTGGAGGACCCAAACTCACCAGGGGCTCAGAGCAGAGTGGACGTGACCTGTCTGTGGTTGGACAGGATCACTCTGCTGCTGCCGGGTAGAGAACAGACCAGGGAGCAAGGATAATGATAGGCCAGCTGATGTGAAACCAACTGCAGGACTCTAGGCAAGAAATGGTGGTGGCTCCCGCCAGTGTTAGCGGTGGAGGGCGGAAGCGGCAGATTTCAGATGTGCTTGCGGACAAGATGTGATGGAAAGATAGAAGGAAAGGACAGCTCAAAATTTTAAACCCAAGCAACAGAAAGGATGGAGCAATCATTCTCCGTGATGAGGATGGTGTAGAGAGGC
>NW_011888926.1:1144690-1147194 GCF_000151845.1 Pteropus vampyrus | reverse complement strand
TTCTCTTAACACCTATTAGACCAAAAAAATAATATGGAATATTTTAACAATATGATCAATAAACTTGACCTAATTGACGTATATAGAACATTCACATAGCCATGTACAATGTAAGTTCTTTTCAAGTGCACAGGGAATATAAGATGAGCCGTAAAGACTTTAAAGGATTAAAATCACACAAGATATTCTCTGATTACAGTGGAATTAGTGAGCAATAGAAAAAAAAAATGATAACTAGAAAACGATTAAACATTTGAAAATTAAACAAAAATACTTTAAAATAACCCATGAGACAAGGAGGAAATCTCAACGGAAAACTTATACTGAAAGATAATGAAGATACAACATATCGAAACTTGCAGGATGCAGCTAAAGCCACACATAAAGGGAATTTCATAGCCTTAAGTGCACAAATTTAAAAAAAAAAAAGGAAGATTGAAAATCAATGATCTAAGTACCCATCTAAAGAAAGTAGAAGGAGGGATATATAAAAACCCTTCCCCAGAGGTTGGGAACAAAACGAGGATGCTTACTGTCACCACTCCTTTTCATCATACTGGAGGTCTTAGCAACAACTCAAGAAAAAATTTATGAGAATTAGAAAAGGAAGAAATGAAATTTCTATTATTCAGAGATGACATGACTGGGTTCATAGATGATCCAAAGGAATTTACAGAGAAACCATTAGAATGAATGAGTGAATTCAGCAAGGTTGCTCCATACAAAGTCAATATTCAAAAATCAATCATATTTCTACATAACAGCAATAGACAATTAGAAAATAAAATTAACGCGGAGACAACGCCTATATCCTGAAGTGCCAAAATGAAGATTAATGAGAAAAAGGGTGAAAGACCTATCACGGTGCCTGGCACATAATAGGTTCTCAACAAATGGCTCCCGGTATCATCATCCCTGTGGTTAAGGTCGTTTTTGTCTGCCCAGGTCCAACCCCAGCTGGTAGGACCTGGTCTCACAGCCTAGCAAAGTCTGTGGCCTCCCTCCATGTCTCCTTTCTGGTCCTCAAACCTCTCAAGTCACCCTGAAACTGTGGGAGGCAGTTGGACCTCTTCCCACACTGCAGGGAAATCTGCTTGAGCCTCCGAGAAGTCTCAACACAACCAAGAAAGATGTTCCATGCAAAACTCGGTCTCTTCCATCAAAAGTAATCTTGGAGAAGGATATTCATTCACATGGAAAGATGTTCATGAGATATTGTAACATGAAAAAAAAATCTGTACTATTGCATTAAGAAAAAGAATGTGTGAATGTGCGTATGGGTCTCTTTGTATGTATTTATTTAAAAAGGACTAGAAGGCATAGAAATCAACGTGATGAGTATCCTAGAAGCAGACGGAATTAGGATGATAGTTATTTTCTTCTTTTTGATATATATAGAGAGAGATCTCACGTGTGTGTGTGTGTGTGTGTGTGTGCGCGCGCGCGCGCGTGTGTGTGTGTGTGTGTGTGTGGCAGGGGGAGAGAGAGAAAGAGAGAGAGAGAAAGGTTTTTATTTAACAGCTGACACCAAAAATTCTCATAGGGAAATGCTGCGATGAGTTGCTGGGAGAGAAGAGAGAATATGGGGAAGTCTGGGGCCACATGGGAAGCTGTGGCCAGTTGAAATCCCCTGGGTCTGGGCCCCGAAGGCGCGGGGAGTACTGCTGTATTGTGTTCCACTTGGAGCTGTCGGCCCTTTGCCTCGTCCCCGTCTGCATCACCCTCAGTAAACGAGGCCATACTCTGCGTGCCCTCTGTCTGGGGTTTTGTGGGAAACCAAGGAAGGACCCAAGTTTCACGTGTGAGTTGGGGTAGTGGGGACAGGTACAGTGACGACATGTACAGGCAGAATCCTAGAGCTGGAGGCAGATCCAGAACACACTCCTGGGGAACCTGCAGGCCCCCACAGCTACACCTCCCAGCCGTGGAGCCAAGATCCCAGCCTGGCGGCTCAGGGTCTCTGGGACTTGAGATCCCACCTGACACTAGGGAGTGTTTATTCTTCACTTTCTCTACAATGAGCATATGTTACTTGTGCAACCGTAATAAACATAACTGGAAAAGAATGTCTGTCGCCTTTTCAGCTGCTGGGCTAAGTGGCCGTGTACTGAGCGGGTGGGCGGGCTGGGGTGGGTTGGGCACGTGGCTGGGCCTCTCCCCCAGTGAGACCACAGTAGTGATGGAAAATTTAGGGCAAAATGAAACGGACAGCGTTGTAGCCCACGTCTCCACTTGATCGTAAGGACAGAAAACGATGTCTGTGTGCGATGCAGAGGGCGAGTGTGAAGAATTGAAAATTGCTCATGTGCTGAGGGCGCGGGACAGTGCCTGATCTTTTCCTCATTTTGTGATTCTTGCCATTGCTGTGATGTTGTTTGTGCAGTAAAAACAGGAAGGAGTTAGTGAGCGGGTCAACAGTGTCATCTAGTTGGATGAAGGAACTTTCTTCATTGCTCACTGACACGTGCCCTCGCTACCCCTGGTTCCAGAAGTGGAGGGGTGGG
>NW_011888926.1:1142940-1144640 GCF_000151845.1 Pteropus vampyrus | reverse complement strand
TGGGGTTTTGTGGGAAACCAAGGAAGGACCCAAGTTTCACGTGTGAGTTGGGGTAGTGGGGACAGGTACAGTGACGACATGTACAGGCAGAATCCTAGAGCTGGAGGCAGATCCAGAACACACTCCTGGGGAACCTGCAGGCCCCCACAGCTACACCTCCCAGCCGTGGAGCCAAGATCCCAGCCTGGCGGCTCAGGGTCTCTGGGACTTGAGATCCCACCTGACACTAGGGAGTGTTTATTCTTCACTTTCTCTACAATGAGCATATGTTACTTGTGCAACCGTAATAAACATAACTGGAAAAGAATGTCTGTCGCCTTTTCAGCTGCTGGGCTAAGTGGCCGTGTACTGAGCGGGTGGGCGGGCTGGGGTGGGTTGGGCACGTGGCTGGGCCTCTCCCCCAGTGAGACCACAGTAGTGATGGAAAATTTAGGGCAAAATGAAACGGACAGCGTTGTAGCCCACGTCTCCACTTGATCGTAAGGACAGAAAACGATGTCTGTGTGCGATGCAGAGGGCGAGTGTGAAGAATTGAAAATTGCTCATGTGCTGAGGGCGCGGGACAGTGCCTGATCTTTTCCTCATTTTGTGATTCTTGCCATTGCTGTGATGTTGTTTGTGCAGTAAAAACAGGAAGGAGTTAGTGAGCGGGTCAACAGTGTCATCTAGTTGGATGAAGGAACTTTCTTCATTGCTCACTGACACGTGCCCTCGCTACCCCTGGTTCCAGAAGTGGAGGGGTGGGCCCAGGAGGGGACCCAGGGCACCTCATATCTGCATGCCTATCAGGGGTCAGGGCCACACATGTAATCTCGGTTCACTTTCATAGAAAGCCCACCAGGTGAGACTTCTTGTCTCCCGTTTACAGATGAGGAACTTGTGGCTCAGAGAGGGACACAGCTGGTGCGTGACGGAAAGAGGGAACCAGACCCCAAGTCAGGTCTGAGAGATGTGGGGGAGCCCAGGCCCTGGGTACTCACCGTGTAGACGGATTCGGTGGGAGGCTGCTTTGAGCTGGCGGTGCTCGGGGCTGGGCCTTTCCGGGCTAGCTGCTTCCGTGGAGCCCACATCTGTTTCTGCGAGGAAGAAAGTCAGGGCTGTCAGGGCTGGGGACAAATGACTCCCCCTGCACAGACCCACCAGGGGAAAGGATGGCAGATTGTCATGAGGCCACACAGAAATTGATCACTCAGCACCTTCCACCCGCCCTTTTCAGGGAAGCGTGCCAAATGCTTCCAAGATCTGTGTCAGACCACTCATCTGCCCAGAGATACCGGAAATGATAAAGACCCCACAAGGCACTGCTCACGGACACAGGGCCTGGCTCAGGGGAGGCAGTGCCAATGTGACAGGGTCCCCAGCTACAGAGCCGACTGCCGTGGGGGGTCCTGAGCAAAAGCCGGCTGGACCAGGTGTCTAGTCCCACTCTGCCCCTCCCTGGCTCTGTGGCCTCGTGCAAGCCGCTTCACTCTCTGGGCCTGGATTTCTTCAGCAACATCCATCCTTTGCAAAATTGTTGCAAAGATTCAGGGAGGTGATGAGGGGGTGAGTGCTTGGCATTCGGGTGGCCCTCAGCCAACCAACACGCATGTGTCGGGCATTTCTTGTTAGGCAGCCAGCACGAAGAGATAGACGCTGTCTCTGCCCTCCTGTAGCTTAGGACCCAGTGAGGAGACAGACAAGGGACTAGCAGTTTTGCC
>NW_011888926.1:1140227-1141660 GCF_000151845.1 Pteropus vampyrus | reverse complement strand
TGTTAGGCAGCCAGCACGAAGAGATAGACGCTGTCTCTGCCCTCCTGTAGCTTAGGACCCAGTGAGGAGACAGACAAGGGACTAGCAGTTTTGCCAAAATGCGGTCCGTGCACTGACCCGCGGGGACAGAGCCTCTGGCCCACGGGGAGGGAACGAACGCCTTACCTGGCAGGAAGGGGCATTTGAGGCCTGAAGGCCGAGAAGTTCATTTGGAAAGAGAGGGAAGAGAAGCAGAGGGAACAGCGTGTGCCAAGGCCCGAAGGTCTCCGGGAACTTAAGATGGTCAGTGTGGCCAGAGAGAGGCGAACCTGCCCGGGAGGGTTCAGGGTGGCCACACAGGGGTGTGTGAAGCATGGACAGTAGGAAACATCAGAGGGGCCAGGACCAGAACGCGGCCTCGGAAAGCTCGTGCCAGCTGCTGCGCGAGGCTCTGATGTGGTCGTGGAGCCAGGGGTGGTTGGACAGTGGGAAGGCGGAGAGCTGGGGAGTCAGCAGGAGGCGGGCGTGGTCGGCTCCTTCTGAGGCCTTCCCATCAACCCCCTTCATGGCAGGCACCACGCTGCCAACGGTGGAGCTCCTCTCTGGGCAGGAGCTAATTAAAAACCCTGGCCGCCTGCCAACCCCCAGCCCATTTACAGAGGATTAGCTCTTGAGAGCTACTTCACACTCTGGCAGAAGCCAGCGCCACCCCCAGTCACAGCATAATAATGGCTCAGGACGATGGAGCTGGATGATGGAGCTTCACCAGGTATCAGGTGGGGCTCTAAATGCATTACCTGCCTTATTTAATTTGCCTTTCAACCAACTAGCAAGACAAGTTTTCATATTATCTCTGTTCCATTCATGAGGACATGAAGGCTCGAGAGGACAGGTGACTTGCTTGAGGTCACAGAGCCAGAAAGTGGCAGAGGTAGGATTTGAACCCAGGTTTGTCTGATTCACCAAAATGCTGACCTGACAGTACCTGGAGTTTTCGCTCTTCTGTTTTGTTTGAATATGTAGATCTCATAGACAGTGGGATAGGTACTGGCATCCATGCCACACTTAACAGTTTACCAAGAACCGTGGGACTTGTTCTTATTGTCATTTAATTCTCATAATAGCCTGAGGAGGTGGGCGTGGAATTTCCATTTAAGGGGGGGCGGGGACTGAGGCTTGTCCACCTTGTGCACTGTCCTTCCTTGAACCCAGATGCTCCCTGTTCTCAAACCTAGCTCCTCCCCTGACCGCCTGTTTTAAGGGATCTGTCACAGTCAGAGGCTGTGGCTTGCCTCAAGACCACCACGGGCTAGTGGCTCTCCCCGGAGTGCTGCCATGGCTGGTGGGAGTGACAGATGGCAGGGGCTCTTCTGGACCCCGTGGTGAGCAAGACCCAGGACTGGCTCTGTGGCACTCCTACTTGAGCTTGGTGAAGCCACTGTGGGGTCGTGGAA
>NW_011888926.1:1132208-1138807 GCF_000151845.1 Pteropus vampyrus | reverse complement strand
CGCCTCTCCTGAGGCCCTCACAGCCACTGCTTTGGACGAGCCCCTTCCTAGGCTTGCTGCCTGGTTCTCATTAAGGCCAGGACCACGCCTTTTGCTCGGGTGTCCCTTCCTCAGTGAGCGGGCTTTGCTGAGAGCTGTCTGCGGAACCCCGGCTGAGTCACTGCATCTCGTGGGGCCTCCTCTCCTCTGCGTGGGAAACGGTAATCATACGGGCAGGTGTGGGAGGCTGAAGGGGACGGTTTTTTTTCTGGGCCTGGCAGGTGGCTGGCCTGCACGGGGTGGGGTGGCGGGGTGAAGGGCATAACCCAGCCTGTCTTCTTGAGCCATCCATTCTTCCCTCCCTCCCTCCCTCCATTCTGGCTGGCAAAACGCTGCAGAGTGCCGATCTCATGCCAGGCACATCGGTGTCTGTTATTTATCAAGCGCTTCCTATGACCAGGCTCCAAGCCTTGAAGACAGGATCTCATTCATCCCCATACAAGCCTTTGACAGGCAGGGAGGGTATGGCCATGAAGACCAGGCTCAAGGTTACATCTTGGCAAGCAGCAAGGCCGGGATCCACACCCAGGTCCATGGGGCTCTGAAGCCCCGGCCCCTATCCGTGGGAGTCACAGAGGCAGGTCAGAGAATCATGACTTCGTTGATGAGTTGTTCCTAATTTTCTGGTGTCATCACTCCTCTGGGAATGTGATGAAAACTAAGAATCCGTCCCCAGAAAGTTGCACACGAGCCAAGTGCTCGCTCATGGGCCACAACACACACACATGTGCACGTGCCATTTTGCGCTCACCTAACACCCATCTCACGATGAAGGGACACTGAGACCAAGGGACCAAGTGACCCCTCTTAGGTCGCCTGCCAGAAGCGGCCGGAGGCAGATCCGCACCCCAGGCCTCTGCACTATCCACACAAAGGTGGATGTCCCAGCACACCTGTGCGGCCAGGGGCTTCCCCGGAACGCTCTGTTCCGCTTTGCAAAAGCCAAAAGACAGGCAGGGAGGGTATGGCCATGAAGACCATACCCTCTTTAGGCAAACAATCCCCACTTTAGATCCTGTGCTCCAAATTCTGCCACATGAAGCCCCTGGGCTTCGCCCTGGGAAGAGCCACGGAAGTGGCCTCACCTCTGACCAGGATGAAGGTGCCATTGCCTTTCACTCTTAAGTGTGGCCAGTGGACGGAACAATAGTAGGTGCCCGTGGCCGACGCGCTGGGCAGCTTGAGGGTGACCTCGCACTGCGTGGTGTGGGTCTGGTTCTCTGTGCCTGTGCTGGGTTGGCAGCTGGTCTGCTTCTTGGAGCTCTCCTGGCCCTGGAGGTCCACGTGGAAGTAGCTGACGGTGAAGGTTTTGAATTTTGGGGTGTACAGGTAGGTGATGCTGCAGCCGAAGGAAATGGCCTTGTTGGCCAGAGACACCAGAATGGGGGCGCCGGTATGGATCACCGACTGCCCTCCTGCAGGGGAAGGAAAAGGAGAGAGAGGCTCGCTCTCCAGGCTGCTTCAGTCCCTCCCGTCCGCTTCCCAGCGAGGACCGAGGACCGAGGCTCCCAGCTCCACCTCTCACGTGCTCACTGTGCGCAGGCGTCGTGCCGGGCGCTTCACACATGTGACTCTCCGACTCCCAACACACCAGGGCAAAGTGTGTAAGAGCTCCGTTTCAGAGAGGAAGAGTCTGATGGTCAGGGAGGCCAAGCTGCTGGCTTCCAATGTCTCAGGGGTGGAGCGTAGCTGCAACTCCACCCAGGGCTGGACAGCTCCAGACCCCACGTTCCCACCGCACGCCCCCCCCAAGGCCAAGATGCCATGTCGGATAACAGCACAGGTCCCAGAAGACCCAAAGCTGGTGAATATGGGAAGTAAGAAGAAGGAAGCAGGAAAGAAAATAAACACTTCTTGGCAGGAAGAAGCATTTCCCAGCAGCAGCCACACGGAGAGCAGTCCCGTGCTCTCCCCAGCCTGGAGGGGGAGCCATGCCAGGCACCGAGAGAGAGCTTGCCGCGAATCTGAGCTCAGAGAAGAATTTGTCAAATTTTTATGCAGAACATAATGAGCCATAACGCCCTGAGAGCACTCCTCCAACAATGCCTAGGTGTCCCGCAGGCAGCTGTCCCACAGGCAGCTGTCTGGCCTTGACCGTGATGTTCAATGACCGATCCAAAGGCAGTTCCGTGGGAGCTGCCCACTCCCCACCTCCACCCTCACCCTTCCTCATCAGAGGCACCTAGGAAAACAGTTAGAAAGCCCCCAAAGCAACAGCCTGCCGGGCCGGCCCCCCTGCAGGCTCCTGAGATGCTGGCCAGATCCTGGGCCAGATCTGTAGCCGCCACCTCCCCATCCCCAGACCCCAGCTACGCAAGCCCCCTCAGCTGCAGTGTGCCTGGTCCGCTCAGCACCTTTCTCCTCCAGCAGCCAAGCAACAGACAGTTCTAAATTGAGGTCGGCAGCGAGCAGCCAAGAACATGCTGGCCAGGTTGTTAATCGGGAGAAGATCACGCATCTGAGACGCTCGGAGGGAGCAGCGAGATTTATTTTGTTGGGGAAAGTGAGGCGTGGACCTCCCGCCTGTCGTGCGGGGCTGGCGCGAGGCCAGGCTGGTTTCTGCTCAGCTCTCTTCAGCTCAGCCTTGAGCAGGGTCCCAAGAGGGGAGGCCAGGCCCTCAGGAAGACTGGGGACAGGGATGGAGATGGCCCTTCACACCAATCCATCCCTCGAAGCTCCCACCACACTGATATTTTGAGTTTCTTATTGAGCAACTAAGGGGCCACCCCTCCCCGCAAAGATCTGAAGTCCCTGACACTTTCAGGGAATCAACCGGCATCTGTGCGTCACAGTGGGTCGACTTTGTCACATGTCATTCCTGTGACAAGTCTCACGTGGGGAGCCCACTGAGCCTCCCCTCTGGCGGGTGGAGTGGGCGGGTTTTCGCAGCGCAGTTTCTGCCCCGGGCTCCAGGGCAAGGTCGCTGCTGCTGTTTACCCATAATAGTATTTCAGTTGGGTCATAAAACAAGAAGCATTGACTCGGGGCTGAGGTTTGTCTGAGGTGTGGCAGGGGCAGAGTCGGGGTGCAGAGGCATGTCCCCCGGAGTCCTAGGCGGGCCAGAAAGGACAAGAGGCAAGAGGGGTGAGATGGACATTACTCGCCCTGCCCAGCGGCCCCACGTCGCGGTCCTGCTCCCGCTCTGCATCTACCTCCGCCGTCCCCTCTGCCCGGGACCTCCGCCTCCCAGACGCAGCTCGAGAGCCACTCCTGGCTTTTATTCGCATCCTCCGGTGTGGTTCTCACAGTGACCCCGTGAGGCAGCCAGGATGGGGGCGCCAGGCACGTGTCTCCTTGCGGGGGTCAGGAGGTTGGAACCTGACCAAAATCACCATGAAAGTGGTCGAGCCAGGGACTGCACGGAGGCCTGGCCACCTCCGCCCGGGCCTCGCGTCCCTCTTCGTGTATCTAAGAGGCCGCTCCAGGCCCAGGGAGGCTGGACACGCTGTCAACATTACAAGGCCACCTTCCTGTTCGTCCTGGCGGGAAGGCATTCATTCAATTGTCTTTTAAAAAATTCTCTTCATTCGAGGTATCCTTCTAGAAAATGATGGAATCTGCTACTGCAATTAAGCTGATCTTTACGATTCTGGGGGGACTCTATAAAAAAATAGATGACCGTTGTTCTGTATTCTTCCGGGATTCGTTATTTTAAGGTCAGAGGGTTAGGATCATGAAAATGCATGGCCCTGGCTCAGGTCTGCCACAGAGAGGAGAACCTCAGACCTCACATGAAAACGCTGTCTCCAAAAAGTGAGGCGATGAGGCAGTTTCTGTCAATCAATAACAGCAGCCAATCTGGGGACAGCAGGCCAGAGACAGAGGGCGGGACGGAGAGAGGCCTACAGTTGCCGTGAAGGCAACTGGGTTCCAACCTGGCGATGTAGCTAATTATCTCCATCGTCCCCTCTTTTTATTGAGGTGTCAGAACCCCGGAGCCTGGACCACAGCGGCTCAGTTCCCATCCCCCCTCTCCTGGACCTGTGCTGCCAAGAGGCCCCTTCTGGGGTGCAGGTTGCTCCAGCTGACTGCCAAGCATCCCCCTGTTATGGCTCGGTGCTACAGAGAGGTTCATAGTCATTTCCAAGTCTGGTTGCGGGGGTGGGGGTGAGGCATGCGGGTGCCCTGGGGTCTAGAGGTCATTAGTGAACTGAAAGCAGGAACATGCCTATGGTGGGCTAGAAATGGCCCAAAGACAGAGGGCCCAGCTCCCCAGAGCCACCACTGCAGCCTGGCCTGCCTGCCCAAGAGCTTGGTTGCTTATTAGGCTTCTCCAAGTCCTCCCCTCCCCCACACAACTGCAACCACGGAAGGTTAGTTCAATGGGGCAGCACAAGCTACCACCACTAGGCCCTGCCCATCTCCGCTCTGCAAGAGACAGTGTTTTCAAGGGATGGCACGTCCTCCATCCCTCACTTCTCCGCAGCTTCAGGGACTGAGGGACTACTAGGAAGCCAGGCCTGGCTGGAAATGGGAGTGGGGGTGCCTGGGAAAAGCCCAGTTTTTAGAGGCACCAGGCCTGGGTTTGGATCCTGGCTCTGCCACCTGAAGGCTGCGTAACCTTAGGCAGGTGGCTTTCCTTCTCTGAAGCTCAGTGTCTCCCCTGCAACACGGGAGAGTAACAATGCCCACCTTACAGGGTGTCACAGGATTAAAAGAAGCCAGGAAGATTCACGGGCTGCCCTAGGGCCAGGCTGCCTTTCCCCAGAAACAAGGAGGAGGCAAGGAAGTCAGATGAGTCCCGGGTCCACCCTGTGACAGGCCCACTGTGCAGCATGTGTGGCCAACAGAGCCCTCCCCACGGCAGCCTCCTCCTGCTTCCCTCCCCCACCCCCGCCGCACCCGCCCTGCTGTCTGTCACCCTTATTGGGAAAGACTTTGTCTACCACTCATGGGCGCCTGATTCCTTCCTTTTCCGGTTCTTCTTTTGAATCTGCAGCCACTTCGAACTGTGGGTTTGAGAGCTTGACAGCTCCAGAACCCAGCCTCCTCCCCCGCCATGCCAGGGCCTGCCGGGTGCTGCCCCCAGGGATCCACAACCCATCCAGCTGACGCTGCCCCAGTGCCCCACCGGAGGAGACCCAGGAAATCAATTTACAATGTCAAGACAAGCAGTTAAAAAAAATAGAATACGGAACATTTCGTGAATAGCAAAGGCAACGTTTGTGATCTTCCAGTTTCAGTTGCATTCTTACAACTGGGTTCAGACGGGGTCCTGCTATGTCGTGCATCCTTAACTTTGGGCCACCATTAAAAAAAAAATTTCTAAGTCCCTGGCCTGGAGGGTCCAGCCCACACCTCTGGGCCCTGCGCAACCCGAGCTGCCCTGGCCCTCTGCTCACTGCCCCCGAGGCGCCAGGCTCCTGAGCCTTTGCCCGCGCTCTTCCCATGGCTCATGCGCTCCCGGGGGCTCCCTTCCTCTCTCTGGCCTGTGGGGTCACTCGCTCGGTCTGCAGGACTCTCTCCTCCCTGAGCCGCTCCTGGGTGTGCGGCGTCCCCTGCATAGCGCAGACTCCTGGGCATTGCTGCCCAGCCACCGGATGAGAGGAGCCAGCGCCCTGGGCACACTCCCCTTTTGCAGGCGAGAAAACTGAGGCCCAGAGACGGTTAGAGCTTTGACCAAGCGGCACAGCTGATCGGCGGTGGAGACGGGATCTTAAGCTGGATCCCTTTGGGTCCTTAACTCCACACTCTAGGCTGCAATTTTAAAACCTCAAGGCAAGCAAAAGGAAAAACTTCTCAAATGAAAGAACCGTACCCTTTTAAAGGGAGCTAAAAAGTTCAGAGGCCATTTGCCTAGATTTGGGTCATGTAAGAGGCAGACATGTCTGGCTGCACATAGGGGTTTGGGGACACTGGCACTCAGAAGTGACCCTGCAGCATGAGGGAGACGGCTGCTTTTGCCCAGCTCAAGCAGAGTCTGCAGCTTCCAGAACAGAAGCAAGTAGCCCCATGAGCCCTCTACAGACTGGTCCTGTGGCAGGGTCAGCCGAGTGTCCAAAAAGGGCCAGCCAGCCTCCCTCTCTCACTGCAGTGATGACATCCCATCACCCCCATGATCCGGGACCCTCGCCATCTCTCCCCCGCCAGCTGCCCTGTCTTGCCGGCTGCTCCTCTTCCCATCCAACTCCTGGGCCAGGCCTTGGCCCCAGCTCGCCCTCTGCCTGGAACTCTATCCCTTCTATGGCTCTGAACATCAGCATCGTCGGCCAAGGGCGTGAGAGCCCAGACAAGCTGATCAAAGGTGTCCATTCCGACTAAGGTCGATTTCAGAGGCAAGCACTTTGATTCCCTAGCTACAGAAGAAAGCGGTTCCCACGGTCTTTATTTCAGACGTGGAGTTTTGTCCTCCAATTTAATTCTGGCATCTTTCGGAGCTATGCCTTTTTTCAAAGGCCCATGTGAAATGCTGCTGGGAAGACCCAGATGTGGGGCTGAGAGTTTTATCATTGAGCTCCGGCCGTTCGCCTGAGCATGAATGCCAGGACACCACAGAACGATGGCGAGTCCTTCGGGACACACGCATCAGACACGGCGGCGCATGGCCAAGTGGCTGACTA
>NW_011888926.1:1130631-1131203 GCF_000151845.1 Pteropus vampyrus | reverse complement strand
TCCCTGGGGAGTCCCAGGGGGTCTTGGAAGTATCTTCCTGTTGCCACTGGCCAGAGGCCGACATGGAAGGGTGCTGAGCACCATGACAGAGAAGCAGGGCCTCAGAGTGGTCAGGCGACTTGGCTAAACGCAAGACCCAAACCCAAGTCCCTGAGACTGTCCTCACCAGGGGGCCAGGAGCTCTGCCTGCCAATTTTACATCTACTTCCTCCCCCTCCCCCTTTCCGGGCTCACCCCGGTTGCACCCTTCTCTTCCTCTGGCTCGGGTCCCCATGCCAGTGCCTGACGCCCACACTAGTGTTACAGCGAGGATCCAAAACAAGTGAGGAAGCAGGTAGCGGGTCAGAGGGACTGAGTGAGGGTCCGACACGGTTTCCAGATTCCTGTCTACCAGGCACTCCCGTGCCCACTCTCATTCACAAGCCTTGAGGGGCTGGTTACTCCTCCTGCGCTGAGAGAGTCCCAAGGCTCAGGGGAAGCAGGGGGCTCACCCGAGTCCCCCATCCACCCGTCCTGGCCCTGGACCCCAGGCACCTATCCTGGTGGCATCAAGTCTCCACCCAGCTCGGAAC
>NW_011888926.1:1115853-1130108 GCF_000151845.1 Pteropus vampyrus | reverse complement strand
TCCCTGGGGAGTCCCAGGGGGTCTTGGAAGTATCTTCCTGTTGCCACTGGCCAGAGGCCGACATGGAAGGGTGCTGAGCACCATGACAGAGAAGCGGGGCCTCAGAGTGGTCAGGCGACTTGGCTAAACTCAAGACCCAAACCCAAGTCCCTGAGACTGTCCTCACCAGGGGGCCAGGAGCTCTGCCTGCCAATTTTACATCTACTTCCTCCCCCTCCCCCTTACCGGGCTCACCCCGGTTGCACCCTTCTCTTCCTCTGGCTCGGGTCCCCATGCCGGTGCCTGACGCCCACACTAGTGTTACAGCGAGGATCCAAAACAAGGGAAGAAGCAGGTAGCGGGTCAGAGGGACTGAGTGAGGGTCCGACTCGGTTTCCAGATTCCTGTTTACCAGGCACTCCCGTGCCCACTCTCATTCACAAGCCTTGAGGGGCTGGTTACTCCTCCTGCGCTGAGAGAGTCCCAAGGCTCAGGGGGAGCAGGGGGCTCACCCGAGTCCCCCATCCACCCGTCCTGGCCCTGGACCCCAGGCACCTATCCTGGTGGCATCAAGTCTCCACCCAGCTCGGAACCACGGCTGGCGCTGTCTGTGGCCAAGGAGTTCAATTTATTCTGCCATCGTTAGTGCTTCCTGGGTATCCCCTGGTGCCGGGGGCCGTGAGAGGAGTCAAGGATTCGAAGCTAAGTCAGTGCATACAGTTCCCGCCCCCTGGAAGCTCACCCTCAACACTGCGAGGTGGACAGTGGGGAGAGAAGCAGCCTCGATGGGAACACGTCCCAGAAGACACGGGACACACGTGCGCCTGAAGACCACATGCCCGTGTTCACGGCCCCAGCCGGGAACCACCTGAAATGACGATCAGAACTAAATAAACTGTAGTCTATTCATTCAGTGGGACGCTCCACAGCGGGGGCTGACAAATGTGCTCTGTGAAGGGCCTGATAGTAAATATTTCATGCCCCGCAGGCCATATGGTCTCTATCCCAACAACTCAGCTCTGCCGTCACAGGGCAACAGCAGTCATAGGTGATCTATGAATGAATAAGCGTGGCTCTGTTCCAATAAAACTTTATTTATGGACATGGAAACATGAATATTGTATAATTTTCCCGTGTCGTGAAAGATTCTTTTGATTTTTTTTTTTTCTCCAACCATTAAAAAAAGATAAACACCATTTGTAACTCGCAGGCTATACAAAACAAACAAACAAACAAAAAAAATGGTGGGCTGGATTTGGCCCGCAGGCCGTGGTGTGCAACCCCAACTCTAGCAGTGCAAACAGACTTTGGCCGCACCATCGACTGGCTATATCTTTAGAAAACATAACGCTGAGTGAAAGAAGCAGGTCACAAAAGAAAACACACGACAGCATTCTGATTACATATACAAAGTTCCAAATCAGGCACGACTGATCTATATCGTGCAGGGGTGTGTAGTAAGGGCGAGAGGGGGTGTCTTGTGGGGGACCCAGAGGCTCTGGGGCACCGGGACACTCTTTCTCGACCTGGGCGGTAGTCACACAGGACTTCGCTTTATAATATTTATTGTACTTTTCTGCATGTGTATTATAGTTCACGATTTAACAAGAGAAAGCAGCGACAATAGGACCTGTCGGAACAGCGTCTGAACCTCCTACCTGACAGGCATTTATAATCCACCCGGAGTTCCAGCCCACTGGGGATCGCCGCCCCTCTCCAGGCTGAGGCTCTCCCGTCCCCACCCCCTGCTCTGCCTTCCGGCCTCCAGCCTTTATCCGGGCCGGACCTGCCACCTACCCACCGGCTCTGTCTCCTGCCCATCTCAGCTCCGTTGCCCCCTCCAGCCTCCCCCTGCCCCACCTCTGCCTGCCTTTCTGAAAGCTCTTTATTGGGATTAGACAAAGATGAAAAGCAGAGGCCAATCCTGACAGAAGCCAGAGCTGTGTGAAGAGAGGCAGGAGGATCCTGAATGTCCTTTGGACAACAAAGGGAGCAGTGACACCTGAGTCAAGAGCAAACGGGAGGAGGGGAGGCAAACCAGAATGGGTAACTCCCGCCTCTGGTCACGGGTCACGTTCTCTAGGCTAATCTGCTTCCACTAGGCTGACAGTGGTGGCTGTGGCTTGTTTACCTCTAGGTCATCCACCCCACACACATTGCCATGCCTAGAACTGGTCCTTCTCAATGAATATTTGAAAAATAAATACAACCCAGAGCTCTAGAAAAGGCCAGGAAGATAGAGGGGACTGACATTTGCTGAGAACGGTGAGGCTCAGAAAGGTTAAGTAACTCGCCTGAGGCCACACAGCAATCAATAGAAGGCAGGACTTGGACCTGGTCTGCCAGGCCCCAAAGCCCTTGGAGGTGCCTGATGCGTGGTGGAAGAGGGCTAGAGCAGGGGTGTGGCTGCTCCCAGGAAGCTGAGCGGCAGGCTCGGATGATTCACCTCAGAGAGCGCTTGCCCATGGACCGCAAGGGGCTGCAGGACCCTCTGAGAAAAGTAGAGTTTGCAGAGGGCTCAGGAGAGCAGAGGGGAGCGGGCGTGGGTCCCGGCTCGCAACAGGAGGACAAGGGTTGCAAGCCAGGGAGGTCACCCAGATGCCATCCAAGGTCGCAGTGAACCCCAGGAGCCCGTGGACTCACCAAGATGTTGAGCATTTTGATTGACTTTGCTAGGTTGGCAGGTGGCTGACGTCTCTGAGCCCTAACCGTGTGCCCTAACCAGTCGGTCTCAGGATGTGCTACCAGGCAGACCCTATTATTGCACCCATTTAACAGATAAACTGAGGCACAGTGATATTAAGAAGCTGCCTAGGGTGGTGGGGCGAGTCGCAGAACTCAAATTCGAACTCAGGCTGAACGCCGCTGGCCTGTCAACCCTGCATCATATGGCGGTTTAGGGATACTACACATTGACCCTGAGCTTCAGGGACCATGCTCCCCAAGGCCCCCTGGGGACACAGTTGAGGGTAACAGGCTGGGTCTTGGTGCTGGCAGCTGATGGAGCTGGTTGCACCAAGCTGATGGCAGATGTCAGGAGAGGTTTGGGGGATGTGGGTTGCCAGAATTCCTTCACCAAACCCACAAAGCTCAGAGACGAGAGGGTGAGCGGAGGCGTGGAGCGCCGGAGTGAAGGGTGCTGTCTGCCGCTCGCAGTGTTCTAGGGGACCGAAAGGGTGTTTTCACCTCTTGTGAAAGAGCAGAGTTTCTCTTCCGTAGAGCGTTTGCCGCAATATTGGGGGAAGCCTGTGGTTTGTTTGCAGTCAAGATGATTACAAAAGCGCTGTTCACAGCAGCACCTTGCAAGGTCCCCACTCAGTTTCCGGGACGTGCCGGGTCCCTTCTGGGGACGAGGGACCGCACAAAAAGAAATGCTAGGAATTTGGGGAAATTAAGTTAGACGTATTGATTGTCCCAGCAAGCTGTATATCCTGGGGCCATCCTCGCTTGCACTGGCCCACCTCTGGGGGTGCGAGGTGATCAAATTCAAGGAGAGATGTCACCAGGGGCTGGCTAGAAGTCTGTTGCCTCTCTGGGGAGCAGGGGGTTTTCTCTGTGAGGAACGTTCTTTAGAAAGAAAGGCGAGAGGAGCCTCGGGGCCCGCTGCCAAGGGTCTTGCTCAGAGCCCGGGCTGACCGAGGGTCTGAACCTGACCTCTGCTCACCCATATGGCCTTGGGCATGTGACCTAGTACCAGCAGAGACAGCACCTCAAGGGTGCCTCAAAGGGGGCTGAGTGTCAGTGTGAGTCTGAAGCTCAAAGAGGCTGCTACATGATACTAACAGCTGTTATTGTTGATGGAGAGCAGAGGAGGAAGGGGCAAAGCGGGCGGCATAAGCCTCACAGCGTCTGAGGGAAGAGGGAGGAATGCGCCTAGCTGCAAGCCGGGATGGGGGGTCCCAGGAACCCTAGAAGGTCAGTGCCACCCAGGGACTTGGCTTGAGGGACCCCAGTGTGGGACGCCCTGGTGAGGGGCAGTCCCAGGGGTTCTCTGGCCTGGACGAACTCACCCAAGGCCACCCACCCCTGGTCCTGGCTTGGATCCAGGCCATTCAGCTTCTGAGGGGGCCTGGGACGAGACAGAGGGACAGCGTTGGCTCCTGGAAAGGCCTAGCTCTGGTCGTAAAGATAATAATGTGGCCTCTGGTTGTATTTCAGGAAGTGGGAGGTGCCACCCTTTCTGGAAACAGTGACGGTTCTGTGCCCCAGGTTACAGTGCTCCTGGTGGCCAGCCGCTGGCCTCCCCTCCTCTCCCTGGCTAACGCTAGCAGCATCGCTGAGGGTGGCTCTGCCACTTGGCAGGTTCGGAGTGGTGCCTCCACAGCGTTCCTTGGGGTTGACCCCTGCCACCCACCCCAAGCCCCCAGGCAGCAGCAGGGCCCACCCACCTTGTTCAAGGGCCAGAAGGTCAGGCTGTGCCGGGAGGGAGGCTGTTAACACAGCAGCGAGGGGGCAGTGCCGCCCCCGCCCCTTCAAAAGCCACCTTGGCGAGGCATTAGCTAAACATCTCCTGGTCCCCAAGGCTTCCCCTGTGAAGTCTGCAATATTCAAACGCAACCAGCAAATCCCCCCGAGACTGGAATTAGCGGCACAGCCGGGCGGGCAGATGAAAGCCGCTCTGATGCAGAGCCAGCGAGCACGTGAGACGGAAGAGCGTACCTGCCAGCTGCAGGGTCCAGGGGGACAGGAGCAAGCCCAGGAGCCAGGGGGCCTTGAGGGGCCCCGGCGGCTGAGGCGGGCTCTCCATCGGGGCCTCCTGGTCAGTGTCTCCTTCCTCTTTAGTTCACCGGGGGAGATGGTCTGCTGGCGGCCACAGTTCCCCTTCGTGTCCCCACCAAGCTCCTCCCTGGCCGCCCTTCTGCTTCCTCAAGGCCCGACTGGGCCGGCTCCTCTCAATAACCCCAGACTTCCCGCTCAAGTAGCAGGAAGGCCCCCAGGAGGCCTACGAGCCAGGTGAGGAATCTGGGGCTCACTCTCCAGCCTGCAGAGGAGCTGGGCAGGGCTGAGGCCTCCCAATCCACCGGGTGGGTAGGCTTCTCCTCTCCTTGGCCCCTTCCAGCTGGTGGCAGGTCCAGAAGACACTGGTGACTGAGTGGCACAGACTTCCGCAAGTCAAGGGCTGGGTTTACCTGCTCGCTTCTGGAACTCTTTAGAAATAACCGCGTTCACACAAACTTCCCCTGGGAAACAGCCCAGGAGCCCCCTCCCTGATAACGTGCTCGTCAAAGAGCAGGGGTCGGGGCGGGCGTGGAAGTGGTTGGGCAGATCCCGGAAGGGGCAGGTGTGTGATGGAAGATGGGCAGGCAGTTAGGGTGAGGGCAGGAGCCGCAAGTCCCCGGCCTCACATGGTGCCAAACATGGGGGCTGGTCCTCAGCCCAGCAAGGGCCACCCTGGGTCCCTGCAGAGGCCCAGTAGGTGTCTCCTCTCGAGCCTGCCTCAAATACCTTTCCTCGCTGCGGGTTTCCCTAAGCCTGAGCCCACCCCCTCCGCCACCAGGAGACATATGAGTTGCTTCCCCATCTGGCCGCTCACCACAGCCCCTGTCCTTGCTTCCAGCAGGCACTGACACGGGGACAACAATTATCTGCAGACTGGGAGCCTTATGCCCTTGGCATCCTGGAGCCCAGCACCGGGCCAAGCCGAATGGGGTAGGGGAAAGGTGTCTGCCGCGTGTCTGGAGTGGCGGAAGGAGTGGGGGGCACGGTGAGGAACGCAGCATGCTGGCACTTGGGGGAGGCAGGGGGGAAGGTGGCTGAGTTTCAGCACCTGCTAAGTGCTCCACCTCCTTTCCCCATCAACCCGCAAGATAAATGTTATGATCCCCATTGCACAAAGGAGAAAATTATACCCCCAAGAGACAAAGCAACGTGCCCAGGACCAGGGCAGATATGTGGGGCTGGCATTCCCCCCACCTTCCACTGTGGCCCCCAATGGTGGCAAAATGGGGCTCAGTTTCTGTCCTTTGCCCAAGGTGTCCCCCCTCCCCCAGCCGCCTTGGACGTGAATGATGGAAGCCAGAAGATCTCTCCCACCGACACGGGGAGTGCTGGGAGGGCTGCAGGCAGGAGTGGGGACCGCCCACCAGGTGGGGAAGACATATGAATGCAAGACGGTTCCCACCGGCTGGGGGGCGGAGGGGGACCCCAGTGGTATTGACTGTTGATCCATCACTATGATACATGATCGCATATGTCACAGTAAGACACAGATAATCTGCTTCACGCTGTTTCTGAGCTCCTGGGGGGAGCAGGTTGTCTAAGCACCTCGATGCCATGGTGATAGACGTCAAGTTAATGCTTCTGCGCACGGAGGGAGTGTTTTAGAGGCGTCGTCTGTGCCTCTAGGAGTCTTTTTACGATTTGGCATTGGGAGGCGGCCAAGTGCCAGGCTGCCTCGGAACACGGACACGGCACCGTCTCACCTGGGCTGCTCTGCCTCTGCCCCCCGCCCTCGGAGCCCTCACACTGCAGCCCATGCTCCAGTGTGCAGCCCTGAGCCCCGGAACTTTGCTGCCTCTGGACCTGGATCCTACCTACGGCCTCTAGACTGCCTGAGGCCTCCTGACTCCTTCTTCACCTCTGATGCCCCTGTGCCGAGCACAGAGCCGGCACCTAGGATGTGATCGATAAACACCGGTGCCGGAATGAATAGGTCTGAGGGGTAAAGTGCCTTCCTCCTAGGCTTACTGTGAAGGTGGATGCCTAATATTGAGACTGGGACGGAGTAGGCTCCCAAAAAGCCTCAGAAGGATGGCAGGACTCTGGGGTGGGGTGGGCTCACACCCTCCCCGGGCAGGCTCCTAGGCCGTAGAGCACAGATGTGACTGGAAAAGTAAAGGCCATGGCACCTTGGGTCATCGTGCAGTTTCTGAGCTGCTGGGAGCCACGCAGCCTCCTGGGGAGAGGCACAGACGGGCCTCGGGTGGGGCGCCAGCCGGCCAGGCTGCGCTGTCAGGGCCTCGGGAGCCAGGGGGACGGGGACGGGCCCACGGCACATTTGGAAACCTCCTTTCCGTCACGACGGTCCATCTCCCATCACCCAGGTGGGTGACAAGCAGTGAACTCACCGAACTTGGATCCATCGGCTTTTCCTCCCCAGGCCCTTGGTGGGAACCGTGAATAAGTGGGTGAAATAAGGAGTGGAGGATACTGGCCCCGTTGGCCTCCCCAGGGGGCAGCCTTTCGGCCCCCAGCAGAGACTGCAGGCGAGTCCCTGGGGGACAGCGCGTTTCGGCACTTGCTCTCGTCCAGACGTCTGCCCCGCCCGTCCATCCATCCATCCGCCCATCCCTTCCCATTTTGCTGAGTGCCTGTTTGCACCAGGCACTGGCCTCAGCAGAAGGATGTGGAAGTGACAGACCCCAGCCTCGAGGAGCCCCCGTCCAGGACAGGAGAGCAGTGACTGGGCACAGCCTAGCAAGAACAGCAGTTCAGAGCCGTTACCGGCACGACACTGTTCAGACGCTTTTAATCGACAGATCGATCTACTCCTCCCCGTAATCCCGCGAGGTGTGTACTATGACGCCTCCATCTTACAGACGAGGACACTGAGGCACAGGGAGGTTAAAATGAAATTTGCCCAGAGCCACATAGCTAAGAAGCGTGTCCAGGGGAAGCGACTCTGGGGACAGCCCCAGCCTCCGTGCTCCTAACCTCTGCTCCCGCCTACCTCAAAGGTAGGAGTGTGTACACAGCAAAGAGGAGGACTCCAGGGAGGAGGTGGCAGCCCTGACGGAGGAGGAAGTGGGGGAGGACCGATGTCCCCTGCGGTCCTGAGGCGCCTTGTCCACATGACGACTAAAGCCGTCTAAACCGGACCCCAATTGCTGGCCCGTTTGCAGATTAGTTCCCACCTATACTTATTAAGCACCTACTGTGTGCCAGGCAATGGAAGCACAAAACATGAGACACGATTTTGCCCTCATGGCTCTCCCTGTGTAGGGAGGAAACCGGAACCCCACACAGGCCCGCACCTGCCGGGGGTGAGGGAGCGAGCGAAGGTGCGTGAGCCAGTGAGTGTGAGGCCTGGGCCTGGCTGCGTCCGCTTCTGATGCTCCGTTGTCCACGTCCCCCTGCCCCCCACCCCCGCCCGGGATGCAAGCAGATGCACAGGAAGCAGAAGTGCCCTGGGAAAGAGCCTGTTCTCCTCCCCCTGCCCACTGTGGGAAGTCACCTCCTTCCTCCCCACAGGCTCCAGCACCACAAGGAGCCCACCAGGTGGAGGGGCCCCTTCATAATGCCCTCTGCACTGGCCAGTGCCTGAGATCCAGAGCACCCCCCGTCCGCTCCCGACCCCGTCCTCGGGTGCCCACTGCCTGAGGCTCCAGGGGTGGATTGACCGGCTCCTTCCATGCCCTCCCTCAAGGACCGCTGTGTTGGAGGGCAAACTCCTGCCCCTCCCAGCAACACCCAGGTTTGCCTTCGCGGTCCCCTTTCTGTACCACGCAGCAGTGGGCAGCTGGGTGGCACTGACCCCACTCGCTCTGGGAAGGGAACTGACCACTAGGCCCGGGCCATGGTTCGGCCCTGAGAACCAGCCGTGACCCAGTTGAGGGAGACCATCCAGCTGTGGGCTGGCCCGCGGTGTACCAGCTTCTCTCGGGAGGGAGTGAGCTCTCTGTTACTGGAGGTGTGCAAACCCACCCGGAAGCTACGCACCCTACACGCGGCTGCGAGCTTCCTGCCCAGGCTGGAAAGCTGACCTGGCCCATCTCCAAAGTCCTTTCTCAGCCCCGGCCGCCCCGTATTTCTTCCTGTTCATTATTTGTTTCAGGTATTGCCTACTTCAGTCCTCAGAAATCTGGGGGTGGTGGTGGCCGTTACTGCTCCTATTTTACAGACGAGGAAACTAAAGTCCAGAGAGTGTGAGCCACCTGCCCAGGGCCACACGGCGAGTAAGCACCAGCACGAGCCGTTCGCCCGGTCCCCCCGGGAGGGCTGGTGTTACAGTCCTTATCCTACAGACTTAGTGAGGGAGAAAAACAGAGTACGTGGCCTGCTCGGGGTCACGGAGGGGACCAGAGGCGTACCGGGGACCAGGGTCCAGGGTTTTCCTGTTGACCATATACCCAGAGTTAGAGACGACTCTCCTCGCTTCCATGGCACTAGCGCCCCTCCCAGCCCCTGCTACGCTGGAAATAGTCCCGAAGACCTGAAGCAGCAAACGCGGGTCATCCTCAGCATTTATTCCGTGCTTGCCACGTGCCAAGGCCTGTTAGGCTTAGGCCCTTGGTACGAATGCGTCTCTGATTGACAAGCAGGAGGCCATCACTGGAGGTCCTCTGTAGCAGGCACCAGAGCCTCAAAGTTTTTGCACTAATGGTGCCACCTCCTTCCCCTCCCTGCCACAACGAACAGCCCCTACTCCCCACCCCCCCACCCCCGGCTGTCCTGTGTCAATGGCGCCACCTGGTGGCCTGCAGGAATACCCTTGCCTGCAACGTCTTCCTCCTCGGATTGCTTCTTTCTCCACCAGGTATCTCTGGCTGCCCAGCAAGGCCAGGCCAGGGGCTCACGAGGCCACATGAGAAAGTGGTAGGGGTGGGGTGGGGTCAAGGGCAAGCCGGCCCAGGAACGTGCTGAGGGAACACAGCTCCTCTCTGTTCTAACAAGCCTTGTGGCTGGGAACACTTCCCAAACCCCTCCTGGGGAACCATCGTTGGAGCCAGGGATTGGCTACCAGGCAAACCAGTCCCCTTGCCTTGCAGTGACAACCTTTCCGGGCAGGGCTCCCCATAGTGAGTTCAGCCAGTTAAGGAGACGATTAGCCTCCCGTGAGGCTAGTTCACGCATTGTCGCCCCGCACAGTTCTACGGTTCTATGGGGCAGATGGGGTGCGTGTGGCAGCTGCTAATTATTCAGATTCCTGGCCTCACCCCAGAGAGTTAGCTCCAGGAGGCTTTGGGAGGCCAGGGGATCTGGATTTTAACAGACCCTGGTTCTCACACTTGAGAAACCGCCCAAAGCACTTTCGGAGGCAGAATCCCTAGAGGCTGTGGGCCTGGTGATGGGCAGCCTGGCCACCGGCCAGGGAGAGCCCTTCAAAGAGATTTGCTCCTTCCTCTCTCCCCACTCGAAAAGCCAGCATAGTGTCCTGGGATTCTCGAGCAAGTCCCCTCCGCTTGCCTTACCTCCTAAGCCAGTGGGGGCACTTTCCTCATCTATAGTATGGAAGGCGGTGAGTATCCACCTCGTGCCGTGTACGGATTGGATGAGCCATTGGAGTGACAGAGGTGAAGGCCCTTTGCGAAGAATAAGGTGGTGGCTGGAAGCAGCTGCCCTGCCATAAACCTTCACTGAGTGCCTCTCCTTGTAGGTTTCTTTCTGAGGGGCTTGGGGAATTCACAAAGAAGGACAAGGGTCTGGCAAGGGGAGATGGGGCAGGTACAGCTCCCGATGGTGTGTCGTTATGAATGAAGGTCTGTGGAGGGTGACAGTTCTGGGATGAGCCAGCAGGGGTCCCTGAGGAAGGGTGGGGAGTGGGACCGCAAGGAGGGGCAGGAGAGGGAGGACCTCCAGGCAGAGTGGAGTATGGTCTTGGATCTGGCCCCATTAAGGCTCCAGAGGCAGGTGCAGGGGCTGGTGGTGGCAGGGGACTCTCCCAGGGACTGCCACCAGCTCCGCGCATCTCCTGCTCCCCTCTCTCCTCTCTGCCCAGCAGGTTCCTTCCCACTGCCCTGGGGCTGGGCCGGCTCCCTCAAACCCCCATGGGAAACCTGGGTCACAGTCCGGAGGCCTTAGGTTCACAGACGGCAAAGAACCCAGGCCAGTGCCTCCAATCCCCGTAGGGGTCCAGAAGCCCCTCCAGTGACTCACAAGGAACTTTGAGTCACCTGTTCCTTCATTCAACAAACCTCTCCGGGGCATTGCTCAGGGCCAGGCCCTGTCCCTACACACTGTCCATCTAGGGCAGAGCGTGACACCTGCACGTCTAAGCCACAGTTTGGCGGGAACCCAGCGTGATGGGGACACGAGCCCAGAGCAGGCTGAGCCTGCCGTGGAAGCCGAGGCCACAGCACTCACGAAGGCTTGGTGAGAAGCTCCCAGGACTGGAAGAGAGAGGGCAGGCGGCTGGGGCAGGAGAGGGGCCCCCGGGGACCCGGGCTGGGAAGGCCTCCCTCCTCCCACCCTCTCGCAAAACCACCTTCTGCCTCCAGTGTCAACAGTCAGATAATTAAACCCATTTATTTTTCTGATAAAAAAAAAATTACTGGTATTGCAACTAGTATCCATTTCTACTGTTTCCCCCTCATGCGCGCAGCTGTTCGGGGCACAGTGGCTTCAGCAGCTTCCTGGCCGCCCTGGGAGCCTGGCCTCACTGACGGTACACGCGGTTTCTGAGTGGAAAGTCTTTCCCCCGGAAGGCACCCCGTTTGGAAGTTAAGTGACTTCCGCATTCACCGGAGTGAAACCTCACTCTCCACAAACTTCCCTCGACACTGGAGAGACACCACCGCCTTCATAGGACCAGAAACCTTCAAGACATTGGCAAGAACCACAGTCAGTTCTTTGTCCGGATAGAAAAGGGTTAAAAATCAGCTGAGTCTCGCCCTTCGCATCTTCCGATACTTCCACTGGGTCACAGCAGAGGAGCAGCAGCCAGAGGCCTTAGGGCTTCACTCAGCAGCCTCCGCCCCTGGAAACTCCCCACCTCTGCTGAGGACCAAAGGAAAGTGTTTTCAGGCATTTTTCATCTGACTTGGGCCAAAGGACCTGCGAGCAGCAGCCGCCTTCCTGGCTGGGAGCCGGTGTCTGAGTCACGGCTTCCCTGTGCCCCGCCGGCCATGACTTTTCCTTTCTTCTCTTCCCAAGACTATCTGCTGGCCCTGTGTCAGCACCTTCTGGAAGATGAGACGCATACAGGCCATGGCCATCCCCGAACTGCCCGTGGGACCCAGGCCGGGCTCCTTGCGGGATGCAGCCGACCTCAGAGTGGGCAGGAGGCCCTTGGTCCCCGGCCCAGGGCCTGGACCTCGCTCCTCACTCACAGCCTTTCTGCCTCCTCTGACGCCCCTCCCCCACCGTGGGGAACCGACCGACCACTGCTGGGCCTGGGTGGTCTGGGGGTGTGGGGAGGTGAGGGCCCAAGGAGCAATGGAAACTCATCTCCGCCAGATGTTGGGCCCCATCTATCCTCTCAGCCACCCTGCCAGGCAGGTTCCATCGGAGATGAGGAAACAGGTTCAGAGAAGAGAAGTCACTTTTCTAAGGCCACACAGCCATCGAGGGCAGACCCAGGGTTTGAATCCCATTCTGCCTGTGCATGAGCACCGCCTTCTGACAGTCTTTGGGGGGATCTGCGCTCCTGGGCTAGACTGAGAGCTCTCTGCAGCCGTGTCTCCCCCCCAGCCCCTCACCTGCTCTACCTACGGCAGCCCCTACTTCCCAGGTGGTGACACCTGCATTTTTGCAGGTGCTCCGGCCAAACACAGGGATCTCCTGAACGAATGAACAGACAAGCAGGAAACTGGGAGAAGAGTCCCTTAACACCCAGGCATAAAGGGCCCCATGGCGGCTTCCAATCAAATTAATAAGAGGTAGATAGGGCTCTGCTTACAGACTTGTAGGAAGTAGATGTCAGAATCTGGAAAACAATCTGGCCCGCCTTAGGAAAGAACCGGCTGGCATGCAGAACTGTAAAGCGACAGGGAAGTTGGCCTCACAATGGAGTTCGCCCTTAATTCAAAGGGGGCCCGGGGTCAGGGCTCTGTGCAAAGTGCCGAGGACACGGAAGAAAC
Organism: Pteropus vampyrus; assembly: GCF_000151845.1. NCBI lineage: Eukaryota > Metazoa > Chordata > Mammalia > Chiroptera > Pteropodidae > Pteropus > Pteropus vampyrus. The sequence continues at coordinate 1,117,392 of NW_011888926.1, read as the reverse complement.
AAGACTCCGCCTCGCGCTTTCCCTTTCTTTCCTCTGGGCCGGCAGCGGGCAGGATCTGAGATCCCTATGTCACAGACATCTTCCCGGGGACACAGGTGTGACAGCCGAGGGGGAGGGGAGGGGACTATTGAACAGCCCCGGGGGCCAGGGGTGAGCGGGCCGAGGCCACAGCTGTGCCTCTGGGCCAGGTGAGGAGGGTGGGAGCAGGAAGCCTTGGCTGCTTGGGGAACGTGGGGAGGAGCGAGGGGGAACCAGGAGGTGAGGGAGGGTGGGGGACAGGCTCAGTGGGCTGTCTGGGTCGCTGCCCCTCTCCACAGGGGTCTCCCCCTCCACTTTCCCTCTTTCCCCTCTTCCCCTCCCTCCCTTTCCGGTCTTGTTCTGCCAGTGAAGGGAGAGGCCCCAGCCCTGGGCCCTGGACATACAGACTTCCTCGGAGTTTGCACCCCAGGCCCTTCTCCAGGTTCCCAAGCAGGTCTCTGTCCTTCCCACAGGTGGGGACAGGGGTTTGTGGCCGCAGGCTTCCTTTCTTCTTAGTCCTGTTCATTCCCCCAAGTGGCTTCCAGACCCTTCCCCATGGAGGGCTCCTCCTGCTGTAGCTCCCTGGTGCCCAGTGTGACATGGCCCCCTCCGTCATTCTGGACAGACGCCTCTTTTTGGGTCCCCCATTTCCTCCAAGTTGGGGGTGGGGCCGACCAGCTGCTGGTTGGCCGTCTGCTATACCCCGCTATGCCCCGGGAAGCCCTTCCTTCCCCTGGGGGTGTGGGAGCCACTCGCTACATGGGTCCTTTTTCTTGGTTATCCATGATGCTGACTAATGTGTACTTCCCATATGGCTAAGCCTGAGCCCCTCCCTTCCCTGGAGAGACCCATCAGGTGACCTGTAGGGACTCGGACTGCTTTACCAGACCCCCTCCCTGTCCCCTGCATCCCACTCTTATACCAACCCCTTGCATCGTTGGCTGAGATCGTCCACGGGCCATTTTGATTTAGGAAAAGGCTTCCCCAGGCTCTGGGTGAGGAAGCTCGAAGTGTAGGCGAGGATGACACTCAGGCACTAAGCACGGCCCGGGGAGGAACTGAAACCATCTTTGTGGCACATGCATCAGAGGAAGACCAAGGAAGGGGCAAGGGACGGCATCTGATGAGGGCCCGGGGGGCCTGCAGGCCATTTATACACATGACCTCACGGCCCCCCGTGAGGGACATGGTTCCCCTTTGAACCCGGGCTGAGAGAAGCAAGTCAGCCACCGAGCCCCTCTCTTCTCTATCAAACGCCCGTTCACAGCACAGAGGAAGTTGGGGTCTGAGGCTTACACAATTTTGTGGGGCCTCTCATTGAAAAAACTAACCAGCAATCACAAAGCCAAACTTAGGTGTGACGGTGAACGTTAACGTCCCCTGCTAATGAGAATAGAAATCCTCAAGTTACAAATTCTAAGAAGCTGACAAATACCATAAACATCACGCAATTCAGGAAAGGAACAGGATATTTTGTATTAACCACCCGACCGCCTCTGTGACACATTCCCCGTGAGGTCA
>NW_011888926.1:1101825-1113388 GCF_000151845.1 Pteropus vampyrus | reverse complement strand
GGGCATCAGGGCCAGAGAGCTGCAGGTGGCAGGAGTGGACCCTGGCCCAGGGCTCAGGATGGAAGCCCTGAAACTCCAAGGGTGAGGAAGGAGGCAGAACACAGCCGGGCAGAAACCAAGACCCGGCGAGGGGTGCTGGGGGGCAGAGTGAAACACGGCGAGGGGTGCTGGGGGGCAGTGTGAAATCAGAGCTGGGGGGCAGGGTGAAATCAGAGCTCAGCAATAATCAAAGATCTCAGCGAAGGAGCTAATCGCCCGCATCCCCCCACCCCAAATGAATCTACACCCTCGAGCTCACCTACAACCTTCCTCACTCTTCTGACTCTGCGAACATATAAAGCGTGGAGCCCAGGCTTGTGTTTTTGTGTGTGCAATCAGGTTTTTACTTAAATGCATCTTGCTTGGGGCTGGTGGGCAGGCCTGCTCCTGGCCGGTCGGCTGAGTGGGGGGCAGCAGGGGACGAGGCAAGGCTGCGGAAGAGCAAAGATCTGGGGGAGGAGAGGAGGCTGCCAGGGGGAAAGAGGCAGAGGGCAGGGAGCTGAAAGAAGCTAGAGGGAGGAGCTGGGGTGGGGTCAGCCCTGCCCAACTACGTGGCTTCAGGAAAGACGGGGATCCCCACAGGAAGATCAAGGTGTTCCTGGAAGTGCGGGAGGTCGGGGAGGATGCTAGGCACGTCAACTGGCTTGGGAAGCTCGATTCAGAAAAGCACCCCATCATAAAAGGCTACGTTAGCAGGTGCTTTTCTAATCCATAATCCCCTTCCTGTCACCCGTCAGCTTGTTTCGCCAGGGACACCACAGGGAAAAGTGCTGGGGAAAGTGGGGAGGGAGAAGCAACCGGGTTCACTGGGAAGGCTGTTTGCGATTCTCTGCTAAGTGGCAACTCCAGCTCACCTCCGCAGCCCCCTCCCCCAGGCGGGACAGAGGAGATAGGGGGGACCCTCCCCCCCTGCCCCCGGCCCAGGTCTGGAGATGAGGCAGAGGACAGTGAAGGCTGCGGGACCAGCAGTGAGGACCAAGGCTCCGGCTTGCCTCTGCCCCCTCAAAGCAAGTCCTACCGAACGTAGTGGGTTGAACCGTGTTCCCAAAAAAGACTGACTGTTCGAGGACTGACCCCCTGTTCCTGTGAATGTGACTTTATATGAAAAGGGGGTCTTTACAGACAATTAGTTCCTTTCGTCTCGAGATGAAATCATCATGGAGTGAAGGTGGGCCCTAAATCCAATGTCTGGTGTCCTTACACGAAGAGGCGGGGACACACAGAGACGCAGAGACACAGGAAGGAAGGCCACGCGTGAAGACAGACGCAGAGACGAGTGATGTGGTTCCAAGCCGAGGCCGGGGCCACCAGAAGCTGGAAGAGGCGGGAGGGATCCCTCCTCAGAGCTGCCAGTGGGAGCTGACACCTTGATTTGGGGCTGCTGACCTCTAGAACTGCGAGAGAATAAATGTCTGTGGTTTGAAGCCACTCAGTTTGTGGTACTTTGTTATGGTGGCCTTGGGACACCAATACGCTGGATAAAGAAAGCGAGCAACAGGAAAAAAAATAAAATGAAAAGAAAGTAAGGATCGACTGAGAGAATGGCGACTCTCCTTAAGAGGAGGCAGGCAAGCGATCTTAGCACCTCCGAGACCATGCCGGGAGCGACCCCTTCACAATGAAGGGCTGCAGGAGGGAAATAAAGCAGCCTTTTACTGTGAAGCTCCATGACCTTGAGAAAAGTCTGGGCAATAGGGAAGAGCATGACACCTTTTGGACTCTGCAGACCGGGGTTCCGATCCCTGCTCCATCACCTTCCTTTTGACTTGGCCGTAATTCACTTCTCTGAGCCTCGGTTGATCCCCTGTGGAGTGGGGCTGATAATCCTGTTCTCCCGAATGTGTTAGGATTAAACAACAAGACACGCATGAGGTCCCAGAATGTGCCTGGCTACTCACCACATCTGAGTAAGGAGTTCATCGAATACCAGTTCCCCGCCTCCGATTAAAAACAAACAAACAAACAAACAAACAAACAAACAAATAAATAAATAAAGCAAATAATAAATAAATAAATAAATAAAAACTCCAAAATGAAATTAAATTCATTTCAAAATCCCTAAACTTGGATGTACCACAACTTTCTTCTTCCTTTCTTTGAAAACAATGAGGGTTTTCCTTTTTTAACTTTAAAATTTTTATTTAAAAACTTCCATACAGTAAAATTCACTCTTTGGTCAACAGTGCTCTGGGGTTTGAGAAATGCAAAGAGTTGTGTAACCACTGCCACAGTCAATATAAAGAACATTGCACTGCCCCCCAAATTCCCTCCTCTGCCCCCCAAATTCCCCCCTCCTACCACCGTGGTCAGCCCCTCCCCCAGTGCCTGGCCACCGCTGGTCTGTTCTCCTTTTGCCCTTTCTGGAGCGTCACAGACATGAAATAACATGGCGGGACTGATGGGATGCCGCTTCAGAAATGAGGCCATAAAAGATGATGACTTGCTGACCTTCCTCCTCTCCTCGCTCCCTCTCCCTCTCTCTCCCTCTCTCACTTGCCTCCTCCGCTACTCTATTGTGAGCTGCTTTATAGAGAGGCCCGCATGGCAAGGACCTGAGGGCAGCCTCCAGCCAACAGGCTGCCAGGAACCGAACCCTGCCAACGACCACGCGAGCGAGCTTGGACGTGGGTCCTCGCCCAGCCAAGCCTCGAGGTGGCTGGCTGCAGCCCTGGGGACACCTTGACCTCAGCCCTGGGGACACCCATCGCCAAAAGACTTCTGACCCACAGAAACTGTGAGATCATACCTGTCTGTTGCTTTAAGCTAAGATGTTGATTTTTATATGTTCCACAGCAATAAATAACCAATACAGCATATAAAATGCCTGGCTCGTGGCGTGCACTCAGTAAATGACCAATGATACCCATTCTGGATACACAGGAGGAGTTCAAAATACTTAGAAAGTTGAAGAATATAAACCTGTTCCCCAGGCTCTTGACATGGCCCCTTGACCATGAACCTGGGTCCTTTGCCACTTTGTAAAGCCATAAAACAAGTGCGTTGACATTAAGAGTCCAGAGGAGAAAAACGTGTACTGTGTGCTGCCACTGGACGGGGCGAGGCGGGGAGGGGGGTCCAAGTACATAAAGGTATTTATTTATATTAAACAAAAAAGGAAAACCTAAAAACTAAGATCACAGAAACGGGGAAAGAGGGAAACGTGTAGAGAAGACAAGGGTGGAACTAGACTAACTATACCTCGTCTTTCAGTTTTGACTTCGGAAGCATGTCAATGCTCTATTTAATTATAAACCAAAACTAAAATGAAATGAAAAAATTCCCTACAAACACAAGCGAAGCGAAACAAATAGATGTAACTGTGTAAAGTTGATGGCTCGACCACTCAGGAACTATTTCAAAAGCAAGTCATTTTACCACCCATCCCTGATGAGATCATTTAAAGATTTTATTAAAAAAAGGCAAATAAATCTTAAATTGTTTTCAGTAATCATATGGTTAGCAATAATATTGGTCTTTTCCTGAAATATATCGCATAAATTAAATGTACTATATTATATTATAATATATGTTATATGATATATATTACATGTAAATTATATATGGATAAAACAAATAAGTAATGACGTTAATGGTTCCAGGAACCAAGATTTTCGGCATGAGAGGAAAATAAAACAAATATAAAACCAAAGACAATAAATAAAAACTCTATCATCCTAAATTTAAGCTAGAAATCTAAGCACGAACTCATTACACATCCTCTCTTTAAAATAAAAAGTTTTTCCAGCTCTTTCCACTCAAAAGAGGCCTAGAAACTAATAACCAGCCAGTAACAAAGCACTCGGCTCCCAGATTGTGGTCTCTAAACACCATGTCCCACTCAAAGGAGTTAGGGCCCCTTGGGTGATTCCAAGTCTGGGCAAAAGAAAGGACAAGATGAGCTTGGAATGTCTGGTACTAGAAAGCGAGAAAGCTCTCAGACTATTGAAACTCTTCCTCTTCCCTTACTAATTTGTAAAATATTTACTGGCTTTTTCCTTCCTCTCTTATCAAAAGGACACTAAACAGATGTGAACAAGGTGGGTTGTCGGGACCAGGCAGACCCTAACTGCGTTGGGGGGTTGGGAGGTCAGCCCACAGGTGAATGGCAGTCCGCAGGTCAGGAGACAGGTGTCAAACAAAGGGACTGGAATAATGGGAGATAAGTTTCTCTCTGTCAGAGATGGGAGAGACAAATATGGAAAGGCAGAAGCTGGAATGAGCCCTGCGGTACTGGGCTGGAATTGGAGGTAATGCTGAGAACTCGTGGTTTTTTAACTGATGGGAGAGGAAAACACACTACTGTTAAGCTTCTTACACCTCTGACAATGCCAGCCTGGACCTCTGCTTTTCCCCCCACTCACATCTGCTGAAGACACGTGTCTGGAGAAATGAGGACCCCTGCACTGTCTCACCAGACTGTTCTGTTTCCTTCGTCCCTGTGATGGGCACACGGAGGCCTCGGGGAGGAGCCGATGCTCTTGGTCACTGAACCTGTTTTTATGCTTCATTTCTGCAGTCAGGGAGGACGGGGTCTGAAACCATACACAAAATACGACCCCAAATGCCTCTCGGTGTGTCTCCGGTTAAAACGCTGCTCTAGGCTTGGACCTCTCTTGTATCCTTGGCTATATCTGTCTCACTGGCCACTCTTTTTCAGCAAAATGTACCTATATTCAAAACAGAAAGCAAATGGTTATGTTTTTAAAAGCTAAACATCTTCCCTACCAGGCCAAATGAGGGCATTTCCCCCATCTTTTCTCTCTGCACTTCTCATATTAAAGCTATCGAATTTGAGCTCTATTAACTCCTAACTGCTTTATAAGCTCTGATTTATAGAACAAATTACCTACATGGCACTCAAGAAGGAACTTGCCTGTCAGATAACACTGGAGTTTGATTTCAGTGCCCTGCCCCCACGCCCGTTTATTCATTCATGGCATGGCGAGATGCAGAGGCCAGAGCAATTTCATCAGCCCTTGGATTTCACGTCCTGCGAGCCTCCTTCTCCCCAGACCAGATCGCTACCATAAATAGACATCACGTGGCTTCGAGAGCACTGGGAGAAACGGTTCCGAGAGGCAGGGCTCTGAATTCCGGGTCCAAAGCCTGAACAGTGAGAGTCATCTTGCTGAGGGGCGCAGGGCTGGCTCGGGAAGGAGGGAAGGAGGAAGGACGGGGTTCACCTCCCAAGGCCAGGCCTCTGGATGTCGGGGCGCTCCCCTGCCTCCCAGCGGCGGTCTCTGCCCTCAGCCGCCTTTACTCCTGGCGATGAGGCCTGCAGATTTCCCTCCCTGCCCGCCTTGCCAGGCTCTGTGGCCCGGGCTCACTTTCTGATGGAGCTCTCAGTTTTTATTGCTGATAGGAGAAATCATTTCTCTCTTAGCTGAATGTTAACTGGCCTTCCTCCCCACCCCTTCATCCAGTTAGTACATGTAGTCCCCTCATTTTCTCCTGCCCAAGGGAAAGGTAGCTTAGTAGAGAAGCCTTCCAGAAAGCCAAGGAAAGTGGATCTTGCAAAATTGCTAATTGGAGATTGCTAAATCGGAGGTTAAGAAAGCGCTTAGGAGGAGTGAGTTCTAACCATGCGTTTCATAGTTCCACGAGTGTCGCTGACTACGGGCTCGCTGGCTGCAGCGCCTACAGGCTATAGGGGGGCGCAGACTCAGTAGGGAGCCCCATGAAGCCAGCGGGGTCCGCTTGAAACATAGACTGAGAGCATCTTCCAGGTGCCAGGCACCAAGACAGGTCCTAGAGAGGCAGACGCCTCTCTAGGTGTCTAGAATGATGAAGACACTGTCCCAGGAGACAAACTGGGGCCATCATTCAATGCAACCAGAGCAGTGGCAGAGGTAAGGCGGGACACCAGAAGCTCACAGAGGGTCAGAGAAACTTCCTGGAGAAAGCCAAGCTGGAGCTCAGCTACACAGGGATAGCTCGGGGTCAGCGGCAGAGGCATCCCAGGGGAAGGGGACAGTCTGTGCAAAGTCATGGTGCACGGAACAGGGTGGCACGTGGGAGGAGCTGTGGAAAGTTTGGTTTGGCTGAAGGTTAAGGTCATGTGGAGGACCAGGTCACATCAGAGCCTGGGTACCCAAGCAGGATTTTTTTTACCCACATAATTTCATGTACTTAAGAAAAATAGCCTTATTGGGATTTAATTTATATACCATAAAGTCCACCTGCTTCAAGTGTACAATTCAGGGATCTGTAGTATATTTGCAGAGTGGCGCACCGTCATCATAATCTAACTTTAGAACATGTTCATCATCCCCAAAAAGAAACCTCCTGAGCAGGGTTTTGGACAGGGGCCTGGCAGCAGGGCAGAGGGGTGTGCAGGGGCGAGCCTGGCCCCTCATCGAGTCCAGGACACAAGCAATGATACAGCAGTGACCGTGCACGAAAGCTAGAGATGTGTGGCTATAATGGGGTGAAATTTGTTCCATCTCTTAGATTCTTCTTCTTGACAGGAAAAGAACTGGGTTATGAGCACTCCAGCCACTGTTTTGCTAGCTGGCTATTTAGTGGCAATGATACAAATCAGTATTACAGATGAACGTAGACAATTTACAAAGAAAAATGGACAGAGGCCATATTACAGCAAAATCCAGAATTGTGGAGCTTCTGCGAAATGGGAGGAGCACAGAGCACTTGCCACGTTTCACACAGCAAAAACCACAACTTGTTGGTGCCAAAAAGCGGGTGCGGGGGGGCGGCAGGGGGACAGGGGCTCTGTCCCCAAAGCTCTGTAGGGTGACTGAAGTGCCATCACCGTGAACCGAGGTGGTGAGTGGCTCTGCCTGTGTAGTGCAGGTGCCCCTTTCAGACCCAAGGACCGGAGAAAATGAGTTCACCTCCGCAGTGGCTTCGGAGGGCATGTGGGTCTGATCTGAGCATGGTGCTACGGTAACTCTATCAGTTAGTTTTTTGTTTTGTTTTTTTTTAATTGCGAGTAAAAAACAAATTAAACCAGTTTTCACAGGAATGAGACTCAGTCCTGACAAAATCTTGACTAGGATAATGAGCAAATCTCGCCCTACAAAAATGTAGAGATGCGTGATAAAATATAACCGCACACAGAAATTGTAAGTGCATGGCTGAGTTAACAAGCAGGAAAGAGATGTCTCCCAGGGGCCAGGACACAGAAGGAAAAACCAGGGTGGTAATCTCCTGATTTGATCCCACAGCTGCCTCGGAGCAGATGCAAGAGAGAGCCGGAAGGATAGTGGAGCCAGTAACCCTGGGGCCTCGGCTTTGGCCTCCATGTTGAGATGAGATGTGGAGACGGGAAATAAGATTTTTAGCCCACAGAAGGTGGAGAGTGGAAGCTGTGATTCCTTGCAAAGCCAGGCTCCTCTAAGGCCTGATCTCTCGGAGAAAGGGCGGGCTAGGAAACCCTGTTTCCTGGCACAGGGGGATAACAAGGAAGCTTGTCTATCACAGCTCAGGTAAGAGCAGTGGGGGCTTAAAAAACAATCCTCTGAAAAGTGCAAACTGCATGTCTGTGCTTTGAGAGGGTTTTGAGGTCCAAGTTTAGATTGCATGCCGGGAGCTTATGTCAACAGAAAAAAGATGGGTTCCGGGCTGGTTATAACCCTGGGCCACCTGGTAAGGCAGATGCAAAATGGCTTTAAAGGGACCTCCTTCTACATCGGGTAACAGAAAAGTCCCACCAAAAAAAAACAAAAAACAAAACAAAACAAAAAAAGCTCCTCCAGAGATGAACTCACAATATGGAATCGCCACCATATGTGAAGAAAGAGCACATCTTGAACATGTCAGCAGACGCACAGGAGGATGGAGCCCTAAGACTCTAAGGAAGAATGTTAATGATGATTAAAGGCCAAAACGAAAGATTCGAACTCGTAAGAAAATAACAATACATTATGAAAACAAGAAATTTGAACAATTTTTAGAGGGGGAATGATACAGTATCCGAGGTTCGCCTCAAAATAACCTCAGGGTGGGAGCTGTGGGAGGGAGTATGTATACAACTAAACTGGCTGTAAGCGGATACTTGTTGAAGGTGAATAATAATGAATACACGGGGGGGTTCTTATTCTACCTTCTCTAATTTTACATGCATTTGAAAATTTCCATAATAAAAATTAAAAGACAAACAAAATAAAAAGCTCCAAATAGAACTTCTAGAAATGAACGATATAAATACTGAAATTTAAAACTCAGGACAGATTTAATGGCAGATTGAACACAGATAAAGAGAGAATTGATGAACTGGAATACGTAAAAAAAAATACCGGGAATGCAAAGGGTAGCGAGATAAATATAAAAAAAAAAACTTCAAGAGATTTTAAGAGACACAGAGGGTAGACAACCCTATAGAGAGTGATTTGACATTATACAGTGATATGCTGTGACCCAACAGTTTTACTTCTAAGGAAACTTTCGTGTATGAGCTTATAGCTACATGTAAGAATGTTCATAGAGAAAAGATGGAAATAAGCTAAATGTCCTTCAGTGACAGAGAAAGTAGATTGTATTTTATTCATATAACAGATTATGATAGATCAGTAAAAATAAATAAATGGCATCTACATGTACCTACATGAATAAATCTCAAAAACAAATTGCAGAGGAATAGTTCCAAATGATCAGTTTAAAGTTAAAAGATACAAAACAATACTACATATTATTCAGGAATATTGACACTTTTAATAAAATGTACTATTAGGAATAAACGGGATTATTACCTATGATAAGATATTGTAATAAGTCTGAAGATTACTATATCTGAAGAAGATATAATAAGTCTGAACTTTTATGCAAACAATAACATGTCAAGAATTGTCAGAATTACGAGATGTCGAGAAATCCACTGTGCTATTTTGAATCATCCAAGAAACAAATGCGAGATGGCATTACACAAGAGATTTACCGGGGAAAACACCTGTGAAAGGTAAAGGGAGAAGTACGAAGTGGGCGGGAGAAACTCAGACCACTTATGCGAGTCTGACAGCTGTGAAAGGAGAGAGAGAAGGAAGGAGGAAGCTTCTGACTGTTGCAGATGGAGAAAGCTCTGGCCGGGCGGGTGGCAGTCCCCAAGCAAAGATTGCCCCGTGGGAGTCTTGCACAGGGCAGTGATGGTCCGGTTCTCGTACCCGCTGGCGGTAAGTCATTGATTGGCTGCGGCAGCCCAGAGAAGTGGGAGGGGGGAATGTGGTTTTGGCGTAAATGCTACAGTGGGTCTGAAGGTGTCACAGTTGGAAGCTCTAGGCTGTGCTCCCTGCGGCAGGTTCCTTTGAAGGGGCATCTAAGTGGCATCTGTCCATCACAGTAGAATGTCATAATATATGGTAACAGACAGCCCTCAGTAATTGAGAGTTCAAGCAGGCAAAAATGGAGATATTCTCTTAAAGATCAATGGACAATAACAGATTCCTCGATCCAAGAATTAGAGAATATACCTTTCAAAGCACACGTGGAGTTTTGTAAACATCGCACATGTAGTAGGTCACACAGCCGTTCTCAACCCATACGAAGAACTGACATTTGGCCGTGATGAAATGAAATTAGAAACAAATCTGAAACTATTTTTTCAAATCCGTATGTTTTGAATTTAAATTCATGAATCACCCAAATAAGGGTCAAAGATATCATAAGAGAAATCTTAAACTCTTTGGAACTAGAAGATTATTAGATGACTATGTGCTAAACCTAGGGTACCACTAAAGAAGATAGATAGTCTTAAACACACACATGAGGACAGAAACATTCCAGATGAATGAGCTAAGTGTCCAACTCTAGAAGTAAGAAAGAGAACAGAACGACAGAAACAAAAGTAGAAAGGAGACAAGAAAATAGTAAAGATAAGAACAGAAAATAAAGGACAAAATGAGAGGATGGATGAAAGCACAGCTGGATCTTTGAGACGACGGATAAAATAGGCGGATCTCTGGCAACGGTGGCGAAGGACAGAAAGGAGAAAGCGCGAGGCGTCATGGGAATGAACAGAAAGAACAGAACACAGCTCGAGGGTCAAAGATCACGACAGCTCACACGTACCATCAGCCTTTCACACCTCATCCTGTACTCCGAGGTTTACCTGCAGTTTCGGTTGAACCACAGAATCCTTTCTACAGAATCCTCTGCCTGGGTACAGTGACAGAGATAGGCTAACACTGATACAGAACTTTCTACGAGCCAGCCCTTGCACCCGTCATGTGCTCGCCTGCCCCCATACGTCTGCTTAGGCTGTTTCCTCAGCTCAGAATGTCCTTCCCCTCTAACGCATCCTGCAAGGTTTGGCTAAAATGCAGCTCCTCTGGCTGTCACTGCCGGTGGCATGCCCATTAGCCAGCCACTCTGCCCTTCCTCCTTACCGGCAGAACCAGACTTTTGTTCGGGATAATAATATGCCCCATAAATGACCACAACTACGGTGCTATATTCCCAGCTTCCCCTGCATCTCAGGGCGTCACGTGACACAGCGTTGGCCAATGAGACATAAGCAGAAGTTTTCTAGGTATATCTTTTGAAGATTTTTGACCTATCCATCCATCCACCCACCTGTCCACTTGTCTGTCCAGCCAGCCACCCATCCATCCATCCATTTATGAGAGCCTAGAAAGTGGCACGCACCATATTTAGGTACCTGACACAGAAATGAGTGATATCTGTCCCCTGCCTTTAAGTAACTACACTCTATTTGGGAAGACAGATAAGGAAACAATTTGTGGTAAGTGCTATGCTAGAAGTAAAAAAGAGGAATAAAGTTTTTAATGTGTTAATATTTTCCTTTCTCTTATTCAGCCACAGGCTTCTGTTCGCCTCGGGGAGGACGGTAATTTTCAGAGGAAGACTGTAACAAGAAAACAAGGACCTTTTTACTTTTGAGTATTAAGACCGACTCGAAGTGCACATGAGACTTGAAATGGAGCTTGATTCCGAAAAGGAAGGGGTTTCATAAATCCCAAATGCTCCCCTTTAAAAAATGAGAATGGAGTCTGGTGGACTTTGGTCATAAGCAGGGTTCAAGGTCAGAGGATGTGACTTAGGGGAGTGACAGAGGATGTGACTTAGGGGCGTTCCCATCCGGTAGAGAGTGACAGGGGAGCAGAGACCAGGGCTCTGTCCCCACCGCCAGGTCCAAACAGCAGTGGGAAGGCCCCAGGTGAGCCTGGCACCAGAACACGGGGCTGCCCAGGGGGACGGCCACTTGTGGCCACCAGGACAGGCTGCCCAGAACCACCTCAGTCACAGGTCTCAGGCAGGAGCCAGGGCCCCGTTTGGGAAGAAGCTCGGAGGAGGAGCCCCGAACTCGAATGTCCTTGCACCACTGTCTGGAGGCTTCTGAGTTAACAGGGAGGGAGTTTTTGAGGCCTGAGGAGACAGTTAGCTTTGATTAGCAAGTTCATGTGTTTTTAATTTTTTTTCCTTTTTCTGCCCTTAGCAGGAGTGGGGACTTGTGAGTGAGATAGGATCAGTGCCAGACTGTTTCTGGTTATATTTCTGTGCGCTTCTGCTTATGGCATGCAGATTTTGACCCCAGACAGAGGCGTGCATGGGG
>NW_011888926.1:1099092-1100495 GCF_000151845.1 Pteropus vampyrus | reverse complement strand
AGATAGGATCAGTGCCAGACTGTTTCTGGTTATATTTCTGTGCGCTTCTGCTTATGGCATGCAGATTTTGACCCCAGACAGAGGCGTGCATGGGGTGCTGAGCTAGCGGGCCTGGGAGGGGGTGTCGGGGATCAGCTTCACAGTCACGTAACCAGAGCAGTCATACCGACCCTTGCTCAGAAGGGTCTTGTGTTTAGAGTTTCATGCTCTGCGGTCACTGCCTTGAAATCCTTAACAACTTTACCTTTGAATCTGTGTTTTGTAAGAGAAGTCTGACGGGACAATGGATGTTTGGGGGCTTAGGGCCCCAATTAACAGGCAGTCCTGCCTCTCACTGCCTCCTGGGACTAGCCGGTTCTCACTCACCTGCTCCCGGCTTCCCCCTTTCCACCCCAGCCCAGTGCTGCCCTCACCCCAGGCTGGTGACTGGGGAGGGTTGGTGGTGAATTAGTTGCCATCACCCTCAGCTCCCAGCAGGGGCTTCAGGGCAGGCGTGGTGGCAGCTGTCCTCACTCCAGGCTGGCTGTGCCATGGTGTGTCTGACGGGCAACTTGGTGAGGAGGAATCTACGCCCATCCCTTATCTGAGCACAAATGTGTCCCAGCACAGAAGTTGCATTCCCTTGGGGTTCCCCATCCAGCACGAGCTAGGCTGGCAGGCCCGTGGGAAGGGGAGATGGACTTCCTGCCCCCAGCCAGGTCACTGTGGGATCCAGTAGCTGGCGAAAGGGGGGACCTGGAGGCCTCTGAGGGTCTACGCTTTCCCCTCAGGGACCCTCATGCCAGAGGGAACCTAACATTAAGTGGCAAGTAAAAAACACAACAGGCCTCAGAAGGAAAACGCTTTGTGTGTTCATATCTCGAATGGCACTTTTTCCTACTTTTTGAACAAGAGCCTGCATTTTCATCGCCCACTGGCCCCCGCCAATCGTGCAGTCCAGCCCTGGCGTCAGGGGAGCTTTACCAGGAAGGGTGTCTGCTAAGCCTTAGGCCTTTGAGTGGGCTGGCCCACCAGGAAGCAGGCGTCCACGGCCAAAACCCAAGAGGCATCACCCCGTTTCCTAGGCTTCCTCAGCTTCACAATCAAAGTCGGGCTCCAGTGTGGCAATACTGAGGCCTGATTCAGTCTCTCATGATAATCATGTAAAAATTGGTCAAATAAGTCCATCTCTTCTCTTTGAAGGGTGTATCAGTCCATTCAGCAAATTTAAAAGGTGACCTGATCAATGAGTGGCAATTATCTGCCTGCTACCGGTCAGATCTCAAAAAAACTCTGTAGAGCAAACCCGGAAGAGTCACACGTTATCAAAACGCTGCTGCCTCACACCGAAGCGAGCTCGTGCTTGGCAAAGGCATGGAAATCGTGTATGTCCTGGACTGGGAGAGAAAACCACAGAAAGCTAC
>NW_011888926.1:1091831-1099042 GCF_000151845.1 Pteropus vampyrus | reverse complement strand
AACGCTGCTGCCTCACACCGAAGCGAGCTCGTGCTTGGCAAAGGCATGGAAATCGTGTATGTCCTGGACTGGGAGAGAAAACCACAGAAAGCTACGGGCAGCTGCTTCCTTCCCACCTTCCCCGTCCGGGCCCCGCTCACTGTCTCACCAGGTGGCACTCCTGGGTGAGTTCTGATGGAGGACAGAAAATTAGGGGAAGGGGAAAAAAAGTAGCATGCTATTACAATTCAGAAAAGCGCGTGCTTTCCTCTTAAATTATTAGGACAAATAACTTGGCAACATCTCCCCGCCGCGGTCTGGATGAAGCGGGTACGTTGGAAGACCTGTCCTGAGTCTCCCGCCGTTCTTGACTGTCGTGGGAAAGGAGGTGACACTCCTGGTTATTTGGGGTCTGGCCCAGTTTGGTGCCCCTCCTGGTATCAGAAGCACTTGCAGCTTTTCTCTGTGAAATCGACTCCAGATCATTGCGCCTCTGCTTCCTAACCTGGGCCCTTCCGGGGCCATTACCTAACTATGTCGCCACATTTCTAACAAAAGCAAGGCAGTGGGCCAAGGGCGTGAGGCCGAGAGGCTGTGCCCCCGCGGCCGGTGCTGCAGAGGCGGAGTCAGAGGACCTGGGTTTTTGCCCAGCTTTGCCCCCCGAAGGCAATGACGACTTTGGGTAAGCTCTTTATTTCTTTTGTTTCAGATGCCTTATTGGCACAACGGAAATTAAAATACCAGTTCCTTCCCATCCATTCTTTCGCTCAAGATACACTGAATGCCGACTCGGTGCCAGGCTGGGTGCTATAAAAGACAGAAAGGTCCCCACCCTGTGGATCTTGCAGCTACGGAGAAACTGAGGATAAACACGTAAGCAAATCAGCAATTTAAAGACTCGAAAAGTCCGTGGAGATGACACGTAAACCTCGGCTCCCTTTTCCTTACCCGACTTCCTGTCTGAAGGCAAGTCCTTTCAGCTCCACCATCAGACCCCATCTCCCCGCATCACTACGCAGGGGTCCTGGGGGATCCTGGGGGGCCCTGGGAGCCCTCGCTGGCCTGCCTCTGCCGTCTTGCCCTTCATTCAGATCCCACCACACCAGCTACAGCAATCCTTCTCTGGCATAAATCCGATATTATTCTGCTCAAACTCTCCCACGGTTTTCAGCTCCCACAGAGTGACAACCCATGTTCTCAGAGGCTGCAAGGTCATAGCAACCCGCCCCCTTTCCTCGGATCTCCTTCCTACGCCCCCCTCGTTATTCGCTGTGATCCAGCCACCTGTCCTCGCTGCTCGGGCGCCCTGCCATTGAGAAGTGACCTGTGTCTCGGTTTATGCCTATTGGTCCGGCACAGTTATTAAAAGTGCCACTTTTGCTCTCAAAGGCCCTGGTTGGATGATGAATTAGATGGCTGCTCTGGCCTCTGCACTAGCTATTATGTCTTCTCTCCTCTGTCTAGCCTGTTCTTTCCCAAGATAGCTGCTGCCTACCCTCACCTGCTTCGGGTCTTCGCCCACATGTCACCGTCAGTGATGCATTCCGTGACCATGCCATTTACACAGCACACTCCCCCGACCCTGGCACTCCCATCCTCCTCCAGGATCGGCTTTTCCTCCTCAGAATGTCTCACCATCTGCCACACTGTTTATTTTTCTCATTTGTTTACTGTGTCCATCCCTCCCCCACGTAGGCTCTGTGAGGGCAGGACCTTTAATGTCTTCTTCACGGCTGTATCCCAAGGGCCTAAAACAGTGCTTAGCACCTGGAGGTGCCCACGAGAGGGACTGCATGAAGGTGGGGTGCTACTTTGGTCAGTTAAGGCTTCTTGAGGAGCTGACACTGAGGGAAAGACCTGCAGTAGTATCCTGTTGCTGCTGTAACAAAGCGCTACAAATTTAGTTCTTTCAGAAACGTATTATCCAACAGTTCTGGGGGTTAGAAGTCCAAAAGTGGTCTCACTGGCCTAAAATCAGGGTGCTGGCAGAGCTGCCTTCCTTCCTGGAGGCTCTGGGGGAGAACGAGGGTCCTTGCCTCTTCCAGCTTCTGGAGGTCACACCTCCTTCCTTGGCTCGTGGCACCTGCCGCCATCTTCAAAGCCCGCAACGGTAAGTCACGTCCTTCTCATGATGCCATCTCCCGGGTACTGAATCTTCTGCTTTTCTCCTCCCCATTTAAGGACCCTATGATCATGCTGGGTCCGCATGATAATCCAAGGGAATCTCATTGTTTTAAAGACGGTTGATTAGTAACGTTCATTCCATCTGCAACCTTCATTCCCCCTTGCATGGAACATAATATAGTCACAAGTTCTGGGGATTAGGATGTGAACATCCTTGCGGGGAGAGGGAGCGTTATTCTGCTTACCACAACGGGGATGCTACTTTGGATAGGGCGGTCAGGAAAAGCTTCTCTGAAGAGTTGGCATTGAAGGCAAGATCTGAAGGCGCTAGCATATGTGAAGAGCCAGAAGAGCTTCTCAGGCAGAGGGATCAGCATGTGCAAAGACCCCGGGGCAGGGAAGAGCTTGGGGCATCAAGAAGAAGGTAGCCCAGAGTGGCTACAGCATACCGAGCTAGGGGGAGAGTGGTCCGGGGTGTTTGGGGAGCAAGGCAGGGATCAGACGGTGTAGAAAGAAACGCCTGTTGAAGCTCCCCAGTCTGTGGTGTTTATCACTGCAGCCTGAGCTAAGACACTCGTCATCTGTGACATTCCCGGGCTTGGGGCAGCATCGCTCTGAATTCTGCCTCCGTCTTCACGTGGCCATCTTCCCTCTGTGTCGGTGTCTCTGTGTCCAAATTTCCTTCTTCTTATAAGGACACCAGTCATTGGATTAGGGCCACCCTAATCCAGGGGGTCCCCATGTTAACTTGATTATATGTGCAAAGACCCTATTTCCAAGATCACATGGCCAGGTTCCAGGTAGACATGACTGTTTGAGGGGCACTGTTGAACCCAGGACACCTTCGGTTCCACGTGGCCTCTCCAGGCCACCCCCGCCCATTCTCCTTGAGCTGCCCTCGCCCAGAGCCACCTTCTCAGACAGACTTCCTGGCTGTGGGTCTGCATACAACTTATCCCTCCTCTCCAACCCGTCACCCCTCCCCCAGCCTGTGATTCCAGCTACAACTTTTTTTTTTTTTTATCAATAAATCTTTCTATAGTGTGTTTTCCCAGTGGACTGAATACAGTTTACATCCTCCAGGTACCTCCTTTCAGGTCCATTTCTCTCTGTAAAGTGCTTATCTTAGAAAACCCAGGTGGAATTTAAGTTTGACCTTTATACCAACTAATTAGTACACACACAAACTCCCGCTACTAAACGGAAATAGTTTCCCTGAGCTGCGGGCTGAGCTGCCGGCCGACGCCAGGCCTGCGAAAGGAGGAACTGGACGGTGACACCCTGGGCTCCGCCATCTGCAGGGGACACTGGCTGCTGCATCCCGTTAGTCAGGTGGCCTGAGAACCCCAGGGGGTCACTGGCCATCTGCCAGTAGTTAGGATCCTGGAAGTTTACAGGCCTTCCTCAGGGCTACGAGCACGCGATAAAAGGAAGATTCTGGAATCCTGCCTCCACGTCTCTCTCCTATCTCCCACCCTGCCGGGCCTAGGCCGTCAGCACCCACGTCTTGGAAGGACTTCCCACCAGCCAGTCTTGCAAGATGACAGCAGATACGCATTGTGCTTGGTTGTGCTTGTAACAGCCGAGAGTCCCACCTCTGGTTAGCTCAGGTCCTAGAAAATGTGCCAGGTACACTGTGCCACCAGGGGCCATGGCCCAACAGATGTGAGATATTATTGCCGCTGAGGTGGGCAGAGAACAGTGAGAGGAAGAACTTACCAGATGTTTAAATTACGGTCGCACCCCTTCAAACACTCCGCTGGCTCTGCCTCGGTAGCTCAGCACTGGCCCGGTCCTGTCTTTTACATATTCTAAACTTGCAAATGACTACACAGCAGTAAGTCCATTCCACGGTCAAAGTCACGCTTCCCTCAGCAGGTGGATGCAGCACACTCGGGGAACTGTAATAACCAGCGCTTTGCAACAAGCGCTTTTTCTTCCTGCTCATTATTGCTGCTTTGAGAGAAGCGGGGCCTCCGCTCTCGCCCAGTCACAAAGACGCACTTGGAAACGTGCTGCAAGAGGCCTCTCTGTCACCGGGAAAGACAATGGAATACATTTTAAATGTTTCTTTCCATGTTCTGCCAAGCAAAAGCACTGAACCCTCGGGGAATTCACTTTACAAGGAAAGAAAATGAGGCCCAGCGTCCCCGGGCCGCTGTCTGCGCCACGTGCGCTTCTGCCAGAGGTCGCCGGCGCCAGAGTTCGCACAGGCTGGGCAGGGAACGCCGGCTCCCAGGGGTGGCCGCTGGGAAGCGCTCACAAAAGGTAGTGTTCTCTGTGGTGGCTCGTCCCTTTCTGTTTTGAAGGCGCCTCTGTGTATTCTTATTGAAGGTGCACTCTGCAGGGGGCAGATGGGATTACGAAGTCCCCTCGGCGCTGTATTTGGCTCTTCTTTCGTCCCCACAGGACAGGCCCTCAAGGCTCCGAGTGCCTTTGGCGCACAGCAGAGGACCCAGCACTGGGCGACCCCCACTAATGCTTGAAGGGACGGATCCCTACGCTGTCTCCAGAATGAAGTTCCCACGGAACGCCCGCCGCTCATGCTTTAAAAATTCCCCTTGAAAAAAATGAATAAGTAACCAAAGATTCCAGCCGGCAGGAACTTTAGAGATGGAGAGCTTGAAATTCCTTGCTCTTGAATGTATTGCTAAACCAGAAGGGTCATTCTGATCATCGATCTGCAAACCAGCTGGATCAGAGCTCAGTGCTGGACCCAGGGCTGGTGACAAGGGTGTCTGACGATTTGGCCAATTTGGCCCACTTTGGGGAGAGGCCAGTATGAATCAGTGAAGAGTCTAAATTAAACGAAGCATAATAAAATGTGATCATTTGAAATGATCTCTTTACAATCTTATTTTAAACTATTCATGCATATTGTAAGAAAAGGGTTTAATAGGGTAAATTTGGGGGCAGTGCCTATCTATCAGAATCGAAGGAAATGATGTTTTGACTCTTGCTATAAACACAATTGAGGACCAAAGTAAATCGTTTCAACTTCCATCACTACTCAGGAGGAACGAATATGCAGTATTTATCATCAAACAAGACTCTCAAGTAAAGAAAGTTTTTCTTTCATTAACGGAACTTATGAAACAGTATAATGGCCAAAGAGTCAATATTTTTAAAAATCAAAATTTGGCTATTTAGAATCCAAAGTATGCCTCCGTAACCAAAATATAAGATTTCTGACACTAGAAAAATCATTTAACCATGATCATCTTTGACCACCTCTTACTAAGTATTCTTTGCACATAGGACTTTTTAAGAAAGTTTAGATCGGGACCTCACTTGTGTTATTCAGAGTTCTGCAGAAAGGTTTGCTAAGGCATAAATCAATCCTGAATTACGACCAAGACTTACCAAGGCTGAGCTCCCCACTACGAGTTGCAAAATATTGATTAAATGCCTTTAAAGGAAAATCACTAAGTCCATTGGCATCATGCAGCACAGTCTACATGGAGCATATGTTTGTGTTTAATTTAAAAAATATTCACATGCAAAAGAAACATTTTTCAGCATCCTTGTGCTTAATAATTGTGTGGGCCAAACTCTGCTTAAAAGTGTTACCTTCAAGAGACTTTTTGGATAAAGATTATGGGATAACTCATATCTCAATTCCTAACTATCCCTGGATTGTGTTTTCGGTCCCTTTGATTTTCTATTTGCAAAGTTCTCCATCAGCACCCATTTCGTAAACAAAGGAAGTGGAGCACAGAGGCCACTCCCTGGAGCCAGTGATAGAACTGGTCGTGAACACGAGCTGTCCTCTTCTGCCTGAAGCCACCACCCCTGGGGGGCGCCACACCCACCCACTCGTCTGTGTGTAGGACCAAGTATTTTAGAAATACACGGAGTTGAACAATGCAGTGTCTAAGCGCAAACGTGTTTTAAAAGAGACTGCCTAAGGTTCCTATACGGTTTCTAAAATCTTATTGGCTGTTTAATATATAATAAATATTGAATATCAACCCTACATTGAGGTTTTCATAAAACGTATAATCCAGAACTCAGGCTTGCCCGTGAATAAATAACATATGAAGTGTGGGGTTGATAAATGCTACCCATGAGTAAGATCCACGTTGAAAGATGCAGCGTGCAATTTATACATCAGGTGACCTTTCGCGCGATCTCCTTGCATTTTAGGGTTCGGTGCAGTATTCATTAAACACTGTGCAGAGTATCATATAATAATAATAATAGTTACATACATATATGGGTTAACATTTTTATAAACCTATAATTTTAAAAAAAATATTGCTAACAATTTTTAAAATTGGGGCTACATAATAATATCTCAGAGAATAATATTGCGTGAAAACACTTTGGAAAATGATGTTTTCAGAGTATGAAAATTTTTTTCTTTTCCTCCAAAGTTTTAAAAAACCAAATCAAAAATACAGTGGGCATGGTCTAGGAGGAAACTTACAGGTCAATCAAGAGATCCTGGGCAAATCGTTTCATTTCTCCAGGCCTTGATTCTTGCTCTCCAAGGTCCAGAGTTCAGCTCACCCCAGGATCTATGACCTAGCCTTTCCCCCAGCATTCCGCCCAACTCCTGAGCCTCACTAGAAAAAGCCCCTTAAATCACGGTCCCTGTCTGTTTAGAGTCAGCCTCATGCTACGGATCTTCTGCACAGCTCCCAGGCTGCTCCACGGGGGCTCAACACAGTTTTCGCCAAATGAATCAATGACCCTAGAAAGCACACACCGATTACTACGACACAGCAGAGTGAGGATAAAGGAGCAGGCACCTGTTATGAAGCACCCCACTAAAAAGAAGGTTCAGACATTCAAAGTACTTTACCTTTTTTATCTTTTATCTATCCATGAATAGATTTAGCAACATCGTATTTCGCACTGACTTGCAGAATTTACTAGCAGCAGAGGAGAGAGGAAGAGTGGAAGGTGAGAAACCCGTCTGCTATATACGGGCTTCTACTGACACCAAAGGGTCATTGCAAAACCAACTAGGAGCCTAATCTCCGCTTGCCACAGAGATGAAGGAGACGTCTGCTCTGGCTAAGAAAGTCCCACAGGGGGCTGCCCTTAACAGGAACATGAGCCAACTGCTGACCGAGTCCTAAACGAAAGTGGATTTCCCGTTG
>NW_011888926.1:1090179-1091026 GCF_000151845.1 Pteropus vampyrus | reverse complement strand
CCAACTCCTGAGCCTCACTAGAAAAAGCCCCTTAAATCACGGTCCCTGTCTGTTTAGAGTCAGCCTCATGCTACGGATCTTCTGCACAGCTCCAAGGCTGCTCCACGGGGGCTCAACACAGTTTTCGCCAAATGAATCAATGACCCTAGAGAGCACACACCGATGACTACGACACGGCAGAGTGAGGATAAAGGAGCAGGCACCTGTTATGAAGCACCCCACTAAAAAGAAGGTTCATCAGACATTCGAAGTACTTTACCTTTTTTATCTTTTATCTATCCATGAATAGATTTAGCAACATCGTATTTCGCACTGACTTGCAGAATTTACGAGCAGCAGAGGAGAGAGGAAGAATGGAAGGTGAGAAATCCGCCTGCTATATACGGGCTTCTACTGACACCAAAGGGTCATTGCGAAACCAACTAGGAGCCTAATCTCCGCTTGCCACAGAGATGAAGGAGACGCCTGCTCTGGCTAAGAAAGTCCCACAGGGGGCTGCCCTTAACAGGAACATGAGCCAACTGCTGACCGAGTCCTAAACGAAAGTGGATTTCCCGTTGTTTCTGGTCTGCGTCTAATTCTGCAGGTGTATATGAGAACATACCAGCAGTCACAAAACCCCCATTTGCCCTTTTGAAAAAAAGCTGTAAAGGAGGAAAGGAATTAATCATGCTGAAACTGGGAACTCTCCATAGGGACAGCAGTGTGGCCTCACAAAGTAGCTCTCCATAAAGTTACTGCATCGTTTCAAAGCGGGGAATGGGAGGCAAGAAGGGCCAAGGTGGTGGGCGGTCAGTGGCACTTGGGACTACCCTGAGCTGGGGCTCCTATCCCTTTGTGGGTCACT
>NW_011888926.1:1088002-1090129 GCF_000151845.1 Pteropus vampyrus | reverse complement strand
CTGCCCTTAACAGGAACATGAGCCAACTGCTGACCGAGTCCTAAACGAAAGTGGATTTCCCGTTGTTTCTGGTCTGCGTCTAATTCTGCAGGTGTGTATGAGAACATACCAGCAGTCACAAAACCCCCATCTTGCCCTTTTGAAAAAGAGCTGTAAAGGAGGAAAAGAATTAATTATGCTGAAACTGGGAACTCTCCATAGGGACAGCAGTGTGGCCTCACAAAGTAGCTCTCCATAAAGTTACTGCATCGTTTCAAGGCGGGGAATGGGAGGCAAGAAGGGCCAAGGTGGTGGGCGGTCAGTGGCACTTGGGACTACCCTGAGCTGGGGCTCCTATCCCTTTGTGGGTCACTGGTGGTCGGAGACTCCAGTGAGGGCTCTGGAATGCTCTTCAAATGCATGAGATGAGTCCACACACGAAACTTCGCACCTCCCGTGCTTCGTCCGGAGTGCATGGAATCCCAGCTAGGAATGGGCCCTGCTCCCCTCCCCCACCCCAGGGGCCTCTCTCCTTATCCAAAGTCTTAAGAGTTTCTGATTCACGAACTCCAATAAATGGAATGTCTGCGACAATAAATCACTTGTTTTCTTCAAGACCAATGTGCCATCCATCCTTGCCTTCCAGTTCTTCCGCCCCACCCCCCCATATGGAACCCCAGGCAGATTCTGAGAATAAACGTGTCTGAAACCCAAGCTTTGGTCCCAGTAAGAAGCCAGCACCGATGGAAGGAGGGCAGGGCGGAGATGGTCGGTGGGGGTGTTCGCTCAGTTTATGAAGGGCCTGCTGGGTACCTGCTTGGGAGATGGTGGGGGGAACACGGAGACCCCATCCTTGCACAGCTTCCATTCCAGCAGAAAGAGACACACAGCAAAGGTCAGATAGGAAGAGCAATGAACTCTTATTCATGCTACTTAGAGAGTGTTAATATAAAAGAAAAAGGAACGGTATGGGGGTGTGAGGGGGACCTCGCTGCTGGAGTGCAGAGCGATTTTAAGTCAAGTGCTCAAGGTAGACCTGGTGAGGAGGTGACATTTAGGACAAGATGCAGAGGAGGTTCGGGAGCTGGTCACATAGAAAACTAGGAGAGACGAGCACCCACTCGTTAAAGGGGACTGGCGGTGTCAGGGCCCAGAACAGAATCTGCTGGGCGTATTCTCAGAGGCCTACGCGGCTGGAGGGCAAGAAGCAAGATCGAGGTCAGCAGATGAGCTCAGAGAGGCACTGGGACCAGTGGCACACCGAGGGGGACTCGCAATGCCGTGTGAGGATGCTGGCGTTGACGGGGAAAGAAGGAGCCATTGCGAGATTCTGAACAGGGCACCACTCTGGCTGCTGTGTTGAGAACGGATTTTGGGAGACAAAGGGAGAAGCGGGGTGACAGGCCGAGGCATGATGGCAGTATTTCAGACGAGAGATGGGGTGGCTCCAACTGGCCGCAGCAGAAGTAGAAAGAAGTGGACAGATTCTGCATTTATTTTAATGCAGAGCCAATGGCATCTCAGGATAGACTGATTCTGGGGTAAGAGAGGAGAGAGAAGAAAGGGTGAGTGTAAGGGTTTGGGCCTAAGCGACAGGGGGGTGTTGCAGTCACTGACAGACAGCAGGCCTGCGGGCAAGATGAGACATGTTGGGGACGGGGCGGGGGACAGTCTGAGATGAACGTGCAAGCGAGGATGCTGATGAGGCATCTGGGCGCAAGAGAGTATTCAGGGGAGAGGTTCCAGCCAGAGATACAAAGCGGGGAGCTGTCAGGCATGATCAAAGCCATGCGAAATTGCTGCCAAAGGAGAGAAAAGGTAAAATTAAAAAATTAATTTCTGGTTCATGCAGAAATGTTAATTTCATCCAAAGAAAGAAAATCATGAATATATTCATTAGGACTTCACAGAAAATCAAGTTATCACGTATAAATTTGTTACGAGCTGGAATACAGTAGAAAGAGACACACAGTAGATGATACTCTCAGCTCTTAGGCCTCTTTCCCTTGATCCTTTTCTGTTCTGTATTTAAATCATAGAAAACATTATGTAGCATCTTAGATTGTCTGAGTTGCTGGGCTTGTCCATTTGATTCAGTTTAGAATTATGCCGGCCTCTCCAAACGACCAAAAAGTTTGTGAAATTTTT
>NW_011888926.1:1086118-1087952 GCF_000151845.1 Pteropus vampyrus | reverse complement strand
CAGCAGAAGTAGAAAGAAGTGGACAGATTCTGCATTTATTTTAATGCAGAGCCAATGGCATCTCAGGATAGACTGATTCTGGGGTAAGAGAGGAGAGAGAAGAAAGGGTGAGTGTAAGGGTTTGGGCCTAAGCGACAGGGGGGTGTTGCAGTCACTGACAGACAGCAGGCCTGCGGGCAAGATGAGACATGTTGGGGACGGGGCGGGGGACAGTCTGAGATGAACGTGCAAGCGAGGATGCTGATGAGGCATCTGGGCGCAAGAGGGTATTCAGGGGAGAGGTTCCAGCCAGAGATACAAAGCGGGGAGCTGTCAGGCATGATCAAAGCCATGCGAAATTGCTGCCAAAGGAGAGAAAAGGTAAAATTAAAAAATTAATTTCTGGTTCATGCAGAAATGTTAATTTCATCCAAAGAAAGAAAATCATGAATATATTCATTAGGACTTCACAGAAAATCAAGTTATCACGTATAAATTTGTTCCGAGCTGGAATACAGTAGATGATACTCTCAGCTCTTAGGCCTCTTTCCCTTGATCCTTTTCTGTTCTGTATTTAAATCATAGAAAACATTATGTAGCATCTTAGATTGTCTGAGTTGCTGGGCTTGTCCATTTGATTCAGTTTAGAATTATGCCGGCCTCTCCAAACGACCAAAAAGTTTGTGAAATTTTTGACATCGAATCAGGAAAGATGAATATAATCTGTTTTAAGATAGAAGTTTGGTTCTGAATATGTTAGTAGATGTCGTATTTCAGAACTTCCACTGATGCAGCATTTAACAGTTTACACCCCTGATCAGATTTGATGCTGACAACACCCAAGGTGAGTAGGAAAGCGTCACCCATGGGGGCGGAGGGGGACCTGTTCCACACTCACTGAATGGATGCCTGTCCCCCTCCCCGGGCACAAAGGACTAATGACCTGCCAGGTTCCCGCCAGGCCCTCTCGCTCTCCGCTTCGTGTGGTTCTTCTCGATAATAAAGGAGTAGCGGATTGACTTGAAGAGGGTCAGAAAGGGTGGGGAAAGTCTGAGGAAGAAACGAAAGCAAAAGGGAGCATAAAGCGAGGTGAGCGTGAAGGAGGCAAACACGAAAGGACAGGAACGGCAGCTCTGAAACTCCCATTGCTCGAGACCCCGCGGATCATCCGTGCTGCAGTTGGCACACAGTAAAAGCTTTTTCATTTTAAAGGGTAAACTACATCCCCTGTACCGCCTGCCAGTAACGCAGAGCCCTCCCCCCGACACGACCAGCGCAGAGTCCGTGATGCTGCGCACATTTCTTCAAACGCTAGGAACCGCGTGGAACCTGGCGACAGCTTCCGGGATGCCCTCTAAGTATGTCCCTGTCTCACTATCTTTAATCCCATTTCTCTCTCCATAAAAGCTTCCGTTTTACCTCTGAGGAATACAAGTTGTTTTATGAATATATGAACCGGCCAGAAGGCTCTATGGTTTATTTTGAAACTTCAGAAAAAGTAGCCTCCACCTTGAACTATTCTACTTACCTCGAAGCTGGGTGGTATCTCAGAATCGACCCTTGATTAGAAGAAGAAAGGCTAAGGTTTCCCGCATATTTACTGGTCAGACACAAGAGACACTTGACAGGAGCCGGACATGGAGTGTATCAGTACCAGAGTCAGACCTGGGTTATTGCGGGTGACCTTGGACAAGTCCTTTGTCTGCATCAGATGGTGATGCAACTTCACCGGTCTGTCTCAAAGGGATACTGTGATCCCATGGGAAAATTCACTCAATCAGCAAATATTGGTTAAATCATGCATGTTGAAATGCTGTGTAAATCGCAGAATGCCAACCAAATGAAAGATACTAGT
>NW_011888926.1:1076948-1086068 GCF_000151845.1 Pteropus vampyrus | reverse complement strand
CTCTCCATAAAAGCTTCCGTTTTACCTCTGAGGAATACAAGTTGTTTTATGAATATATGAACCGGCCAGAAGGCTCTATGGTTTATTTTGAAACTTCAGAAAAAGTAGCCTCCACCTTGAACTATTCTACTTACCTCGAAGCTGGGTGGTATCTCAGAATCGACCCTTGATTAGAAGAAGAAAGGCTAAGGTTTCCCGCATATTTACTGGTCAGACACAAGAGACACTTGACAGGAGCCGGACATGGAGTGTATCAGTACCAGAGTCAGACCTGGGTTATTGCGGGTGACCTTGGACAAGTCCTTTGTCTGCATCAGATGGTGATGCAACTTCACCGGTCTGTCTCAAAGGGATACTGTGATCCCATGGGAAAATTCACTCAATCAGCAAATATTGGTTAAATCATGCATGTTGAAATGCTGTGTAAATCGCAGAA
Source organism: Pteropus vampyrus (assembly GCF_000151845.1). Lineage (NCBI taxonomy): Eukaryota > Metazoa > Chordata > Mammalia > Chiroptera > Pteropodidae > Pteropus > Pteropus vampyrus. The sequence goes on along the minus strand of NW_011888926.1, from coordinate 1,085,632 downwards.
TGCCAACCAAATGAAAGATACTAGTATTTTTGTTTCTCTGCAGAAGGCACTTATCCTATTGTATCCCAGACCGCAAATGCCTAAGCAAATGTCCGTGGAGGAGGGGACAGCCATGCACAAAGTCCTAAGCAGGGTTTTAGGTGCATGCTTGCCGGTTTTTAAAAGAAAGAAGGAACTAAGATCCAGTGAGTGCCTGCTATATATCATCTGCTGTACTTTTTGTCTCTTTTGATCACTGTAGTGTCATCGGCACTTTGAAAGGCATCTGACACAAACTGTATTCCTTCGTACCTAAGATGATGCTTTCGGTTATCAAATGCACCATTATTTTATGTACCACTAAGAAAGAAAAAAACCTCTGATGATTAAAATATGATATCCATTGATAGTAAAATTCATCCCCATTTGAGAGATGTTAGAATGTGAAAAAACGGGCATTTTGCAATCAATGAAATGCAGACATTCGATAGACATTTTCTGAATGAATACGTACTTTCACACAAATTGCATTTGATCTTCTGACACTGCCATCTAGCTAAAACTAAGCTACCTGAAGGCACAGAACATCCCGTGCTGCTTGTGTGCCAGCACGAGGCCTCACGTAGAGACATTCAAAATGTTTGCCTTCAGTGATACCAACAGTAGATACCAACAGTAGATCTGGAAATCTAAATTAGGGAGAAGAAAAAAATTATTCCAGAAAGCGGATAGCCACCTCTGTTGTGTGGACAAAACCATAAGCAGAAGAGGGGCAGGAGGATGGGGAGTTAGAGTTAATATTTAACGGGAACAGAGTTTCGGTTTGGGGAGATGAGAAAGTTCTGGAGATGATGGTGGTGGTGGCTGCAGAACAGTGGCTATGTACTTCATGCCACTGAACTCTACACTTAAAAATGGCTAAAATGGTAAATTTTGTGCTACGTATATTTTACCATTAAAAAAAAAACCTTACGAGCAAAGGCACCGATAGGTAATTAATATGTCTTATCAGCTTTATGTCTCTTAACCAGAAATTAAAGAGATTTACAAAAATAGAAAACAATACTACTCTACTCAATATAGATTTTTTTGGTTTTGGAGAATAATGATCTTTCGTAAAAACATGCTATTTATGTTAATATTCAGTAGACATTATTATTATTTTCAAGTGCATTAATACATATTTTTTAACTTTCTCAGCTTTAATATCATTAGATGTAATCCACATAAACCAAAGCTCTTTTGGGTCCTCGATTTTTTTTTTTTTTTTATGCCTACAGCACCTGGTCTTCCTAGGTGGTCTCCCATCCAAGTACTAACCAGGCCCGACCCTGCTCAGCTTTCTGGTCCTCAATTGTTATGAGTGTGAACGGGTCCTGAAACCAAAATGCTTGGGGACTGCCCGTTTAGTGGAAGAGACAAAGAGGCACATAGATAAGAAATTGAACTGGAAATGTCCAGTGCGACGAGCACGCACTGATGGAAAGGGAAGCAGACGGGCTGGGGGCCCTGAGGAGAGGACAAAGCCAGCCCGGCAGAGCATGGAGGCCGAGCAGGGTCTTAGGCCTAAGGAAACGCCAACCTCCTCCCCTCCCACACACGGGGAAGGCACTGCCTCCCATTTCTGTAAATCTCCGAATGTCTGGTTCTAGAGGGAGGACTCTCTCTCTCTATAAATGTCCTGCTTCACTTTTTTACAATTATTATATGTTGTTTTTATCATTTAAAAAATGACATCTTTTCCCCCAAAGATTCGTCCAGCTCTTGCAGGCAATGCCCTGCCAGGCTGTATATCTGGCTCCCAGCTTTTGGCTTCACTCCCTGCACTCTGTGTAAAGCCTCTTTCCTTTCTGGCTCTGCTCACGACTCCCCATTACGCCCAGTTCCCCAGCTGCTACCAGGACAGCCCCGCCCGGGTCCCCTCCTCTAACCCAGCCTCTGTGCCCCTGTCCCCAATGTCTGCCTAAAACACAGATCCACTTTGAACTACTTCCCTCCTGGGAAACTTCCCAGGTTTCCATTGCCTATGAAATAAAAGCCAAACTCTCTGGCATGCCAATAAAGGCCCTTCGTAAAACTTGGCCTAATGTCTTTGCTCACTTCCAGCCACTCCCCTGCTTCCTGTTACCTGTGCTCAAGCCACACCAACCGTTCATGGTTCCCGACGTGCCACACACTTCAGGCTTTTTCGTCCTTTTGTCCTTGCTCAAGGAGCCTGGAAAATGGCTCCTCCTTTGTCCTTATCTACCCCCGCCCTGACCCCGCAAACTGACCCCGGGCATACGAATGCTTACTTTTCAAAGTCTGTGTAAAATTCTCTCCTCCTGGAAGCATCCTCTGCCTGCTCTGTCCACTTAGCATCTTTATCACAGTCTGCCGCAGGAGTCAACAAACTACGGGCTGGTCTGCCTCCGGTTCTTATACGGCCTGTGAATTTAGTGTGGTTTTTATGTTGTTAAATGGTTGAACAAAAATCTAAAGAAGGAAATTCTGTGACACATGAAAATTATACAACATTTAAATTTCAGTGTCCACAGGTAAAGCTGTGCTCATGTACTTAGGTATTTATTGTCCATGGCTGCTTTTCATGCTACAGCGACAGAGCTGAACTTGCAACAGAGACCGTAGGACTGCAAAGCCTAAAATATTTATTATCTGGCTTTTTACAGACGAAGTTTGCCAACTCTTGGTCTACTCTATGTGTTTATATATCAGTTTGCAACCAGACAGTGAGCCCACAAAAATGAGAATACATTGTACATCCCTGTTTATCTGTAGCCCTTAATGCAGTAGGATTCCCTTTCCATCAGTATCCAGCATGCAGTAGGATTTCAATATTTAATGAGCAAACGCCTAACTCTTCAGTAACGGCAATGTGCCTTTGAAAGGGAGAACGTGCCGGGTCCTGATTCACGGAAGAAACACCGCCAGAAAAGAAAGGCCAGTATCAGGTGTGACTGGTGTAGTAGAAGTTAGCGGTTTTTTTGTTTTGTTTTATGCCTACAGCACTTGGTCTTCCTAGGTGGTCTCCCATCCAAGTACTAACCAGGCCCGACCCTGCTTAGCTTCCAAGATCAGACAGGATCGGGCTTGTTCAGAGTACCATGGCTGTAGACCATGGACCGTGGCTCCACTGAGGCGCGAACCCAGGACCTTCTACGTGTAAAGCAGACTTGCTAACCGCTACACTATGGAACCACGTCCAAGTCAGTGTTTTTTTTAAGGATGAAAATCGAGATAAGCTGGTTCTCATGAAAAATTTCCAGGCTCACAATTCCACCGATCTTATCCGGCACAGGGCCTTGTCGTAGTAGGCTGTACTTACCTAAGACTTTGTTTAAGATACACAGGGGCTATTTCTTCTCTCGTCATATCTAAAGAGCTGTTTAGTTTCCAGAGCCCCCTCCCATAATTTGGTCCCACCCTATTTCTCCAACCCCAAATAGGAATTCTCTCTCCATAGACAAGTTGGCTCCTCATCCTGCCCCAGCCACCTGCCTCCTGCCAAGGCCACCTATTGAACTCTAAACATCCTTGAAGACCTATCTCAAACCCATCCCTCCTTTCTTGAAGATATCGACTCCTCCAGAATGCCAGGACATGCACTGAAAACAAGCCAGTTACCTGTGCTATCTCCTTTGCTGCTTGAGAAAAGCTTTAGAATCTAGTGGCCACAATGGAACTGTATGCTCTTTGTGAAAGAAAGCATCAATCTTACTCCATCTGTGTGTCCCACACAGGCCTAGACCCTCATCAAATGCTTATAGTAGGTTTGTTGAGTTGGGAGGGTTGAAGAGAAGGGGCGCTAAGATTAGACAAGAACCCACAAGCTGTGACACATGCAGAACCAAAGTAAATTCGATGATATACATAGGATCCTCATGGCGGGGCAGTGCGATCAGCAAGAGGTTTAGGGAATAGGTACATTTGCAATGATCGGTGAATTCTGGAGAGGTTTTCAAGGTATAGAAACAGGATGGATGTTGCAGACTGAGACTCAGAAGCACAACGCTGCGATCCTTGATCCTTCCCAGTGCTCCTCTAGGCCTGAGTGTGGGAGGAAGGGAAAATGTTGGATTCAGCCGGTTAACAAATTATTAAGGGCTTTACATGGAGTAACTAACTAAATTTTCACAATAGCTCTCTGAGGTTAGTATTCCATTTTACACATGTGGGCATTGAGGCAAAGGGAGGATAAGAGTGACTTGTCACAAGTACACAGGTTTTCAGTGTCAGAACCAGGATTTGAACCCAGGCAGCAGGGCTCGGCGTCTGAGGCAATAATCCATTCACCACACAGGTTAGTCCTAGGAGAGGGGTGCTAGTTCAGAAGTCTTTAAAAAAAACCAACTCAACTTCAGATTGATTATGAATCTATTTCTTTACATGCCGCATTGATCGTTTTTTGGGGAAAAAAAAAAAACAATTTTCATCTTAAATTTGTTTTCTTGAAGATAGCATGGGTTTATGAAACCTTCACCACACTGTCCCCAAATGTCCATCAATAAATAGGGGGTCATCAGCCATGAAAAGGAAGGAGGCAGCTCTGCAGGGTTGCTATGGAATGTGACAAAGCCTCTCTGTCCTCGACCAAACTCTAGCCAAGCTCCTGGGAGCCCCTTCTCCTCTAGAACTCGCCCTTGGCCTATGAGAACTGCAATTTTTTACAATAATCGATTTTGGCTAGTGTTCGTCTTAGATGAACACTAGCGTGGTTTCCAGCAGCTCAAGGCTGTCCCTAGGATGAGGACCCCGGCCCCTCAAAACGCCCACTTGAGAAGACTCAGGCTGCCGAAAATTTACCATTCGTTTCAGCCAACACTGGAAGATAAACCCCGAACCCCCACTTTGAGCAGTTATTTTATAAAGTTTACATTTGTAAGTCTGTCCTCTGTCCCTTCGACACGTATGTGTGTCTCCCACAACCCAGGAGTGTCACTGTCAAGGACCTGAAGGCCATTCATTTGGAACATCACCATGAGGAGGGATAGGGCCCCTGGTCCCCCAGTCTCAGTGGGAGGGCAGAAACCTAACTCCCATAATTGCCAGTTAACAGACACAGCTGGCCTGGAGCAGGGGCACCGACCAACCCTCTTACTCACTTTTTGTAATTTTCCACTTCTCCGACTTGCTCCCCTCCCTCCTCCCTCATTTTCCCTTTAAAATGCCCGTTCACCTCTGCACAGATCAGAATGGAGCTCAGCTCTGTCCCCAGTGCAGCGGTGACAGAACAGCGCCTGTTTTTACCACATTCGCTAATGTCTGGCTTTGTCTTTGACACGTGCTCACCAAGACAAAGTGTGGGAAGTGCCGGGTATGGGCCTGGGTGGCTGGGGACAGCGTGGGAGGGGCCACGCTCCAGGTGCACTCTCGGCCTTGTCTGTTATAGAGTTTCCATAACTCTCTTTAAAAGGAAAGAGAAACATGCTCGGCCATGCTTTTTGAAGTCAAGAAACAAATACTGTAAGAATTTTAGGATATATGTATTGAATGCCAGGCACATTCTAACTCCTTGATCTGATTAACACATTCCGCCCTCAAGGCTCTCTGGAGTGAGACTTTATTGTACCCATTTTTCAGACAAGAACCCGAGGCACAGAAAGGTTGAGTAGCTTGCTCCAGATCACAGAGCTAGTGAGTGGCCTTAGCCGGGCCCGATCCTCACGCTGTCTCGGGCAGAGCAAATCTGTCCATAAAGACGTGAAGACAGCATCCGCGGCAACTTGGTAACAAATTTGTTCACATTTGAAAAAATAAAGTACTGCACTGAGCACATAGTCCTTTTAAGCCAAAGAGAAAACATTCATCGCTTGTTTTAAGTTTTTCTAAAAAAGACAATGAAACAAAAAATGTGTACAGGGGAAGAGGGATGGAGGAAGATAAAGTCTGAGGGGGTGGGCGGGAGAGGAAAAGAGGCCAGAGAGAGAGAAAGAAGGGGAGACAAAGACAGACACGCACAGAGGTTTCCCTCACACGCTTCCTGTTTAAAATTTCAGTAATTTATCTTCCTACCAAAAGAAAGGAAAACAAAACCCAAAATTCATGGAAACTGGGTACACTTGGCATTTAAATAAACACGCTTCTTTTTCATAATTAGATTTATCTTTAATTATGAAATGTCTTCATAAACAGAAGCAAAGCACCCATAAAACCAACTCACGCCAGCCTCCAAAATAAACGAACTTTTATCTTATAGATAGGAGACTTGTTGCCTTTGCAAAATTTAAAATCCTGCAACCTTCACCTAGTGTTCTCGTGAGTAACACATATTTTGAAACATTTCTGATTACTCATTTCGACAGGTGCTTAAAACGCTCAAAGCCTGAGAGATACCAAAACTAAATACACAACTTTCCCAAGGAAGGCCTGTGTCTAGAACACAGTAGCCACAGACCTAGCAGGTTTCTTTGGAGCTGTGCAGGTGTACATTATCTCCTTTAAAAAACAGACATTCTTTCAGAATATTCTATTGAACAACAGCAACTGGTATCTCCCATTTCATGTTTCCACATTGTACTTGTTGGCCCTAATTAATTCAAGAATATTTTAAAATAAGTTATATCTCTCACAGATGTTTTTATTTTAACTGTTTATTTCAGAGGTCAAGCTGATAATAGTAATAATAATAACAGTTGTCATATATTGAGCACATATTGCTGTATCAAAACTAAATATTGTATATGTTATTTTATTTAATCCTACAATAAGTTTTAGGTATTTAGCTCAATTTAAAAAATATTTATGCATTATAAATCAATAACGATGAAATATAACTATTCTAATGAAATTTATGAAGCTTACAATAATGACTTGACAAATTCTTAAGCTTAAAATACATCACACCAAGAAGCTTAAAAAGCAATTAAAAATGCAACCTTTAACTACTATGTCGGTTTTCACCTACGTAGTAAAGGAAAAATTTTGACTGCTGTGATAACTAGTACCTCCAACAGGCTAAAGTAGCACCAAGAAGCTTACATCTGTGATCTCTTTTCTCGCTGAATAATTTTTCAAAGCTACTTTTTATCTATACCATTTATTTTATGCTACACACTGAGCCAAGCATCCTACTGGCATTATCTCATTGATTAAATGATTCAATACGAATGAAATTCTAAGAACCATGCTACACATAGCAAGTGCTCGATAAACATCTATTATGATCTCATTTATTCTTCACATACCTAATAATTCCTAAGAATTCCACAAATGAGGACAGAGTGCTCAATCCGGAGTGACCTGGCTAGCCAGTGGAAGAGCGCAGCTGTGGTCAGGTTTGTCCCTTAGTATGCTGTCACTTCTCATTGCACACTTGATTCGAGAACATTCTTGGAAAGGATTTGGTGGCTTGTCAAAAAATATATGCACTGTGTCTACGGCCATGCCACCCTGAACAAACCCGATCTCGTCTGATCTCAGAAGCTAAGCAGGGTGGGGCCTGGTTAGTACATTATGGAAGACCACCTAGGAAGACCAAGTGCTGTAGGAGTAAAAAATAAAAAAATAAGGGATTGTAAACTGACAAGGTCCTTGCAATCTGTGAAGTCAACCAAGGGTTGCCTCGCCTAAAAAATAAAAAAATAATAAGAAAAAAATATACGTATATGCACTGAATGTAAGTCCAGTTCAGACAGAGGGCACAATGTAGCTTCCAGGTAGACTGGAGAATATCGTGGGAGTTAGAGGAGATCTCGGCGGGGTGGGGGATTGGGAAAGACACGGGGTGCAGAGTCAGCCAGAAAACCATATGGAAACAGGTCCTACCTTACACAGCTTCTAAGAGGGCTCCTGCCTCCGACGCACCTACGCTGAGAGCCAGCTCCGTACCAGGCCCCGGCCTGATGCTGGGGAATCAGACTAAAGGTAAGTCAGTGGTGCCGACAGACTAGTGGCCAAACAGACCACAGACGAACAGAAAATAACTGCAAACCGGGGTAACTGAAGAAAGCAAAGAGGGTGCAGAGCTAGTGTGGCAGCCTAGCCCCGCCTGACCATTTCCTGCTCCAACAAGTTCGTTTCCTGACTGCCACCCGCACCCCACCTTCCAAGGACTCTGCGGCTAACTTCAGTTTTCTCATAGCTTGCAAACCAATTAATGTTCTTCCTTATATGTAGCTGCGTAGGAATGACAAGACTGTATAAAACTGCCCATTATGTTGCAATCGGGGCTCAGCTTTTGGGTAAGAATCCGCTGAGCCAGTGCCGGGTCAATAAACGCTGCTTCCGGCTTGTAGCCTGGTGCCCCGTCTCTCTGTTCGAGAATCCCACAACACTGGACTAGGGTTGCACCTCTAGATGTTTCAGGAAGCAGCTTCTTAGACTTTTCCTATTAAATGTTTTATAATCGAATCCTATGGACAAGAGAAGCTCCTCCTGAGGCACTGTAAAGTGGCAAGAGACGACTTTTAGCATCTTTGACCCCGAAGCGGTCCTTGAACAGAAAACGTTTGCAACTCCTCACAGAAGTGTATGTGTCTTTCTCACCATTTTCTCACGCCAGGGAAAAAAGGGTCCTTCTGCCCCTTTCTCTTGAATTAAGTCCAAACAAGTAGCGGTTAGGTAGGAAGGGGCAGCGGGTCTTGAAATGAGCTGGACGCTCTGGCGGCGCGCGCCCGCGTCCCCCCGGCGGCCTGGGAGGACGGCGGGCCGGGCTGCAGTAAGGCGGCGCGCCGGCAGGGGGTGCTGCAGCCCTCCCCGCCTCCCGG
>NW_011888926.1:1068672-1076631 GCF_000151845.1 Pteropus vampyrus | reverse complement strand
CCGCCTCGGGCGCGTGCCCGCAGCCCGCGCGCTCACGTCACGCTCCCCACCGCCTCCCCGGAGCGCGCGGCCGCCCCCGCGCGCCGGTCCTCCTGCTCCCCACGATCACGGCGCGCGCCCCGCCTTCCGCGAGCCCCCTGCGCACCTGGAAGCAAATCAGCGCCACGAAACCAGCCGAAGCGCGGAACGGACTGGTGGGCGGCGGGAGAATCGAGTCGAATTGAATCCGACCTCAGCCCGCGGGTAGCGCTTCCCTCGCCCGCGGGCCCCGGGCCGTGGGATTGAATGAAATACCTCTGTCTCCGCAGTAGCAACAGAAGCGGCTCGGATGGAGCCTTCTCTGGAGCTCGAGTGAGGGCCTCTCAGCATCTGTGCGGCCTTCGGCCCGGAGACCCTTCCAGACTCAAATGGGGACGGCGCTGCTGTTTCACCTGGAGGGAATTAATTCCCTGACGCAAGGAACGCGAGCCCCGCCGACCGAGCGTGGGTAAGTGCAGCTGGCGGTAGGGACCGCTCGGGGGCGCCGCGGGCCGCAGGCATCCAGGGGACGGAAGCCAGTCCAGGACACTGTGATGGCGACACGCGTGAGAGGACGGAGCCCCGCGCTCGTAGACGCTCAGCCCTTGTGGAATGAACGAAGTCAGGCTGCGTGAGGCCCCTCGTGTCCCTTCCCGAGGTCAGCGCGGGGACCCGTGGGAGGGAGATTCCAAAAAACGACGAGGTGCCAAGGCCAACCCTGACCTCCCTCACGACGTCGACCGGACCTGCCCTGCTATGCCCGAGGCCAGAAAAATTGCCACCCGACCTCTGTCAAACTATGTTTCATTCAGTGAACGTGAACTTAGCGAGGCCCCGCGCTGCACCCAGCAAGAAGGCAGAGATGCGCACTGGGAGCAATTACTGGCATCGTCATGGCAACCATAGTTGTTAGGCCACCAGCCCCTCTGAACCGAAAGGCTCCTGTCGTAGGCTGGGTTCCCTGGGAAACAGAAACCGAGTCTCCGCGACGTGCACGCACGAAGCCGGCTGGGCAGCGAGCGCTCCCGGGAAGCAGCCGGCGAGCGAGTGAGAGAAGCTGGACCCGGCCGACGTTGTGCTGTGGCGCCCCCGGGAGCCTCAGCCACTTCCACCCGGACCTCAGGAGCCGGGGTGGCCCTTCAGAGTTCTCCTGAATCAAGGAAAGGGGGCCAGCCCTCTGTACCCCTGCGCGGACAGGTCACTGGCCCGACTGCCCTGGCCAGGGCACATCCTTGCACACGGCAGCTCCCTTCAGGGAAGGGCAAGTCTCAGGCGGGAACTCCGCTGTGAGCCGTCACAGCGACGCTCGCCGGCAGCTGGAGGAACGGCGCCTCAGCCCTAGTAGGATTCTGGGTACCGCACCCGACACCCAGCGCACTCCTTTAGGGCAGCCTGTTTCATTCTCCTCCGCTCTCTGCACACCTGATTCCTCTCCCCTGCTACTTAGGCTGCAGGGGTGGATGGTCATACCACGGCTCCCTTGTTAAATGTTCCATTCTAAACACAAGCCCAGCAGAGAAAACAATCCAATTTAAAAATGCACAAACGACTTGACATTTCTCCAAAGAAGCTGTACACGTGGCCAATAAGCACAAGAAAACGTGCTCAACATCATTAGACATTACGGAAATACAAAACAAAACCACACGATATGCCATTTAAACCTACTAGGATGGTTTAACCAAAAATACAGACTATAACAAGTATTGTCGAGAATGTGGAGAATTTGGAACCCCTGTACATTGCTGGTGGGATAGTCAAATGGTGCAGCCACTGTGGAAAATAATTTGGCCATTTCTCAAAAGGTTAAACACAGAACTACCACTTGATCCAGCAATTCCACTTACGGGTGTATATTCGAAAGGATTAGAAGCAAGGACTCAGACAGGTGAGCTTGTGCACCAATGTTCACAGCAGCATCATTCACAATAGCCACAACAGCTTTTGGCTTTCACAAGCGCTATTACTTGTACACACATCTTGATAGGCGCGTGCACCAGTTTCTCGTGCTCCAGTTTCTCTAGGTTTTATACATAGGTGAGGGACTATTGGGTTACAAAGTATCAATCTTCAGCTTTAGTAGTTGATAAAACCTTTCAAAGTGTCCTAATTCACACCTTCCCTCCCATTACCCCACCACCACCACCACCACCAGTAGTTTCAATGGCTCCACGTCCTACCCAATGCCTGGTACTATCAGACTTTTTAACGTTTTCCAATCTGGCGAGTACGTAATGGTATCAACCAGTCTCTAGTTACGTAAACAGAAAAACTAGGCCTTTCAACGGAGGGACTTTAACAAGGAAAACAATAAGGGCAATGTTGGCCTGGAAGGAAGAGCAAGCTAAGGAAGATAGCAAGATGAGTAAATGCAAGAAGCTGACACAGCTCCTAGGACTGAAGCAGCAAGAGAGGAAGACGCACACGTATCCTCCATCACAGGCTGCTGGGAACTGACTGAGGTGCACCTGACGTTTTGGGGAACACAGAAGGGGCTCCTCCTTCTTGGCGCTGTTACTGCAATTCTGGAGCTACATTTCCTATTTCTGGTGCATTCACTATAGCTTCTGCAAGTACCTCTTTGCAGTCTCTGTCTCAATGAATTTTACCTTCAGCTTCCTCATCATTCTGACCTACTCGCCTGATGCCCACTTCCTCCAAACTCCTCCCCCTTCCTCAGCCTGTTCTCTCTCCCGAATCTCTAATCTGTGCCCTTTTCTCCCTCCTGTCATCGTGGACTGTCCAATGGTAATGACACCTGACATGTCTCTCTTTTCTAGCTCCCAGCATATGGTCTCCCACAAACCACCGGCTCCAGAAATGTTTCTTTGATGAATCTGAAAACATAAGGGTTGAGGACAGATGAACCGTAAGAGCCCCTCCAGCTGGACATCTGGCATGAAGAAAGCAGCTTCCTTTTCTAACACAAGGCAATAGGAGGGCAGGGGTGGCTGCGCTGACAGTGTGGCTGTACCAGTTGCTGAACTGCTGAAATGTCACCCGCTGGTAAAGAGCCTCTGTGTGCCCCTTCCCAGGGACTCCCTGGGGACGCCCCCCCCACAACGACAAAGGGTTAAGGTGACCTTAGCCTGTCAGGTGGTTGCACAGCTTGAATACAGTTTGAATATCATTGAGAAGGGTGAGTTTTGGAGGCGAGCTGGTCTCATTGAGTCAAGAGCTGTTGTTTTGGGTGAACTCCATTTTGTAACTTTTAAGGTCTTATTGAAATGAGATGAAAACCCAGGGTCCCCGGGGGCAGAAGAACTAAAAGAGAAGCTGTGGTTATTCTCAGAAAGGGCTTGCTCCTTAGCCCCTCATAAAGGGGTTTTGTGTGTTGAGGAGAAATATACGCAGTCACTTTACCTCCTCCTCACCTTAGGAATCTAGGAAACAGGTCAGGTGCTGCCCCTCGGTGTGAGGGGGAAGGGAGGGGGGAAGAGCTTGCCTGGCAGAGGGTGCTTAGATCACTGTGTCTAAGGTCAGTAGGACAAGGCAGGCTGGCAGCCACCTCAGCCTGAGGGCAGTGGAGCTTGGAGCGCTCTTATGACTACATGTGGTGGGGTCCCGAGGACTGTGCTGCCAGCCCCAGGACCGGGTGGCAGCAAAGGGTTTTTAGGAGCTCCAGAGAGTTTGCCAAGCTGCCCTGGAGTATGTCACTCACCCTGAAGGCCCTGTCACCAGGACCGGGCACGCCACAGGGTGTCCATCCACCACCTTCAGGCATTCAAGTCCTCCTCTGCACCCTCAGGCTGCTAAGATCCTTGGTCACCAGCCCCTCAGTCACGCCAGGCTGGGCCATTGCCAGCCAGGTTTCAGCTCTTGCTGCACCAGCATTCCTGAATCCATGCCCAAGTCAAAGAGGATCTGCCCTGTCTTTTTTTATTTTTATTTTTAAATCTTCTTAACCTCTAAAAACTTTGGTATGTATTTCTTAAAACCAAGGACATTCTCTACGTAACCACAATGCCAATGTGTCAAAATCAGAAAACTAACATTGATAAAATACTGTTATCCAATCCACAGACTTTATTCAGATTTTGTCCCTTGTCCTTCTTGTCCTCTGTAGTAAGAACTTTTCAGGTCCAGGATCCAATCCAAGATCACCTGTTGCATTTTAGTTGTGACGTCTCTTTAGCTTTCCTTTATCTGGATCAGTCTTAGCATTTCTTTGGTCCTTCTCAATTTTGACATTTTGAAAAGATGGGGCTAGTTATTTTGTAGAATGTCTCTTGACCTGAGTTCCTGCCCTACTTCTTTATATTCAATACATTTTCTCCTTTGATCAATTCTACAATATACGTGTTTCAGAATTACAGCCATACGACTATTAACAATAAACCTGCTAATAAAATAAAATGCTTTAAAAAATTGAGAGAGGCAACAAGTTTTCATGCAGATATCTCACAGGCAAGAAATAAACCTATAAGACACTCAAAAAAAACAACCAATAAACCTACTAACTTATTAAGTCAAATTTAAGTTTTCTTTGCAGTTCTTTGGGCTCGTTTATCTTCAGACTAAGGGGAGTAAAAGTTCTATAGCCAGGTTACTTTGACCGTCCTAAGGTCAAGCCAATGCCGGTCCCCATTTGTCAGGGACCCTGTGACTGGGCGTACATTTGCATAGAGTAGTGACTTCTCTCTCTAACAGTTTTCTCTAACAGCGTGGAACTAATCGACCCACAAGTGGATCAGAAACGAGATATCAGCAACGTTCCCCCCCTCCCCAGAGACTGACTCATGCAGTCTGAGGGAGACTCTACCCTAAAACTGGAGACCAGAGGCCCCAAAGCATCCCAAAGCACTCTCACGGGCACTCAGAGTTACTCGAAAGAAAAATACAATTTTGGAGGTGGACTGGTTTTCCCAGGTTTGCGTATTCTTATTGTTTTATCTATTAATTCATAACAAAGAATTTCCCAAGCTCCTTTCATGTGCCCTTGCTGTTCCAGTAAGCCCCATAACTTCAGTGACGACGGCCTTTCTAAGGATGACTCAAATCTAGAAGTAAAATAAGAAAAGACTGACTGATTTGACTACATTAAAAAAATACTTCTGCATGGCAATAAATACATAAATTCAAAAGTCAGATGAGCATTTGAGAAAAACTACATCTCATGTCACAAAGAAAGAACTAATCTCTCCAATAATTAAGAGTTCTAAGAAATCGGGGAAATAAGAAAAAAAAATAAAGGACATTTAAAAATACAAATGGCCCTTAAGTATATAAAAAGATTAAGTTGACTTAATCCAAAAAGAGAAGTTCTAATTATAAACATCCTGTGATATGATTTTTTTTCTTTTTTTCTTTTTTTTACTTTTTTTATCTTAGGATGGGGCAGGGCCAGAGGTAGGGGCAGGAGGTAGGGCCAGAGGTAGGGGCAGGGCTTGAGCAGGAGAAATAAGGAGGGAGAGAGGGAGAGAGAGTGAGCAAAAGCCTGGAGGGGGAGTCTCTGTGCTATAATTTCTTACCTACCAAATCGACACAAATCCAAAAGTTGGGTGTTCTCCTTATCTGTCGAGACCCAGGGGAAGCAGGTAACTTTGTCCAGCACAGGTAGCATGCCAAATGGGACAGGCTGGTGATGTAGAAACATCTGGCAACATCACGAATGTGCTTAGGCTGTGCTCCAGCTCTGCCTCCCCTGGGAGTTCATTTTACCCCTGACCATGTTACACATCACGGCATTGCCAGAAAGCAAACAATAGGAAACGCTGCAACTTTCCCTCTATAGGTGGACAGTTGAAGATTACACAGGTATGAAAAAAATTGAGGAAACTTTGGGGTTTCTTCTGATCATGGAAAAAGCTCAAGGATATACCGCTAAGGTTCAGAATGATGTATATAGCGAGCTACTTCTAGTGACAGATAAATGGGAAGATTTGCCCAAATACGCATTTATGTTTTTTAGCTTTATTATTTATGTATTTACTTACTTATTCACTTATCATTTATTTATTTATTTGTTTGTTTGTTTGTTTATTTATTTATTTATTTAGTGTGGTGACATTGGTTAACAAAATCCCATAAGTTTCAGCCGTACATTTTAACAGTAAGGCATATATACCAAATATGCATTTAAAAAGCTGAAGAATACTAAGAAATTAATAGAAGTTTCCTGAAGCGAGTGGTGGGAGTGGGTTTGACAGGGGCAGGTGAAACCGGGATGCCCCGCTGCACACTTTCTTCCGGGTGCCGGGGCAAGGAAGCCACCTCGCCACCCCGGCGGCGACAGCTGTTCCTAAGATCAGAGCTGGCGCCGTGCTGCAGGGGGCGCCGGGGACCCGGCGAGAAGTGACTTCTCTTATTTATTTTCCTGGGGGGAGATGAGCACCCAGCCTGTCACCCTGGGAGCTGCGATCTCCTTCATAACTCATCAAGGAAGCCATGCATTTCTGGAACGAATGGACGCCTCTGTTCATGTGCCCCTCGTAGAAATGGTCTCATCTCCCCGAGTTCTAAGCCTCCCCAGACCCTCCACTCAGATTAAGATCCCCCACTCAGCCCCTGCCCCACGTTTTCCACTCATCGATCAAGTCCCCTGAATTCTGGCTCTCGCTGGCACAGAACCCTAATGCCCTGTCTTCAAAGGCCTGGGTCTCCTGTCACGCCCCTCCCCCTATCCCGCCTCCCTCCTCCCACTCCCCAGAGAGAATCTGCTGAACAACTCTCTCTCCAGCCCTCAGCCTGCTGGGTTCTAGTTCACCAGTTAGGGGCTCCGCTGGACTGTGACCCCTGAGGGACCATAAGGATTCACTCCCAGGCTTTCCAACTAACAAACAGTGGTGAACAGAAAGCAACCTCTCTCACTTGTCCTAGACTTGCCACTTGGAGAGACTCAAAGGATGCACTGTTAGTGCCTTTAATCCGGGAGTTAGTGCCCCAAACATCCCCTTCATAACTTGGGGTTCTCGATCCTTTCCAAGCTCAAAGTCATTGTCTACAATCCTTCCTCACCTGGGGGAGGCGGAGGGGTTCCTCCATGTCCCCAACAAATATTAAGGCCGGTTGGTGCCAGGCACTGCTGAGGACCCAGGAACAGTGAGAACACAGTGAACATGAAACCATTAAACAAAGAATCACCCCACCTTTAGCCCTACAGTGAGGGCCACTGAGCACCCGGGGAGGGGGGTGTCCCTCTCGCTGGGGTTGCTCCCAGGGCATTTGCCAGCTCCTGGTCTCGGGCGTGGGTGGGGACTGCCGTGGGCACTGCCCAGGACTCGAGGTTCTGGCACCCATGTGTCAAGCAGAGCCATCTCCTCCACTCCCTCCACTTCCAAACCCGCCCAGGTGTAGCCAGGAATTTGGAGGTCATTTGGCTACCGCCCCCGGACTCCCAACCTCTCTGCTCACAGCCTTTGCCAGGAGGGCGCAGGGAGAAGGGGGCTCCTAAGGAAGGCGTAGGCGTGTCTCCGAGAGCGCCGGGCCCTCCAGGCGAGAAGCTTGGGCCAGGGCTGCCCACAGCCCCAGTGAGGCCATCTCCTTCATCTACTGCCTGGGGAGTGGGCTGAGCACGACCGGCGGGGATGGTGGAGTGGGAGGGTGATGGTGGCCCCAAGACACTAACGCGGGTGGCCTCTCAGGGTTCCGGGAACCCTCAGTCAGAGAAGCAAGTGCATGGAGGTTAGGGGCGCTCAGGGCTCCGGCTCGGTGGGGAGGGCCAACAAGAGCATCTCTGGGCGGTGGAGAAGGCAGCCCTGACCAGAGCGGGCCGGAGACGGCGTGGTGCTGGGTGGTCATGGCAGGGGCCCTAGGGTCAAGCCGCTTGCGCTGAATCCTTGCTCCACCTCGTCCTCCCTGTGTGACGCTGGGCACGGACTGCACCTCCCTATGCCTAAGTTTCCTGATCTGCAAAGGGAGGGTAATTGTGATTCAACTTAACTGTGAGGATGTGGGGGGGGGACGGGCCACCCCATCGGGCCCTCAGTGAAGAATCAAAAA
>NW_011888926.1:1066374-1067887 GCF_000151845.1 Pteropus vampyrus | reverse complement strand
AGTTCTTCCAGGAATTCATGGGTAACTAGGAAAGCCGGAGAGGGCTGCCGAGAAGAACTCACTTCCTCCAGGGGGCGGGCGGTTGGAGGGTGAGTCCACCATTGCAGTGGAGCTAGGGCTCCTCTCAGCTGCTTTCCTGAGGGGCGTACCCCAGATGCTGGGGGAGGATTTGCGGAGCACTCCGGGAGAAGGCTGGCCCGTCCAGACCTAGCTCTCCATGCTTTCAGCCTTGAAATGGAATCGCTTGTCCACCCTGGCCCACAGCTTCGGCGAGTACACTTTGGCCTTGGCCGGGACCTGGCTGGGCTCCTGCAGTGGGTGGGGCTGAGAGAGAGGGAGTTAGGACACAGGGACCTTTCCCCTGCATTTCTGGGAACTGCAGGAGACGGATGAGGAGGTTCATTAGTCATTGACTTTCGGATACTGTGCCCTTTGGCTTCAGTCAATTCCCCTGAGGAACATATGGCCCCCATAGGTGGCTGTCTCCCAGTGTGACAGGGAAATGTGGCCTTCTGTGTGGTCAAGTCTGAACAAGGGGCCTTCCTGGCCCCAGAGAGGGAGCCCCAAGTTTGGCTGCAAATACGGAGCCCTGCCCCCTGGGAGGGAGAGAGGAGCCAGGCCCCTACCTGGCCTGAGGGTGGGTCGGCCCCTGGGAGGAAGTTCTAGAAGGATTTTGATTGGGAGTGGGTACCTGATGACTACTTTTTTGTCTCCCAGGGGGCACTCACTTTGGTGCTCCCAGGTGCTCCTCCAGGTGGGGTGGGAAGAACAGGAGGAAGAGAGGGAAGTGTGTCCTCAGACCACAGGGCAAGCCTGCCTTTCATTAGCTAGCGCCAGTTTGCTGTGTAGACTGCAGCAGTAATCATTATCGTGGGAGGTCGGGAGGTGGGTGAAACACTGCAGATTCCTGATGGAGGTGAGTGTTTCAACATCTCCTGTCCCCTCTGTCACAGAGAACCCTGGAGTCCTGTCATCACCAGGGTTTGGAGCTCTGTGCTGGGTGTGGACTCCGGGGAAGGGGTGCAGGGAGCAGGGGGGAGGAGAGGGAGGTGCCTGGAAGGCACAGAAGACTCTTCTCCTGGCCTCTTGGTCAGCACCCTTCCCCCAGCCTGAGAGACATTTCAGGAAATGCCAGTGTTCTCAGAGAAAAGTTTGAGTCCCTTTTCCTTCAAGTTCTTCTCTCGATTCATTCTTCCCTTTCTGCAAGTCACTTCACCTCTCTGGGCTCGGCTTTCTCACCTATAAAATGAGGAGGTTGCGCTCGATGAGCTTGGAGGTGCCCTGCCAGCTTCTGCCATTCCGTTCCCGAGGGATCAGCCTTTTCAGTTGTGACACTTCCATCGTGTTTCAGTTTTCTTGTCTGGAAAGTGACCACAAACTTCGTAAGAGCGAGAACCATGGCTGTCTTTTTATCACCACATGCCCAATCCCGGCACACGTAAGTGCTCAGTAAATGTTCGTTGGATGGGCAGATACTTCGTAGGTTATTGTGAGGATCCCATAAGCCTGGGGC
>NW_011888926.1:1062241-1064564 GCF_000151845.1 Pteropus vampyrus | reverse complement strand
GACTTGGAAAGGCCAAGCGGCTTGTGCCCGGTCAGACAGTAGAGCACGTCTCAGAAAGCTACGACCTATGGGGAGCTCTGTCAGGCGTCTTGGGACTAAATGTTGGGGAATGTCACAGCCATGCTGCGCTGGTCCTGTGTGCTGGGTGCCCAGTGGCGAGGGCGAGGTCGGAGGATGTCCTACAGGCCAAGTGACTTGGAAGATGTTTTTCAAAACATGGAGAATGTAGTTGGTGGTCCCCTGGCTTGAGGGCAGTGTCTGACCCAAGTTTTCTTATTTTGTTTCGTTCAGGGAACCTTTACCAAGAGTGTGCTCTGTGCCCGGCCGCCTGGGCCAGCAGGAGCAGACGAGCCCTCCCCTGGCGGCTGTACCCCGGCCAGCATACCTTGGGGGCGCCATTCCCCTGCGCCCACATTGGAAAGACTCCCCAGGGAGTTAAGCGAGGGGGAGGCCAGGTAGGAACTTACATTCTTGGAGGAGAAACGATAAATAGACAAATCAATAGACATTTTTTTTTTACCGGAGTAACAAAGGGAATGCAGCGGGGGCTGTGGAAGAGACGGGTGGGCAGGCCGCCCAGGAGGGGGCTCCAGAGAGCAGCTCGCGGGAGGCGAAGGAAAAGCCCAGGGGAGACGGCGTGTAACACGGAACGTGCGCCGAGCCGGGTGCAAAACCCTGGGTGTGATTCCCGACTCCGCTGGCTCAGGGTTGGAGTCCTGGTTTCCTCAGGTGACAAGGCCTTGGGGTTTTTGTCCTCATTGGCTGATCAGACCAAGCAGGGCGGTGAATGTGACTTCAGTTTGTAAAGTATCAAGGAGGCAGGCGTCAAAACCCTAGAGCCCGTGGGAGTGGGGCGCGTCGTGGCATTGATCTGGCTGCGGGGAGTCGCGGGACTGTGGAACGCCTGGCCAGCCGCCATCCTGGGCTAACCCGGGGCCCAGTGCGCCCCGCTATGCCAGCTGCTGCGAGGTCAGCGTGCTGGACAGTACAGAACCTGCGGCTGCTTTAGCCTCGGCGGGCGGTCTGTGACCTGTTGGAAGGGACTGTCTTAGATATCATTTCTGAGCCTCTGTCTGCCCCTCCCTGTAATTCTGCCATGGAGAGGGGAGGTCGAGGGCAGAGCCGTGTGCCCAGGCTTCCCCAGGACGGACCACACAGCTGAGCAGCCCAGAGGCGCCCCAGGCACGGGTGGGCTAACCCTGGCCAGGCTGTGGAAGCCAATTAGGCCAGGCCGGGGTCCCATGAAGCGGTGACAGGGACACTAAAGCAGTTGTTGAGGGGAGTGTGACGGGAGGGAGGGAGGGCTGGGAACAGGGTGCGGGGAAATGGACAGACAGGTGGCTGGACCCTTGTGTTGAGGACAGTCCCTCTGAAGCAGTCGTGGTTAACCTAAAAGAAGTCCCAGCAGGCTCCCAGACACCAGGGCGATGGGGCGACATCAAGGGAGCTGGTGTTCCAGGCTCCCCAAGTCCTTTACTTCAGGCCCCAGAAGCTCTGACAGCCCCTAGTCCACTCTGGAGCAAAGGACTGGGACACTTCTGTCAGCCAACCCGGTCTCTCCACAATCTGCCTTTGCTTCCTCGGGCTGCGGTCACGAAGTCCCACAGACCGGGCAGGTTAAACAACAGACATTTATCCCCTCGCAGTTCTGGAGGCCAGAGACCCAAGGTCAGAGTGTTGGCAGGGCTGTGATGGATTCTGCTCACACCTCTCTCCTAGCGGGGAGGAACCTCAATCTTCGGCCCTCCTCTGCTCCCCCAGGATTGGCCCCCATCCTGAAGCTCTCCGGGAGCCCTCCCAGAGTCCCCTCATGAGAACAAAAGATGCTCCTGTCACCTGGGAAATTCCAAGGGATTTAGGACCTCTGTGTTAGGAACTGGGTTCAGAGGCCAAATATTAAAACAAAAGATGATTCCAGTACTTTCGCCACTTAGGAAATTACAGTTATGGGAGCTCTGGCCGGGAGCCAGGGCCAAAGACCCAGATATATTTTTTATTCTATCATAATATCACAGCCTCTAACTCCTGGCTGCAGCAGGAGAGGGGGGAGTCTAGGGTTCTTATAATATCTCCTGTTTTCAAAACTATTTTCTTATAAAACGTACATTTCATGCAGCTTTTCAGAGATTGCAAACTCTTGGGGGCAACATCTCTGACAAGTCACTGGAGGCCTGAGGGCACTGCTGGAGCCCATCCCCCCAGGCAGGGCCCAGCCCAGCCTCTCTCCTTTCCTTCTAGGAAGACAGAGGTGCTGACATCTGCCTCTGAGTGGTGGTTGAAGCAGCAGACAAGATGTTAGTGGCAAAGGCCTGCGGGCACTCGG
>NW_011888926.1:1046340-1060853 GCF_000151845.1 Pteropus vampyrus | reverse complement strand
GTGACGTACAGATCACGGGCACGCACACAACTTCGAACCACACTGAGGTCTCATTTCTCCCCTGGCAAGGGAAGAGGACCTGCCAGGCACCCTCCAGGGCTGTCCCTTAGCAGCCTGGCCTGTGATGCATGAGGGACCTGTGTCCCTGGCTATCACACACGTGGAATTTTGGACATTTGATAGGTGAGAGAGATCTCAACATGGTTCTAACTTTTCTCGGTAAGGATGAATATCTCTTGTATTTTTTTTCTGACAACTGTATGTTCCTGTCCTCTTCCCATCTTTCTATTGGGGTATTCATCTCTCGGTTTCTAGGAACTCTATGTCATATGTCACAGAGATTGAATTACAAGCACTTTCTCCTAGGTTGTCATGTATCTTTTGGCTTTGCTTAGAGTTTTCTTTCCTTGCAATGCAGAATTTTTAAATGCAATTGAATGTGTCTTTGTTATGGCTCCTGCATTTCATAGTTTAAAGCTCGTGCTTCATTCTGATACAGTTTGAGGCTGAGTGTTGGCATTTCAATATTTGATACAATGGGTGTTTTCCCCGGTGTCTAGGGTGAGTTCAGACCTACCTTAATCTTTTTCCGGACAGCTCCTCAGTTGTCTGACACCATTTTTTAAGTCTGTCTTTGCCCTCATTGATGAATGGGCTGCCACATCGCCCCCTGACTGCCTGTCTCCGGACCTCTGTCTTTCTAAGGGTCTGGCTGTCTGTCACTTACCGGCACAACGCTGTTTAAATTATCGAGACCTCACAGTGTGTTTTACTATCCGTAGGACGGTTCCTTTCATGGCTCTTTTTCACCTTTTTTCCTGCTATTCGTGTTTATTTTTCCATATGAAATCTAGAATTGGATAGTTTACTTCCCCAAGAAAATCTTATTCGTATATCACGTATGTATGTCTAACTAATGACGTTAATAATAGCGGTAACAGCATTGTGCCCATCACCCAGCTAAGACAATAGAACAGTGCCTGTTCCTTTGACCCCTGCTCACCCCCGACCTGCCCTGCCACCCAGAGGTAAACATCTGCTTATTCGCTCAGGAGCCCTTTGGAGCACCTGCTGTGTGGCAGGTCCTGGGGACCCCGCTGTGAATAAGAGACCAAACCCCTTGTCGGCATGGAAGCTGCGTGCTAGCCGAGGAAGCGGCAGCGCAGGAGTAAATGACAGAATGTGTTAGAAAGTGCTGAGCGTCGGAGAGAA
This sequence comes from Pteropus vampyrus, assembly GCF_000151845.1. Classification (NCBI taxonomy): domain Eukaryota; kingdom Metazoa; phylum Chordata; class Mammalia; order Chiroptera; family Pteropodidae; genus Pteropus; species Pteropus vampyrus. The sequence continues at coordinate 1,059,641 of NW_011888926.1, read as the reverse complement.
ACAGACCAGAAGGCGATGGAGGCTGCAGTGAGATGGTTGTGATTTTAATTGCGAGGCCCGGCGGGGAAGGGGGGCTTTGAGCAGAGACTGTGGGGAGGAGGGAGCAGCCTGACTTCTGGGCGGCATGACTGTGGGGTTTCCCTAGTTGATGTCCACTGTCTCCTCACTGGAGGGGGTCCCCGAACGACCAACCCGCAGCTCCCTTCTCCATCTCCTGCTAACGCTGGGCAGCCTCCGGGGTCTGTGGTTCTGTGCCTTCCCTGACACCCCCGCAGCCATTTCTTGAGGGGTCAATTGCCCAGGCGTGGCATTGCAGGTGTCTACCCTTCCCAGTGGGGCCAAGCCGTCCCCACTAGGTGGTGGCATCAAGACTGTGGCAGGGAACTAAGGCTTTACCTGGAGCTGAGACCACCCAGGCCTCTCAGTCCCTCCAACCTTCTTATTTTTCACCCAATTTCTCTGAAAAGTGACGACTCCATTCTTAGCCACTGGTTACTTCTTGGTGTTTAAAGATCCTCACGATCATTTTAAGGGTTTCAGAGACGAGAACTGAGATGCCAGGTAGAGTGAGTGTTCCCACCACCTCGCTTCTGCCCCGTCCTCTGGGGTGGCCGGAGGAGCCACCTGTCTGAGCCGCACCGGTCCGTGGCCAGGTGGCTGTGGACGAGCTCTGCTCCAGCTGAACCCCAAGGGGACATCAGGCGTGGTCCCTGCCAGTCCAGGCTGAGGAAATGAGCTTCCCTGGGAAGGCCAGGTAAGTCCACTCACCCTGGGTTCAGTGCTGAGGCCACTGTCCTTGTGCCGCTTCCAGTCTGGTGCTGAACAAAGACCCAAGGTCGCCTGGGTGAGTGCCGCTGTCTCCCCGCCCCCTCACGCTCTGTCCGCCTTTTCTGTCGGCTTTTTTGTGTGCGTGTGTGGTAAAATATACATAGCATGATATTTATCCTTTTTAAACTATTCACAAGTGTATAATTCAATGGCATTAAATACGTTCATGATGTTGTACAACCATCACCACCCCAGAATTTTATCATCCCCACGATAAATTTCACACCCAGTCAACACTAACTCCCCATCCCCCTCCGGCCGCTCCTGGCAACCACTGTTCCGTTCTGAGTGACTCCTCTAGGGAACTCAGAGTGGAATCACGCAGTATGTGGCTTTTTGTGTCTGGCTTATTTCACGCAGAGCTTTCGAGGTCCCTCCGTGTGGTAGCGCATCAGCGTTTGTTCCTTTTATGGCCGAATGTATCCACTTATGGCTAGACCATCCACCTGCTGACGGGCGCTTGGGTTTTCCCACCTTTCAGCCACTGTGAACGCGGCTGCTGCTGTGGACACGGGTGGCCGGTCCAGGTCCCTCTTTCGGTTCTTTTGGATTCGTTCATCTGGCCTTGTGGGTGATATGGGAACCTCTGTTTCTGCAGAAGCTTCCGAGGTCATTTCAGCCTGAGGAGCCGGAAATGGCTGGAAGGGGGTCAGGGCAGAACACGGGCAGTGAATTTTCAGAGCTGTGACCAGACAGCACGCGTTCGTGGGAATTTTATATTCACCGTGATGGTGCAGGGGCCCTGGGCACGGCCTAACAGACTCGGTCCTTACGGGAGCTTTGAGTTAATCCACTCACTACACACTCATCCTCCTCTGTCAGGCCAGGAGCTGCGAGCCGCAGACACAGGGCACTCTGGTGCCCTCAGGGGGTTCTCAGCCCAAGGCATCACCATGCAGTCCAAGTAACGTGAGCCTCGTGTAACTTTACATCTTCTAGTAGCCATATTAAAAGAGTAAAAACAAACAGGTGAAATCAAGTTTAACCATTTTTAGCTTATATCCAAGATGCTATCATTTCAGCATAATCACTACAAACAGTGTTTAGACAGCTGGCATTATTATTTCACACTAAGTCTTCCAAATCCAGAGTGCGAGTCACGCCGACAGCTCGTCTCAATTTAGACTGTTCCAAGCACACGTTGCCGTGTGGCACAGCACAGACCCAGACATTTACATGGTTACAGGCAAGCCGGTCAGGGCTGTGACGGAGGCCAGTGTCTTCCTCACGGAAACCGTCGGTGCAGGCGGGTAGGTTCAGCTCTGCCGAGTGCAGGGCCCGGGCTGGCCGGGCAGCATCGCAGGCCAGCTGTGGGCCGCGGAGCGGGGTGTGAAGCGGCCACACCTCAGCCAAAATCTAGGCTCAGAAGTAGCCAAGGTACTTCTCTGCATTTAGTCACACCTGGCTGTCAGGGAGTCTGGGAAATGACGTCTGGATGGGCAGCCATGAGCCCAGGAGGAGAGAGAACAAACTTAGGGGAAAAGTCTCTGGCCCGTTGATATTTATCCTTTTTAAACTATTCACAAGTGTATAATTCAATGGCATTAAATACGTTCATGATGTTGTACAACCATCACCACCCCAGAATTTTATCATCCCCACGATAAATTTCACACCCAGTCAACACTAACTCCCCATCCCCCTCCGGCCGCTCCTGGCAACCACTGTTCCGTTCTGAGTGACTCCTCTAGGGAACTCAGAGTGGAATCACGCAGTATGTGGCTTTTGGTGTCTGGCTTATTTCACGCAGAGCTTTCGAGGTTCCTCCGTGTGGTAGCGCATCAGCGTTTGTTCCTTTTATGGCCGAATGTATCCACTTATGGATAAACCATCCACCTGCTGACGGGCGCTTGGGTTTTCCCACCTTTCAGCCACTGTGAACGCTGCTGCTGCTGTGGACACGGGTGGCCGGTCCAGGTCCCTCTTTCGGTTCTTTTGGATCCGTACCTAGAAGCGGAATTGCTGGGCCCCACGATGGTCCTGTGTTTAACCCTGGAGACACCACCCAACTGTCCACAGCGGCAGCACCATTTTACACTCCCGCCGGCACTGTGCGAGGGTTGCAGTTTCTCCACGTCCCTGCTAACACTTGCTATTCCCCGTTTTTTAATTTTAGCCATCTTGCCGGGTGTGAAATGGTGTCTGGCCTCTTTTGAATCATCGGTCTCCTTATGGCAAGGGCTGGGCGCAAGGGAGGGATCCACCAACCAGCAGATTCCGGGCCTGGCTGTGTCCCAAAAGCGGCTGGCAGGGGCGGGGCTTGCTCCGCACGTGGGAGAAATGCAGGACGCAGGATGGCCAAAAGCCGGGGCTCGGGAGCCACGTGACAGTTCCTCATTCCTCTAGGGGCCTCCTGTGTGCTCAGAATCCACACTGCGGCCCTGGAAGCAGGAACTGCTGTCAGGCACCCATGGTTTACAGACAAGGAGACTAAGGTATGACAGCACAGCCAGTGAGGGTTTCACACTCAGGTAACAATTGAAAAAACCAACCATGACTGGCACACAGGTGCCCACAGAGCAAAACGTGAAGCCGGCCGTGTGGCAGGCAGCCTCGCAGGGCCCCCTGTGCTGGCGTGCACGTCCGTGGATGCAGACGTGAACTCCTGCTTTAGGGCCCACCTTTCCGTCACGTTTGTTTAGGTTTTTATGTGAATGGCTACAAACGCTTGAATCATCCAAAAGGGCAGTAGGAGTGCAGGAGGCCACCTGGAAGCTGGTGGAGGGCGTGATCGGGAGTTTCTTAGAGGAGGTCGGGCTTGTGCTGGGCCCAGGGAGGTGGGACCGAGGTGGGCAGAGGAAGAGAAGACATTGCAGGTACTTGCGGCCACACTGGGAAAGGCCAGGAGTGGGCTCGGGGCATCTCTGCAGACGGGGGTTCCTTTAGCAAAGACTAAAAGCAGAGGCCTTAAAAAGCAGCCGCCAGTCTGGAGGTCTGGAGGCGTGACAGGAGCACGTGTAGAAACAGCCTCTCCCTCGGCAGCTGTGTGACGTTGGGCAAGGCGCTGACCCTGAGTCTGAGTTGTCTTGCATGTCATGAGATAGCGCATTCTTTCATTGTATTCATTATTCATTATTCATTATTCATTACTCATTGAGGCTGATAGTTAATGAGCCGCTGGGAGGTACCAGTCCCTGTGCCTGCCTTCGTGGGGTTGCTGTGAAGTCTCGCCAAGGTCACGTGTGTGGAGTGGCCGAGCATAGTGCTATCACTCCAGGTGCTCTTGCTGCGATTGTTCAAGAGGGTGCAATGCTTTGCACATGTGAGCCATTGTCATTACAGGTGGGACGCTCTGCCGTCAGAGACCACTGAAAGTCGTTGCCCAGACCCAGGCTTGGACATGGGGCCTGAACCAAGGCCTCTGCCAAGGGCATGGGGATGTTTGAGTTTTGCTTTTGATCCAACTGGGATTTGTCCCTTCAAAATAGCGTGAGGTGGGAGCATTTGAGATCTTGCTCCCCGGCATAAGTCGACAGTTTGGCTCCAATAAACTCTTATGAAAATTAAACCAAACCAAACCAAAACAAAATAGGTGGTGCATGGTGGGGGTGGGGGTCCACTGCCATTTCTTCCCGGATGAACAGCCTGCTGGTGTACTACCAGCTACTGGGGTGGTCGAACCCGCCGAGGCTCGCTTGCCGTGCTGTCTCCTGTGTGCTGATCCTTAGGCTAACGGCTTCTTGCCAGATCCTCCTCAGCTGGGGCCCTAGGGTCCCCGATGGAAAAGCTTTCCTCCAGAGAGTGCTCCTGGCTGGTCCCCTGGCCTAAGCCAGGTCACTCTCCAGGTGGCAGTGTGGTAATGGGGTGAGACCCACTCTCCACTGACATAGAGCACGGGTTTGTTTTTTTGGGTGGCTGGAGATGGCCCTTCCGTCCCCTGGAGACTGTCTTATGCAGCGGTCCTGCAGCAGGAGCCGTGGTCAGCCAATGCCGGACACGTGTAATTGAGGCCCTGACTGACCTGTAAACCAGGGTCCCAGCCCTGACGGGAGGTGTTATTAGAGAGAGGCTGACAGGCCATGGAGGGGCGGACAGAACAGTGGGTTGGGGGCCATGCCAGAGCTGAGTCCCGGTGCCATCTCCAGTTAGCTGTTGATTGACACAGTTCCTTAACCTATCCGATCTTCACTTGCGTGTTAGCACTGGTCTGGGTGAGCCCCTCCCATGCGCAGGACCCACCCATCTTTTCAAGTCAGGTGCTCTGCCTTGGGAGGAGGTGACGCGTGGCCTGTCTGCATCTGCAGTAAATCTTCGTTCATCTGGCTTTGTGGGTGATATGGGAACCTCTGTTTCTGCAGAAGCATCCGAGGTCATTTCAGCCTGAGGAGCTGGAAATGGCTGGAAGAGGGTCAGGGCAGAACACGGGCAGTGAATTTTCGGAGCTGTGACCAGACAGCACGCGTTCGTGGGAATTTTATATTCACTGTGATGGTGCAGGGGCCCTGGGCACGGCCTAACAGACTCGGTCCTTATGGGAGCTTTGTTGAGTTAATCCACTCACTACACACTCATCCTCCTCTGTCAGGCCGGGAGCTGCGAGCCGCAGACACAGGGCACTCTGGTGCCCTCAGGGGGTTCTCAGCCCAAGGCATCACCATCCAGTCCAAGTAACGTGAGCCTCGTGTAACTTTACATCTTCTAGTAGCCGTATTAAAAGAGTAAAAACAAACAGGTGAAATCAAGTTTAACGATTTTTAGCTTGTATCCAAGACACTATCATTTCAGCATAATCACTACAAAGTGTTTAGACAGCTGGCATTATTATTTCACACTAAGTCTTCCAAATCCAGCGTGCGAGTCACGCCGACAGCTCGTCTCAATTTGGACTGTTCCAAGCACACGTTGCCGTGTGGCACAGCACAGACCCAGACATTTACGTGGTTATAGGCAAGCTGGTCAGGGCTGTGACGGAGGCCAGTGTCTTCCTCATGGAAACTGTCGGTGCAGGCGGGTAGGTTCCGCTCTGCAGAGTGCAGGGCCCGGGCTGGCTGGGCAGCATCGCAGGCCAGTTGTGGGCCGCGAAGCGGGGTGTGAAGCGGCCACACCTCAGCCAAAATCTAGGCTCAGAAGTAGCCAAGGTACTTCTCTGCATTTAGTCACACCTGGCTGTCAGGGAGTCTGGGAAATGACGTCTGGATGGGCAGCCATGAGCCCAGGAGGAGAGAGAACAAACTTAGGGGAAAAGTCTCTGGCCCGTGGCAGTTAGAGGCCCCTGTCAAGGTGACGTGGCACTGGGAGCCGTCCTGGGGTGGATGGGTGAGGCAGCCGCACCAGGTCCCCCACTGCCTTCGAGAGACAGGTTCCACACCCACAGCGGCCCTCGGTGCCCGGTGGCAAGAATTCACCATGCGTTTGTCTCTGCAGTTGGAGTGCTGCTGTGATTACACCAGCAAGGAGCAGTGTGAGCACTCCACCACGAAGCTGCAGGTCTGCACGCTGCGCATCAAGTAAGTCTGAACCCAGCGCCCAGGACGGACTGTGAGGGCCAGACCTCCCACTGTGAGACCACGCCACCATCCTTCTTGGGAAGCCCCCAGTAACTGGTGTGTGGAAGGAAGTCAAAGTGATGGGAGGGCTTGGGCAGCAGGGGATGGGACGAGGACGATACCACATTCTTCAACAGGTATCTGTGGAGGACACGCCCAAGTAAGGTAGAGACTGGCAAACGTTAGTCTGGCCCTTGCCCCACGTCTTCCAGCCACCCCAGCCTCTCACATCCCTAGGCCTATGCTGCTCCTCCCCCACCCCAGCACCCAGCCATAAGCAATTCCTCCTTTGGGTCCCACAGCAGAGGACATCCTTTAGTGCGGCTTAGATGTCACTCCCCACTCCACTGCAGCCATCCTGCACCGTGGTACACCCAGGGCAGGAACTGGGGACACATCTGTATCTCTGATGCTGAGCACAAGGTTTAGAAAGCATAGACTCAAGATGTGCGCATACGAACCACAATGAGAAACACTGCACACTCGCTAGGATGGCCAGACTCTAGAAGCGGTAACAGTGTCAGCAAGGATGGGCAAAACCAGGACTCGCATACACTGCTACTGGGACTGGGAAGTGGTGTAGCCACTTTGGAAAACAGCCTGGCAGTTTCTCAAGCCATCGTTACCATATGACCTTCTCACACTGCACATCCCTCCTAGGTGTATACCCAACACACGTCCACCAAACACAGTGACGACTTATGGCAGCCCAAATGTCCATCATGGACAGACAAGCCACATGCAGTCTAGCCAAACGATGGACTATTTTTCAGCCATAAAGGTGAAGCCCTGATGCATGCTATCACACAGATGAACTTGGAACATATCACACTGAGTTAAAGAAGCCAGACACAAAGGCCACACACTGCACGACTCCATCCCGTGCAAATCCGAACAGGGAAACCTAGACAGGCGACTGGTGGTGGTGTTAGACTGGGAGCTGTGTGTGAGACAGAAAACAGAGTCAAGATTTTTTTTTTTTTAGGTGATGAAAATGTTTTGAAATTAACTGTGGTGATGGTTGCACAACTGAATATACTTAAAACCACCCATGGAATTACATTCCTAAAATGGGTGAAAATTATCTCAGCGAAGCTGTCAAAAAAAAAAAGGCATGGCCTCAGGAGCTGTTCGGATCTGGGCTCTGCCACCAAGCGGCCGTCAGGCAGCAACTGCGAGCTGGTCTCCGCCGAGCCCGCGCCCCGGCGGGGACCAAACGGCGGAATCTCGAATTAAACCTGAGCTCAGTGGGACCCAGCTGAGGGGAAATCAGAGGGTCACCCAGGCCAGGGCGGAGGGCACTGCATGGAAACCGACCTGAGAGGAACCCTAGTTTTTTCTCGTTTTCCAGAGCGATCCAAAGAGATTACGATGCGAGGAGAGAGATTCTGACAGGAAGGTCTACTCTTTCCCATCTTACGAGATGAAATGTGTTAAAGGAGGTAGGTGTGGGAGCTCAGGGTGGCTGGGAGAAGGGGGTGCGGGGGCAGTCAGGCCACTCTGGGCTCCGCTCCACCTGAATCCTGGTCTGGCTTAGCCCCAGGTTTAACAGCTACCTGACCCCATGCCCCTGTGGTCACAGTCTCCAGAGACCTGGGGTCACATGTAAATCAGCACAGGGATGGACTGTTCACTAGCAAATTCCATTTTATTGTCTTTACATAACCACCCGGTCAAGCCCAACTCAGCCAGAGACCATTTCACAATTCTCTACGGTCCCAAATGGAAACCGATGACCAGGCCCCTCAGTGGGTGCTGGCTGCAGGTAGGGCTGGGCCTTATGCTGTAACTTCGTCCTGGGGAACACCTGGCATTTTATGATCATGTGGCACAAACACCTGACCCTGGGGCCTCTGCGGACATCCTGGCGTCCCACAGAAAGGAGCTTGTGTGGCAGGGTGGCCAGCAGGTGCATCTTCCCTTCTTGTCAGCTGTTCTCCCAGGCAGGAGCGAGCTTGCCAAGCGGCTCATTCTGTTCCCAAGTGGACCTCATATAATTATCAGAACCGGCAGCACCCCAACCACTGGCCTCTCCCCAGCCTAACTGGACAAGTTCACAGCACAGAATGGGCCAGAACCCCAGGGTTTGGGTAATCGGGCCTTTGTCACTGGCTTACAGCCAGGGCCTGACTCACCCACTGGGCATGGTGAAGACGGGCTCTCGGAGCTCTGGGTCAGCTGCTGCCCCGCAGCTTACTGTGGGGAACACGTCTGAACTCTGGGAGGTGGCACACCCCTCAGAGCTGGGACAGAGGGTCCCAGAGCCACCGCTCTGAGCCGCACCTCACTATGCGTGCTCTCCCTTCTCCAGCGGTTTGCTTATGGAAGTCCCGGCAATCACTACGTCCACATGAACCCACCCTGTCGCGTGGCCAGTATCAATGGCAACTTCTTAGAGCAAGGAGAGGGTCTCAGTCCAGCTGTAGCCCTGGGCCTGGGGCTACTGAGACCTCATGCTCACCACTGTCCACCTGGACAACCTGCCCCCAAGCGCCCCCCAGCCAGGCCAGGCGTGGTGGGGACAGGCCTCACTGGTCTTGACCAGCTTGGGCTGGCAGAGTGGAGTGTGAGGGGGTGAGATTTTGAGTCCAACATTCGTGACTTCACAGGGAACATTGTGTCTGGGCTTGGGAGGCTGTCTCTCGTGGCTGCTCACCTACAGGGAGCTGTAGCAGCCGCAGGAAGGAGGGGCTGGGACAGGCCGGCCCGGCCTGTAGCTTTTACAGCTTTTTCCTGCTACCCAACTGGATGAAAAAGAAATTGTTCTTAGAGTCTCACGGCTTTTGAAGCTTCCCACTGAGAGAAAAGGGAAAATAAAGCAGACGCGTATCTCTGAGAGGATCTGGAGACAGGCTGGGAGCAGAGACCAGGAGCGGGAGAACTTTCTGGGCTGATGGCTTCCTGAAGACCAAGTCCTCATGCTGGGCAGGCCTCACCAGGACTGGGCCCAGGACTGCTGAAGCACAAGGACCAAGGGGTGACACTGTCCTTCAGCCCGGCCCGTGTGGGCTCAGATCTCTGCGGCTGTTTCCTGGGGCAGCCGCTCGGCCTGGGCAGTCCGGTGGGCATCCCAGGTCCTCATGTCCTCACTGGCCACGCACCAGCACCAGCACCAGCACCACCCTCTCCGTGCTGGCTCAGTAGGGACGGAACTTGCGTTGGGCCCGCATCAGTTCTATCCTTTGCTTGTCCTCCTCGAACTTCTTGCGCAGCTGTGCCAGATCTGGGGTGCGGGGGGAAGAGGACAGGGCCAGGATCAGACATGGCCGGTGGGAACCGTGCCCCGCTGCCCCTCACCAGTCGTGGGCCCCGCCCCTCAGTGGCCATGCCCCGCTGGGGAGCTCAGCACTGCCCCGCCCACCCCGCATCTGCTTTGGGAAATGGTCTGGATGCTGCAAGAAGCAAACTGGACTGCAGGCCCCGTCAGAGGGGGCAGGCTGAAGCGGAGAAGACGGCGTGCCCGAGTCATCACAGAGAAAGCAAAAAGACGCTTGCTCCCCGCCACCACCATCACCCCCCTGTCCCCCGCCACTCCTGAAGGTAACAGTAGGAGGCTCTGGGGGTGCTAGGAGCCCCTGGAGACACCGTTCTCAGCTCCTCCGCCCCGCAGCAATCAGACTGGGGAGGACGTTGGGAAGAAAGGGGACTCCACTCCCAGACTGCCACAGAATTCAGATGGCAGCTCTGGTCGCTGGATGACCGGGTCAGAGGGGAACGTGGGACCTGGAGCCCAGTGGAGGGAAGGCTGCGGGAGGCCGGTCAGGTGACCCGGAGTGGACGAGAGCAGGAGCGGAGGTGCCGCAGGAGGGGCGGGCAGTGTGGGAGGGAGCCACGGCAGGCGAGACAGCAGCATGGCTGGGGGGTGGGCCGGGCCTGCCCCCTTCCTGGGCCCACAGGGAAGCTATCCTGCCGGGAGACCAGGCGGCGGGGCAGTGAGCTCAGCGTCATCGCTGCCCAGGGTCGGCCACAGATCAGGTGCCGCCTCGGGACCCTCTCCACACAGGCCTTCCTGCCCCACTGTGTGCAGGCGCGCGCGCAGCCAGCAGCGGTCCCCTCCACGCCCACGGCAAGCACCTGACGTGGTCCCTCTGCAACCCGGTCCTTGCGAGAAGGCTGACAGTTTCCAGCACTAACTGCCCAGGGGTCTAGTGCTGGGTCCTACATACCAGGTACCTCTGCAGCCTCTAAGTAACCCAGGGGCCCCCAAGGCAAACTCTGGGGGGCAACGGGGGGACTACTGCACAGGGTGCTGCCAGGCTGGGACCCTAACCCCAGAGCCTGTTGGGAAATCTGTGCTAAGGATGCCCCAGCCCGGTCCCCAGGTCCAGTGCTCGCCCTCTGGGGATCTGCGCCTTGTCCACGGTCTGGGAGCCGAGAGCAGCGGGGCCGGCAGACGGGGTCAGGGGTGTTCCCTTACGCTCCATCTTGGTCTCGCGGTGCTGCCAGGCATAGAAATTGAGCAGCTCCTTGCGGGCGCGCTTCCGCTTCTCCCTCTCCAGCACCCGCAGGCTGGCTGCCTCCGTCCGGGGGAGCACGGGCCGCCGGCTGCGGCGGGTCACCTTCACCCAGCCCTCCTCGTCGGGGACCCCTTCCTCCTCCTTGGCCTTGGCCTCTTCCTGCAGGGAACACGACCCTCTGATGGGCAGGTGCCTAGGACTGGCCCTGCAGCCTCAGGAGCACCTCTCACCTCCCTCCTTTCCTGGTTCTCCCCCCACCCCGCACCCAGAACCGCCCTGGGTGCCCAACAGCAGCTGCTGCTCCGTCACGCCCAGCACATGCGGGTGCAGGAGCTGGGAGGTGGCACAGATGTGCCCGCGCTGCGCCCTCCTCCGCCCTCAGACCGTCCCTCCCTACAGACCACCTAGAGACTGGACGCCATCTAGTTAAGTGGCCCGGACTCGGCAGGGGAAAAGGGAGCCTGGACAGGCTGCCACTGACCCTCCCCCTTGGGAGCCACACAACGCCTGTGGCAATACGGTCCCCGTGGCCACACAGGTGATGGACAGCCGGCCCTGTGGAAGCCCTACCTCCGCGATCTTCCTGTCATACACCTCCATGAACGTGTCCACTTCAACCCTCAGGGCCTCGGGGTCCAGCACAGAGTCCGCGTAGTCGCTCAGCCACTCTGGGGGAAACGACGTCCTCAGACCCGACACTTGGGGCCCCACCCCAGGCCCCGCCAGGCCAGCTGCGATCATCTTACACGGGCCGTGGGCATGGAGACTGTGGCCCAGGGTTCAGGAGATAAGGAAGACTCTACTGGTGGTTAGAACCTGCCACCCCGAGTGCCAGGCTCAGGTCTCCACGTGCTGCTCTCAGGGCAGGTGAACGTGGTGGATGCTACGCCCCGAGCTTCCCCTGCCACCCCAGGGCCCAAGAAGGAGGCAGCTGGCACCCACAGTACTGACTGTGAACGCCGCTCTTCACGGGATGACTCTCTGTCGAGACCAGCAAAGGGCCCTTCAGGGCTAAGGCGGCCGACACCCCATTTGGCTTCTGGAACACCACATAAGCTACCTGGAACCCCTGGTAGGAGGAAGAGATGTCACAGGGCTGGGAGCCTTCCTGTCCTTCCAGCCACCCACACCTGGCACGAGGGCTCCCACCCACCCTCAGCCTGGCTTGTCACTGGACCAGGGAGGACGTGCTGGGTCCCTGAACCGTGAAGATAAACTGGAAGGCTGTCTGTAACCCAGGGGGAGAACGGCCGAGATCCTAGTCATCCAACTTCCGCTAGAGGTGACCTGTTCCCATTTCCTCCCCAGGGGCTTTTCTTCCCATTATGCAAGGGACTCAGTGACAGCGTACTCACCCTAGGCCAGGAGTGGATGGACACATGGAATGCACACTATTTCAAACTCCACTATACCAGGAGGAGGTGTGGCCACAGGGGACAGGGGGACATGGCACTGGGGCCACTGGGGCTGGGGGAAGCAGACTGGGAACTCAGGAGGCCCCCAGGGCAGCAGGCAGAGAGACCTCGCCCAGGATAATGGAAAGAGCCAGCAGGAAGCCAAAGAATGTGGCAAGCCCAGGAGTGGAGGCTCTGATCACCGGACACCCTCCTGGACCCCACACAGTCAGGACTGGCCTAGGGCCCCAGGGAAGGCTCTCCCGCTGCCACCTTACACCACCTTCCCCTCAGACACTGGGGACACGGCCCTAGCCCCACCCCACGCCCCCGTTCCAGCAGACCCCGGTACTGAGAGGCTCACCGGAACGGGCCTGAGGTGAAAAAACTTCGACTTTGGCTCCTTTGGGCTCTCGGTGAGGTCCGGCTTCTCCTGTAACTCCACTGACTGCACAGGGCCGCAGGGGGACAGGAGGCGGGACAGGCACTCCTGAGGAGGCCGAGGAAGCAGTGTGAGAGGCCTTCCCAGAATCTCCCTCTGCCCCTGGAGGTCTGGGAGCCCCGGTCTGTGCCCAACCTGGGGGCACACAGGGTGTCGCCTGGGAAAGCCACACCCAGCTGGACATGGAGGTCAGAATCCTGCCTTCCCAGGTGAGACAATAGACTTGTTAACTTTCATGTTAAAAACTGTGGGTAAAAAGCCACACCTCTACTGGCCAGGGGACTTGGGAAGGGATGGAGTACGAGGCATAAGCTTTCTGGCTTTGTGGCAGGTCACTGCTGGAAGTGTATGCCCAGGATATGCCTGGTGTTCTCACCAATCTGAAAGGGATTTCTCACTCTGAAAGGCATTTGCTAAAAGACCAGTCTTTTCCTATCTCTGAGTTAAAGATCCCGAAAGTAAGATTAGGCTCTAAACTTCCTTTTTAAATTATTACAAGCATAGCTGGGGATATCTGTGGTGTTATCTGATTTTTAAATCTATGCTGTTAGGATCAGGAGGATGGTTTGCCTTGGTGGGATGAGGGGCACAAGGAGATATCTGGGGGATGCTGCTTCTCGATGTGGGTGGTCACATGGGTATGTTTGGTTTGTGAAACACTACGAACTGAACACGTCTGACCCAGGGCCTTCTG
>NW_011888926.1:1037462-1045500 GCF_000151845.1 Pteropus vampyrus | reverse complement strand
GCGGTCTCTGACAGTGAATGAACAAAAACTGTGCCAGGGAGGAGCCTCCACGCTGGTGGGGGAGACAAACCATAACCGGGCAATTATTATGGGTGGGGAGCGAAACAAGAGGAAAGTTCAAACCCTGCTGCTCTGGGCATAAACATCAAGATCCTCACCATGGCTGGAGGCCCTGCCGCCCTGACCACCCCTGTGGCTTCTTCACACATCATCCGCGCCCCCATGATTCAGCACACCACCCACTCTGGCCTTCTCTCTCTTCCTCCAGTCAGCCAGGGCCTCCCACATGCTGTTCCCTTTACCTAAACATCACCCCTCTTCCTTCCACCTGTTCTTTAAGTTTTAGCTTCAGGTTTTAACTTCACTTCCTCAGGAGAGTCATATGCCAGGTTAGATCCACCTGCTCTGTGCCTTCATCATTTCTGTCATGGTCTTAAGTCTATACTTGTGTGATTATCTGGATAATCGCTCATATTCCCATAAATTTTCATCTTCATAAAACCAGGGACTGTTTTGCATTTTTCTCACCACCTTTTCAGGGCACCGTGGGACTAGAGCTGCAGTTCCCGCATTCAGGAAGCTCACATGGTAATGGAGGAAAACAATGAACAAGCAGGTAGTAACAAGGCTGCATCAAACAGGAGAGAAACAGACAGGGAGAAGTAGTGGGGGGTGGAGGGCAAAAAGCGAACCAGCCCAATGGCTTCTGCGGAAGTAACGTTAAAGCTAAGACCCAAATGACACAAAGCTGTGCAACCGTCATGGCGCAGCTGTTGCAGGGACTGAGGAAGAGGGCACAGCAAGTGCAAAACCCCTGAAGGTGTGAAGAGCTTGTTGCTTCAGAGGAATAAAAAGACAGACCTTTAAGTCAGCGCCAGCCAGAACGTGTGGGGCCATGCAGAGCAACGGTAGGAAGTTTAGATTTTGTTTTAGGTGCTACCATTAGCCACCGGAGGGAGTTCAGTGGGTACGGGGCTATAGGTGGGCGTGTGAAGCAAGCACTGATTTAAATTTGACTTTAGAAAGAACATGTGGCACCTGGGTGGAGAATAGAAGGCCGGGGTAAGAAGAGAAGCAGAACCAATTAGAAAAGCACGTTAATTGCCCAGGTGAGAACTGCTGCAGGCGGAACTAAGGAACTGCAAAGAAGCGATCAGTAGATGTGCTCACCTAGGGAAAGGCGGTGGGGTGGGGAGCGGGGGATGGTGAAGACGGACAAGGGGGAGAGTGGGCAGAGGCGGGTTCACCCGAGGGAGACCAAAGTGGGCTCGTCCCGGGAGAGCGCAGCCAAAGGAGAGTGCCGCGTGGGTCTTGGGAGGCCCGGGGCCTCGCGACCTTCCGGGGCCACCACCGCCCCCCGAGCCGCCCCGCGGCGAACCCTGGCCGTGCCGGGCCCCGCCAGCCCCTCACCTGAGTAGCCCGGCGGGCTCGGAATGCCCTCCTGAGAGTCCCGCGCCGCACGCTTCCTCCTGCGCGCCACCATCTTGCCGAATGGAAAGCCGCGGGGGCCGCTGGGAGTTGTAGTTGGGAGCTGGGAGTGGCGCGTTTCCATGACGACGGCGCCGCGTGGCGGCCCCGCCCTCTGAGTTACGGGCCCGCCTCTCCGGCCCGAGTGACCCCAGGGCCCAAGCTTCGTTGACCGGTACTAAAGTCTGCGCCTGAACTTGCGAGTTAATGTCGGCGTGGACGGTGCCGTTCACGGGTGTGAACTCTACTCTTCATTCCACAAATAACAGTGAATGCTCCAGGCACTGTCCTAAGCCTAGAGACACAGAGGTGAAATAAAATCGAGCCTGCCTGGAGTTTACATTCTAACGAGGGAAAGAAACAATGAACACGCAAAGAAGCAAAATATAAAACATACGCATTGGTGCTAAAGAGAAAAATTGAGGAGGGAGAGTGTGGTGAGGGGAGGCGTTGCAATATTAAATAGGTGAAGGGTTCATTTAAGTGACATTTGAATAAATACTTGAAGGAGGCGAGGGAGCAAGGCTTTCAGGTGTCTGGGAGAAGAGTATTCCGGGCTGAGGGGAAGGCGGGAGCAAAGGCCTTGAGGCTGGAGCCTCCCTGGTGTGGTAGAGAAAAAAGTAGCAATGAGACCAGCGTGGCAGGAACACAGTGACCAGAGGAAGAATCTGAGGGGCCAGGGGCCTGACGGATCCCTTAGGATCCGGTACTACCCGAAGCACTTTGATACTCTGCCTGCATGTGACGGGGGCCACTGTGGGATTTTGAGCAGAAAGGAGTGATGTGTAAACAGTCACCTTGGCTGTTACATTGCAGTTAGACTGCAGGAGGGCAAGGACAGCTCTAAGATCGTTTAAGACACCACCGCGCTAATCTAAAGGAAAGATGACGACTTAGTCACCAGGGAAATGGCAGTGGAAGTGATGAGAGGCGGTCCGCTGTTTTGAAGAATGCCCGTAGAATTTGCTGACACGTTGGATATGCAGGGTGAGAGAAAAAGAAATCCAGGATTATTGCTTTCTGGTTTCTGAGCAGGTAGAGGGACGGTGTCATTTGCAACGCTCCCCCTTCCCTACTGTGCCCCGTTGTAGTGCAGAAGAGCTGAGTCTTAGAATTGCGATGACACAGCACAGGTGTTACCATCATGCGTTCCGGCCAGCTGTTGCTGTGGAATTGCCCCAGAACTCAACTGCTTAAAACAATCACCATTTTATTATATCTCAGGATTTTGTGTTAGGAGTTTGAGCAGGGCTTGGCTATGGTATTGCTCAAGATCACTCGGGTGGTATTCGGCTGGGCTGGACTGATGGGTCCAAGTCAATTTCATTCACAAGGCTGGCACCTTAGCGGGATGGCTGGAAGACTAGGCTCATGTTGGACTGTCAGCTAGAGCACCTACCCATGGCTTTCTCAGTGTGTGTTCTCAGTAGTCAGTCTTCTTACGTGGTGGCTCAAGGCCCCCACAGAGTCTCCAGGGGCAGAAAGTGGGGAAACTACCAATCTTTCAAAGTCTGGGCCCAGAAGCTGGGTGAATCATAGCTGGTCAAAGCAGTAACAGGGGCCACTCAGATTCAGACGGGACACAGACCCACATCTTGAAGGGAAGAATATCAAATAATTTGTAGCCATCCTTAATTCGCCACTCCACCCCCACTTACTATCAGCTCCTGGGTCTCTGTTGCCATCTGGCTGGTGAGTCTTCTGATTCCAGAATCAAATTTTGAGGATGTCTTAAGGCCCTTCTGGTACCAACTGTTTTAGAGTGGGTTCCCCCAGAAACAGACCTTGGGACAAGGATTCAGGCACAAGTAGTTTATTTGGTACGTAATCCCAAGAGACACTAGTAAGGGTATTTGATGCATGGACCTAAGTTCCAATACTCCGCCCCGTGTAGGCTGATAGCCATGTCGCTTGTCCTCATTTCAGTCTTTGAAATCCAGTATTTAGGTCCTTGTGATCAACAATTACCTTTAGGGTAGCTATAGCTTCATGGCTAGCTTAACATTCCAGTATCTAGATTCTTCATTTTTGTATCTGGAGACATTCTTAATTTTCGTGGGTGCACAGCTATGAAAGGAAGGTGGTTGGTTATGTGAGAAGTTACTAGGTGTTTTGTAGGGGGAGGGTTTCCCACATTACTTACTAAGTTCTGCTTATTGTTGGAGGCAAAGGTCCTATAATTTCACCTTGAAATGGTCTCTGTAGGAGATTTTTCCCAAAGCTGTCTGCCAACAATTCCTCCCATTCGTGTGCATGCATGCCACTCCTTTCGTCGAGGTGTAATCTATGTGCTCTCTTGACCACGCCAGTCTGGTGACTTGCTGTGACCAACAGAATGTGATACAAATCATATACTGGGGTTTTCTAGCTCAGGACTTAAGCCTACAGCTTACAGCCTCTTGGGATCCAGCCATGTAAAGAAGCTTGACCTAGAGCTGTAAATGAAGCACCACATGGGGCGAGAGAGGCTGCCAGCTGAGGTGGTGGTGACGTGAGTTAAGTCGCAGCAGCTGTTCTAATCCCAGCTGACTCAATGAAATGAAGCTGCACGAGTGACCCCTGCAAACACCACGTGGAGGAGAGATGACCTATCTCTGCTCAGCCCTAACCAAAACAGTGCGGAAATCAATTATTCTTGTTTTAAGCCACTAAATTTTTTATATCAACTTTACTGAGATATAATTCGCATACCATAAAATTCTGTTTTAGTATATTTACTAGGTTTTGCCACAATCACTATCTAATTCTAGAAATTTTTCAGTATCCTAAAAAGAAACCCCATACCAGCAATCTCTCTACATCCCTCTCCTTCCCCCCCCGGACCCTGGTAGCCACTACTAGTCCAACTTCCTGTCTCTGTGGATTTGCCTATTCCGGACATTTCACACATATGGAATCATGCAATATGTGGTCTTTTGTGACTGGCTTCCTTCGCTTAGCATCGCTTTTTCAAGGTTCATCCATGTTTTAGCTTGTATCAGTACTTCGTTCCTTTTTTTTATAGTGTAGTAAAAATAGAAATTTACCATTTTAACTATTTTGAAGTGTGCAATTCAGTGGCATTAAGTACATTCACATTTTTGTGAAAATGTCTCCATTGTCCACCTCCAGATTTTCATGTTTCCCCTCCCTCCAGCCCCTCGTAACCACTATCCTACTGTCTCTATGAATTTGATACTAGGTACCTCATATAAATGGAATCATACAGTATTTGTCCTTTTGTGTCTTTTTTCATTTAGTTATGTTTTCAAGGTTAATCTATGTTGTACCGTGTATCAGAATTTCTTTTCTAAGGCTGAATAATGTTCCATTGCATGTGTGAACAAAAATGGGGCTGTGAAGCACACCTGACAAGCTCAGGGACCGAAAGTAACCTCAAAGGGTGACCTGATCATAAATTCTGAATTGGGCAGGTCATGGTGTGTAGTCACGCCCAGGCCTATAACTTCCTTAGTAAAAGGTTTATCTTTATCTTAAGCAACCCTTGTCCATGTTCTTTTGCTTCTAGGTTAACATACCTTTGAAATGCCAGAGTGAGCCTCTTTTCCAGGCTCCATGATCTTGTTGCCAGAATACTATCCGCATTTACTGTGAATATTCTATTTTTCATCTAGTCACAGAGACTGCCCTGCCTTGCTTTTTCTCACTCCTTAATCTACGACCAAATGGGTTTCATGTAATTTTCCTTTTGTTCCTTCCTTTGATTTCAAATGCATAAAAAGAACTGCCAACTGCCATTCTCTGGAGCATTTTCTCAATCTGTCGAGAGCTTGCTTCTGGGCATGTCCTGTTTGGCTCAAAGGAACTTCAATGAACATAAAATTTTCTATAGGTTTGGATGCACTTACGTTGACACATGTATAGATCGCGTAGTATTTATCCATTCAACTGTCAATGGACATTTGGATTGTTTGTACTGTGGACCGTTATGAGTAAAGTTATGAACACTTGTGTAAAAGTTTTGTGCGGGCACGTTTTAACTTCTCTTGGGTATACAGGAGTGAAATTTCTTGGTAACTCTGTTTTAACTTTTTTGAGAAACTGCCAAACTGTTTTCGCAAGTGGCTGCACCATTTTACAACCCCACCAGAAATGTATGAGGGTTCTAACTTCTCCGCGTCCTCACCAATACTTGTTATCATCTGTCTCTTTGATTATATTATATTGTCTGTCTCATTGATTAGTGGATGTGGTCTTTTGTGATTTTGATTTATATTTCCCTAATGACTAATGATATTGAACATCTTTTTTTTGCTATCATTGGCCATTTATGTATCTGTTTTTTTCTTTTTGAGAGGTATCTTCTCAAATCTTTTGTCCATTTTTAGATTGTCTTTTTATTGTTGAGTTGTAAGAGTTCTTTCTCTCTTCTTGGATACAATTCTCTCATCAGATATATGATTCGCAAATATTTTCTTCCATTCTGTGGATTTTCACTTTGTTAAAGGCGTCCTTTAAAAGCACAGATGCTTTTGATTTTGATGAAGTTCAATGATTTTTTTTCTGGATATCTGGTTGTCTTTGAGTCATTTATTGAAATGACTGTTCTTTTCTCCACCGAGTTATCTTGGCACCCTCGTTAAAAATTTACAAGCTACATGAGGCTTTATTTCTGGATTCTCCATTCTGTCCCATTGATCTATTTTTTTCTATCCTTATGCTAGTAACACATTGTCTTGATTACTGGAGCTTTGTAGTTAAGGTCTGACATTGGGAAATGAGTCCTTCAATTCTCTTCAAGACTGTTTCGGCTACTCAAGGTCTCTTTAGTTTTTTTCAATGTTTTGTAGTTTATAGAATATAAGTTTTACACTTGTTAAACTTATGCATAAGTATTTTCTGACTATGCTAAGTGGAATTCATTTCTTACTGATTCTTAAATTGTTCATTGTGAGTGTATCAGTCAATCTTGTACCCTGCAACCTTGCTGTTTATTGGTTCTAGTAGTCTTTTAGAGGATTCCTTAGCATTTTCTACATTTGAGACCATGTCGTCTACAAATGGAGATAATTTACTTCTTTCTTTCCAAGCTGAATTCTTTCCCTTTCACCCAAATTGCCCTGGCTAGAACCTCCAGCACAATGTTTAACAGAAGTGGTGAAAGGGACATCCTCGTCTCTGATCTTAGGGGGAAAGCTTTCAAGCTTCAAGCCAGGCATTACTGATTCTACTACGACCAAAGAACACACTGCATGATTTCAATTCTTTTACATTTGTTGAGATCTGTTTTATGGCTGGGATATGGTCTATCTTGATGTATGTTCCATGGGCACTGGAAAAGAATGTGTATTCTTTTGTTGCGTGGAATAGTCCGTTGATTTGATCCTGTTGGTTGACGGCGTTAAGTTCTTCTACATCCTTGCTGGTTTTCTGTCTAGTTCTCCAATTGTTAAGAGAGAGGTGCTGGAGTCTCCCAGTGTTAAGTGTAGATTTGCTACTCTTTCCATTTGACTAGCTTTTGTGTCATGTTTTGCAGCTCTGTTGTTTGGTAAATACATACTTAGGATTATGTCTTCTTGGTGGATTGAGCCTTTCTTCATTATGTAATGTCCTTCTCTGCTCTTAAGTCTAATATATCTGATATTAATTATACACACTTTTCAAAAATAAGGTTTGCATATTTACAATTTTCCATCCTTATACTTTCAACCTGCTCATACTAATATATTTGAGATGAGTTTCTTATAGATGGCATGTAGTTACATCATATTTCTTCATCCATTTTGCCAATTTGTCTTTCAATTGATATATTTAGACCACTTACATTTAATTAGTGTTACGTTAGGGCTTAAATCTCCCATTATATTTTTTGTTTTCTATTGTTTGCTTTCTTCTTCTGCCTTCTGGTAGGTTATTTGAACTTTTTTTTTTTTTTTAGAATTTCATTTTGATTTATCTATAGTTTTCTTGGGTTCATTTCTTATCATTTTAGTGGTTGCTCTAAGATTATATTATATATACATAAGTTACCACAATATACCGCTGTCCGTATTTTACCAGTTTGAGTGAAATGGAGCAAACTTTCCTCTTTATACCACTTTGCTCTCTCCCATTTCTAAAGTAATTGTTTTAAATAGTTCCTTCATATACACTGAGAACCAGATCAATGTTATACCATTTGCTTTAACCATCAACCATAATTTAGAGAACTCAAGGAAAGTATTTTATTTACCCATAGTTTTACTATTTCCATTGTTCTTCCTTCCTTCTTTTCTGGTTTTCCAAGTTCCCTTTTTAATTTTTTCCTTTATGTTTAGAGAATTTCTTTAGCTACTCTTTCAGGGTAGGTCTGCTGGCAACAAATTCTTCAGTTTTCCTTCATCTTAAAAAGCCTAAATTCTCCCTAATTCCCGAAGGATATTTTCTGCTGGATATAGAACCTGTAGTTGACAGTTTTCCTTCACTACTTAAAAAATGTGCCATTCCTTCTGGCTTCATGGTTTGTGATGAGAAATCTGCTGTCATTCATGTTTTTTCTTATGGATAAGGAATCATTTCTCTTTTACTTTCAAGATTTGTCTTAAGTTTTCAGAAGTCTGGCTATGATGAGTCCTGGTGTGACCTTCTTTAG
>NW_011888926.1:1032129-1037022 GCF_000151845.1 Pteropus vampyrus | reverse complement strand
ATACATAAGTTACCACAATATACCGCTGTCCATATTTTACCAGTTTGAGTGAAATGGAGCAAACTTTCCTCTTTATACCACTTTGCTCTCTCCCATTTATAAAGTAATTGTTTTAAATAGTTCCTTCATATACACTAAGAACCAGATCAATGTTATACCATTTGCTTCAACCATCAACCATAATTTAGAGAACTCAAGGAAAGTATTTTATTTACCCATAGTTTTACTATTTCCATTGTTCTTCCTTCTTTTCTGGTTTTCCAAGTTTCCTTTTTAATTTTTTCCTTTATGTTTAGAGAATTTCTTTAGCTACTCTTTCAGGGTAGGTCTGCTGGCAACAAATTCTCCAGTTTTCCTTCATCTTAAAAAGCCTAAATTCTCCCTAATTCCCGAAGGATATTTTCTGCTGGATATAGAACTTGTAGTTGACAGTTTTCCTTCGCTACTTAAAAAATGTGCCATTCCTTCTGGCTTCATGGTTTGTGATGAGAAATCTGCTGTCATTCATGTTTTTCCTTATGGATAAGGAATCATTTCTCTTTTACTTTCAAGATTTGTCTTAAGTTTTCAGAAGTCTGGCTATGATGAGTCCTGGTGTGACCTTCTTTAGGTTTAACTGGTTTGGGGTCCACTGAGCTTCTTGAATCTGCAGGTTTTTCTCTCTTGCCATTTCTGGGGAGTTTACAGCCATTATTTCTTCAATTACTTTTTCGGCTCCACCCTTTCTTCTCTCTCTCTGAGGCTCTCATCTGATGTTATGGGTCCCTGAAGTACTTTTATTTTTTTAAATTTATTTCCTCTGTTGTTCAGATTGGTAATTTCTATAGTTTTATCTTCAAGTTCACTGATTCTTTTCTTTCTCCTTCATTTTTTAAATTTTATTTTTCAACACCAAATGGGTCTTTATATTTTCCATTTCTTTGCTGGAACTTTGTTTTCACTTGAAGTGTGTTCATAATTGCTTGACAACATTTTTATAATGGCTGCTTTTAAATCCTCATCAGATAATTCTAACATCTTTGTCATTTCAGTGTTCTTGACAATTGTCTTTTCTCTTTCAAGGTGAGATTCTCCTGAACTTTGGTATGAGTGATTTTCAATTCAAACATGTACATCTCGGGTATTATGTTGTGAAAACTCTGGATCTTATTTAAACATTGTTACATAGCATGTCTCCTGATGGGGACTGAAAGGCGCTGCTTCATTACTGCCAGGTGTGGGTAAAAGTTCAGGTTCCTTATGACGTCTGCTGACACCCAAGGGGTGAGTGTCTCCTAGTTACTGCTGGGTGGGAGCGAGTTCCATCGTCTCGCTTCACGTCTGCTGGCAACACCCTGCTTGGGAGGTACCCGTGTGCCTCATCTCTCCCCGTCAGGTGGCCTCCACTGATATGTACTGAAAGTCTCAGCTCCCTACCTGGCATTCTCTGACACCATCCAGCAGGGATTTTGGGGTACCCTCAATATAGCCTAGTAAGGCTGGAAGTCTAGGCTCTCAACTTGGTCTTTGCTGGTAACGTTGGGGCTGTTTTTCAGTCTGCTAAGCTATTCTTTTTCTGGTCCTTGTTTTTTGTTTGTTTGTTTATTTTTGGTCTGCTTCTCCAGCACCCAGT
This sequence comes from Pteropus vampyrus, assembly GCF_000151845.1. NCBI lineage: Eukaryota > Metazoa > Chordata > Mammalia > Chiroptera > Pteropodidae > Pteropus > Pteropus vampyrus. The sequence continues at coordinate 1,035,410 of NW_011888926.1, read as the reverse complement.
TTGGGATATGTGAAGCCAAAAGAAAACTCAGGGAACTTAGCACCAGTCACTCCTTGGGTCCCGAGGTCCCCAGACAGACTGCCTTCTCTCCACTTTCCAGTCTTGTTTGTTTTATATAAAATATCCAGAGTTGTATTTCATGGAAAGAATAGGGGTACTTCCATTCTCTCTTCCCAGAAGTGGTCCCCTTTTAATATCATAATAAAACTGTATGAGAATGTCAAATGGTGCAGCTGCTGTAGAAATGGAAACTGAGTCCTCAAAAATTTCAAAATAAAATTACCATATGATCCAGCAACCCCACTTCTGGGTACATGCCCCAGAGTATTGGATGCAGGGTCTGAAAGGGATAGTTGTACAACTATGTCCACAGCAGCATTATTCACAATAACCAAAACATGGAAGCAACCTGAGTGTCCATCAAAGAACGAACAGATGAGCAAAATGTGGTTCATATACACAATGGAACATTATTCAGCCTTAAAAAGGAAATTCTGACCCGTGCTACAACATAGATGACCCTTGAGGATATTATGCTGAGCGAAGTAAGCCAACTGCAAAAAAGACAAGTATTGTGTGATTCCGCTCATGTGAGTAGTCAAAATCATAAGACATAATGGTATAATGGTGGTTGCCAGGGCTAGGAGGAAGGGAAGGGGAGTTATTGTTTAATGGGTATAGTCTCAGTTCTACAAGATGAAAAGAATTATAGGGATGGATGATGCTGATGGCTCCACAATGTCAATGTATTTAATACCACTGAACTATATACTTAGAAATGGTTAAGACAGTAAAATTTAGGTATATTTTACCACAAAAAAAAAAAAAAAAAAATCAACGAATTATTTTCCTAATGTATAGCTGATCTGAGAGGTTAATTTCTGAGTTGAACTTCAAACCAAGACAAAAGCCAGTCAGGCTCCCTCATTCCCTATGAACAGACCTGATTCTGCTGGAGCTGACCATGCTTGGTCCCCAGTGAGGCACTTTAGCTCAGGAGGTACTGAGTTGCTGTCCAGGAGCTCCCACAAACATTAATGCTCACATTCACTCGGCTGTGGAGACTTCGGTTTGGCGAGTCCTATGAGGAACTGTCCTAAGGCCAGAGCTAGTGAGCAGCAAAGCAGAGGCAAATCCCTGTTTCTGGTTCCAAGTCGCACAAGGCCACCTAGTAAAATCTTTTAAGAAATGACAGCTCAGAAGTAGGAATAACAAATGTTTATTCAGAAATGGATTAAGTAACAGAGTCTCCTCCATCTCTCAATGCCTCTTCCTCTCCCTTCGAACAAGACACACGGACAGGGAACGTAGGGGAGTGGGAGGTGAAGAGGGAAACGAGGATTGGCCCACCACCTCTTCCCGGTTTCCCAAGAAGACACTCTGCAGAGCAGCGGAGGCAAAAGGGCCGGGCTTACCCCGCAACGTACACACGGCTATCAGGAGAACTGGGGCCACATGGCCAGTCAGTCGGCTGCAACTGGCTCAATGAACTGTGATAACCAGAGCAGCCTGGCAGGGACTCGGGGGAGCGGGGAGGGGAAAGCCATGCGGGCAGGTAGTTACCACCTCTGCTGGAAACAGAGTCCGAGCAGTGACCAGACTGTGCTCGGGACCCAAGAAACCAGGCCCTACTGCCCTGGATGCTCTCCTAGGCCGAGAAGGGACAGTGTAGGAGGAACGTCTTCCAGCTGCTGAGATCTGAGTCTGCACCCGTTCAAGCGGGAGGGAGAGAACAAAAACTGCACTCTTTACAGAACTGGAAAGTGGAGCACCATCAGCATATGTATTCCTTGGACTTCCAAGGCCTGGGCAACCTCAGAGCTGGAGGACTGAGCTGAGTCCAAACCCTGGGTCCTTCCTGCTTGACATATTTAACTCTATGGAAATATGAGTTTCCAGGTTTTTCTTCACTGCCTGGCCCCAAACAGGTCATGAGATGCTCTTAGTGTCTCAGGCCCTCTTGACTTTCTAGGCTTGTGACTTTCACAGCACCTGCTACTGATTCTGTAAAGCTCCCAGAATCCTGCTGCGCCAACGTTCTCTAGCTCTGCGAGGCTGGACTCCCTTTAGAGTCCCGACAAACCAGGAGGAGACTGGGCATGACTGGAGTCACGCTGTCTTGGTGTTCAGGGCCTGCCCCCAGATGTTAGTTTTGCCCCAACTCTCTGGAACCACACTGAGGGAATAACCCAGTGCGTGCCCGGAAGGCTGCTTTGCTCTCTCGATCCTCTCCCCTCCTCTCACTGCCAAGGCAGGAAAATACCCCTCTGGTCAAGGATGGATGGGTCACTTAGAATAGTGAAGTTGTGCCCCTTGGTGGCAGCTGGATATATGCCTCTCAGCTTCCCTGACTATTGTCTTGTAGACACAGGAGACCAGAAAGGAAAAGCCAGGAGCAAGCGAACCTCTCCCTTTTCAATAACCCTCCAAACCCACAATGTCACAGAACTACAGAGAGCTGGCATTGCCATCAGAACCAGGATGTAATGTGTGAGCTAGGGAGAATGGGAAGGGCTAACAGTGCAAGCCCTTCCAGCACTGATATCCAGAAGCCAAGGGCTGGAGTGGAGCACTTGGCATATCCAAAGGAAAAGAGAAACATGACCTCTCAAGATTCCCTCTGGATTGCCTGTGACAGCAAAGCACGGCCCTCCAGGCCCAGAGCAGGGGTGCCCTGTTCCTGACAGAGCAGCAGCTTCTCCTTGTCCTGGCCACTGGGCCCTCTCCAGACCGGGCTAGTCTGGAGCCAATTACCGGGAGAGGACAAAAGGCCTGTGACCCGACCCCTACCCAGGCTATCTCCACTGCCCAGGCAGGTGAGTGGCACAGCTCTGGAGCCGACCTGGCCCCCATTAGGATGGCAGGGGCTTCCATTCCCTGTCTGAAAAGTTTAAAAAAGGGGAGGCAACCCCTCACCCCTGGAGGAAGCTGTGTCCTTCAAACAGCCCCTGCCCAGCAGTCCATGGAGCCACAAGAAAGCCACGCAGAGAACCGAGGCCACCACTTCCAGATCAGAAATCAGTCTGGGGCTGAGGTTAGGCGGGGAGGCACTCTGAGCAACACAGACCTACCTGGGTGCTGAGGTGGAGGGCGAAGAGACACACTACAGGAAACAATAACGCACAGAAGAGCACGGGGCAGAACACAACACAGAAGGCGGGTCCGCCAGTGAGGAAGCTCTCTACCCGCCTCAGGGGCCTCCAGTCCAGCGGCCCATTGGTCACAAGCTTTGCTTTGGGAAACAGAGCCACCCTCCTCCGCCCCGCTCTGGCTGCCTCACT
>NW_011888926.1:1024768-1032079 GCF_000151845.1 Pteropus vampyrus | reverse complement strand
ATGAGTTTCCAGGTTTTTCTTCACTGCCTGGCCCCAAACAGGTCATGAGATGCTCTTAGTGTCTCAGGCCCTCTTGACTTTCTAGGCTTGTGACTTTCACAGCACCTGCTACTGATTCTGTAAAGCTCCCAGAATCCTGCTGCGCCAACGTTCTCTAGCTCTGCGAGGCTGGACTCCCTTTAGAGTCCCGACAAACCAGTAGGAGACTGGGCATGACTGGAGTCACGCTGTCTTGGTGTTCAGGGCCTGCCCCCAGATGTTAGTTTTGCCCCAACTCTCTGGAACCACGCTGAGGGAATAACCCAGTGCGTGCCCGGAAGGCTGCTTTGCTCTCTCGATCCTCTCCCCTCCTCTCACTGCCAAGGCAGGAAAATACCCCTCTGGTCAAGGATGGATGGGTCACTTAGAATAGTGAAGTTGTGCCCCTTGGTGGCAGCTGGATATATGCCTCTCAGCTTCCCTGACTATTGTCTTGTAGACACAGGAGACCAGAAAGGAAAAGCCAGGAGCAAGCGAACCTCTCCCTTTTCAATAACCCTCCAAACCCACAATGTCACAGAACTACAGAGAGCTGGCATTGCCATCAGAACCAGGATGTAATGTGTGAGCTAGGGAGAATGGGAAGGGCTAACAGTGCAAGCCCTTCCAGCACTGATATCCAGAAGCCAAGGGCTGGAGTGGAGCACTTGGCATATCCAAAGGAAAAGAGAAACATGACCTCTCAAGATTCCCTCTGGATTGCCTGTGACAGCAAAGCACGGCCCTCCAGGCCCAGAGCAGGGGTGCCCTGTTCCTGACAGAGCAGCAGCTTCTCCTTGTCCTGGCCACTGGGCCCTCTCCAGACCGGGCTAGTCTGGAGCCAATTACCGGGAGAGGACAAAAGGCCTGTGACCCGACCCCTACCCAGGCTATCTCCACTGCCCAGGCAGGTGAGTGGCACAGCTCTGGAGCCGACCTGGCCCCCATTAGGATGGCAGGGGCTTCCATTCCCTGTCTGAAAAGTTTAAAAAAGGGGAGGCAACCCCTCACCCCTGGAGGAAGCTGTGTCCTTCAAACAGCCCCTGCCCAGCAGTCCATGGAGCCACAAGAAAGCCACGCAGAGAACCGAGGCCACCACTTCCAGATCAGAAATCAGTCTGGGACTGAGGTTAGGCGGGGAGGCACTCTGAGCAACACAGACCTACCTGGGTGCTGAGGTGGAGGGCGAAGAGACACACTACAGGAAACAATAACGCACAGAAGAGCACGGGGCAGAACACAACACAGAAGGCGGGTCCGCCAGTGAGGAAGCTCTCTACCCGCCTCAGGGGCCTCCAGTCCAGCGGCCCATTGGTCACAAGCTTTGCTTTGGGAAACAGAGCCACCCTCCTCCGCCCCGCTCTGGCTGCCTCACTTTCCCGCCGCTCAGAGTTTGATTTTGAATTCTGTGGGCTGTGTGGTCACAGAGGCCCCCGAGGACTTGAAGAGCGCCTTCAGGATGGTGTCGGGGTCCACTTCGGCAGGAGGGTTGGATGAGGTGGCAGAATTCACCCTGCGAGGCAGCTCGCTCTCCTTTTTCACTGAGGGGCTGTCACTCAGCCGTCTGTGGAGAGCAGGGAAGTCAAATCCTTGTCAGTTTTCTCTGAGTCGGGGAGGGGACCTCCCCATTTACCAAGCTTCTGTTCTCAGTCAGGCACTGAGTGTAACACTTTCCCTACCCTTTTATCTCACTTCATCTGTAACACACCTATATTTTTATTTGTTGATGAAAAAATCTGAGATGCAACCTGTTGAGATCTGGGGTTTTAAGTTTAGAAAATAATGCATGTTCCTCTGGGATGGTCACACACACATCGGCATATTATACATTCTGAGAAGTCTTGAAGTAAAGAAATCAATTTAACTCTGTTTAGCCCAATGGTCATAAAACCCACATTTTTCAGAATACAACTTAGTACTGGCATACAGCTTACGAAACTTGTCCGAATCACACAATTCACTATACAGGGTTCACATTTGGTCTTTTTAAATTTCAAAGCCTATTTCAGGCCTGCCCTGTACTACCCCACCCACCTTGGCAAGTATAATATCCTCCCTGGGTCTCTGTCTCCTTGTCTATAGAAGGATGTCCTACCAGGCTAGACATTTTATGCATCTTGAAAAATCCTCAGTTCTGGGCCAGCCATGTACGCCCAGGTGTGTGTAACAAAACGAGGGGTGGCAGCCAGTACTGTCTCTAACACAGTCGATCAGGAAGAGGGGGAGGTTTTCCATTCCCTTGGACGATGCATGCAATTATGCAAAAAGAAACACAACTGGCTTGCTCTCTACTTTCTTCTCAAATGTTTCTAAATTCTACGGCTGGGACTAAGTCTTAATGCTAGCCCCTGTGAGGTCACTCTCCTGCGAAAATAATGAGACAAGCCACTTTGTACAAATTTTAAGTATATCAACTGACCGCTCGCCATCAGAACACAGGAACTGGAAAGGAGCTGTGATGCAGGCATTTGCCCCTCAGAATAAAGAGGGGATCATGCAGAGTAGGCAAGCAGAAACACTCCACCCAGTCCCAGCACCACTGCCTCCGGAACTTACAGCAGGATGGGCTGGTCCGAGGTGATGACGTTCCCGTTCATGTGAAGGTTGCACTTCATTGGTTGCCCTGAAAAACCAAAAAAGAAAAGGCTCCGCCATGAGACTACAGCTCCTCACACAAGGAGACATGGGCTGACATCTCTGTCAGCTCTGACTCCACACTGGGGCTAGGGCTGCCAGACTTCGTTAAAACCTAGGGACTAAGAAATCCCAGTGTGTAGGGTCCATGAAACCTTAGCAATGACAGTGCCAAGAAGCAAAGTGGCAGCAGACTTTACTCTATACAGCAGGAGATAAGTGTGGGAGGGAGAAACTGGACTCAGTGTGAAGCCGTCCAATCTTATTTGTGAAGCAATTAGTAAAGGAAAATGTTTGTGCTATGAAATTAAATGAAAAGATTAAAAAGTACATGTACAGACTTCCACTCTGTCCATGAAAGATTAACTGCTACTGAGTACTGCACTCCCACTGTATATAAAATGTGATAAGGGGAATAATAACAGAAAAATAAGACTAAAAAAATTTTTTACATGTTTTTTAATTAAAAAAAGAACAGTTCAAAAGAGGGAGTAGAGCCATATAGAAGTAACCTTTCTCTCTCACTGGAATTAAGTTAATATCAATCTGAGATAGATTCTGACATATTCTATCTATATGAGACACACTTCAGATTCAAAAATATAAAAAGGCTGAAAGAAAAAGGAGATATATCTTAGCAACCCTAAGATGTGGCTATAGTAATATAAGACCAAACAGACTTTAAAATTAAACATGTTACTAGAGATAAAAAGGAACATTTAATAAACTGATGAGAGTCGATCTATTAGGAAAAAAACAAGTAGAACAATTATAAACATGCAACTAACAACTAACAACAGAGCCTCAAATATCTGAAGAAAAACTAAAAGAGGTGTCAGACAGAAAAAAATAAATACCACATGATTTCCCTGATATGCGGAATCTAAGGAACAAAGAGAACAAATAGAAAACTGACCCACAAATACAGAGAACAATCTGGTAATGGCCAGAGGGGAGTGAGATGGGGGGACTGGGAGAGAGTGGTGAAGGTTTAAAGAAGTACAAATTAGAAGCTGATAAAGGGTCACGAGGATGGGGAGCATGGCACAGGGAATGTGGACAGCAGTTAGGTAATGGCTACGTGTAGAGCCAGAGGGAAGATAGAGAGTAATAAGGGGGATAGTTTTATAAACCATATAAATGTCTAGCCAGTGTACCGTATACTTGAAACTAATAAAAACAATTATAAGAAAATAACAGAAGTGAAAAGAGAACATACATACAATAGTTGAAAATTTCAATACTTCATCTTTAGTAATAAATAGAATCGCCAGGCAGAAAATTAACAAAGACACAAAAGACTTGAAAAACATTATAAACCAACTAGACCCAGGAAACACCTACCCAACAGCAGCAAAATACATATTCTCCTTAATCACTCAGGAGGAAACTAGGAAATTCACAAATACATGGAAATGAAACAAAATAATCCTAAATAACCAACGGGTCAAAGAAAAAAAAAACACATAAGAAATTAGAAAATACTTTGAGATAAATGAAAATAAAGACACAACATATCAAAATTTATGATACAGCTTAGTGCTCTAAATGCATATATTAAAAAGGAGTGAAAAGACAAACTACAGAATGGGAGAAAATATTGGCAAACCATTTATCTAACACACTTAATATATAAAGAACTCTTACAACTCAATAAGAAAAGACAACTCAAAAAGTGAGCAAAGACTCTGAATAGATAATTCTCCAAGAAGATACACAAATGGCCAATAAGCACATGAGAAGATGCTTGACATCATTAACCATCAGGGATACACAAATAAAAAGCCCACTGATTGTGTTTTATTAGTTTCCACATCTGTTTCTAGCACGGGGCCTTGGTTCATAGGAGGTTCTCCACAAACACTGAAAGAACAAATGAGTGGATAGAAGGAGCATGGCAGAGCTCCTCTCTACAGGCTATCCTGAGATGAATCACATAAATCTAAATTCAGTGCAATCAGCTGTTTACTCTCTAGAAGCAGAGCTCACCTAGGTGCCAACATTTAGACGAGGCTCCAGGCCTTTAAGGAACCTGTGTCCTAGCACTGAGCAGACCGACATCTGAAAGGGGGAGGCTACGGCTGTTGGCGTCCCTGCCAAAACTCCTTAAGAGAACCATTCATGGAGAAGAGGTGTTTCCCTGCCATCTAGCTTAGTGCTAGGGCTGGGTGAAAACCTAGGGCCTTGTGGAACAGGCAGCTGGCAGCTCTGCACTACCCAGAGCCTGCACCTGCCTGGTCTTGATACCTATAAGGTCCCAGCCAGCTCAGAACAAGGCTTGTTCCGAAGGCCTGCTGCCTGACAGGAAGCAGTGAGGAGTGGGAGGGTGAAGTGGCTGCTTCCCGACTTACCGTCCAGACACCGGTTGTTGTATTTCTTATACGCAGTGATGGCGTCGTCCTTCTTTACAAAGACCACCTCTGCTACCCCAGGATGGACCAGCCGAGCTCGCTTCAGGGCCCCACATACACAGAAAAGCTCCTGCCAAGCACAAGAGGGGTCAGCCCTGGGGGAGAATGTCGGGCTATTATCCTGCTTGCCTGCCATGTGCACACTGTGGAGGGCTCTGGGTAGACGGGTGGCTGCACTCTGGCTGAACACGCCAGTGCTCGATTTCAGGAAGGGTCCATTCTAGGTGGTGGTCTTGGAACATCCACAAGCCTCAGCATGGGACCAGAGAAGGGGACAAGCTGTGCTGGCAGTGAGAAATGGCCTGGGTTTATAAGCCTTGGAGTCTCTGTGACCTTCAACAAGTCACCCACTTCATCAACAGGGATAATAGTTATGGAATTTCTCAGAGAACTCTGTCATGAGAATGAGTGTGTAGACTTATCAAGGAAAGGTAGTGGCTAATAAGTCAAGTAGGAATCTGTTAAAAATAAATTCTGGAGTTCTATGTAGAGGGACCAACTGTCCCAGCTGGCCGACGTGAGGGGATTCCCAGGACAGGGGACTTTCAGGGATAACGAGGAAAGTCCCCAGCAAAACTGGGATAGATGGTCACCCTAAGTCAGAAGACCTGGGTTTGACCTCTGGGGCTCTGTCTCTTCTCAGCTGTATGACCTCTAGCTCTAGCAAGTTGTTAACTTCTCTGAGGGTGGGTTTTCTTTTCTGAAAAGAACTGGTCTAGCCTACCTCCCAGGGTTGCTGTAAAGCTCAACTGAGATCATTTTCAAGGTGGTGCTTTGTAAACACGTTATCATCATTTACTCCAATCCCTCCTCAGTTTATAGACCAGGAGACTGAGGCCACAGAGGGAATATAATGTGGAGACGGACCACAGACGCTGACTAGCACTCAAGCCATTTCTTCACCTGCAGCTGCCCTTCACAAGGCTGTTGTAAGGACAAAGAAACTAATAAAAAGGTTGTTGATGTGATTAGTTTTTAAAGATAAAGAGGAATATGTCAAATATCAGAACCAAGATATGGGACTGAATACTAGGTGTGATCCCAATCTGATTGCTGTTATTCTTTCAGTATTACCTACTTGGGTACAAAAGAAGTGAGGGTGACTATTACTGGCAGTATTCTCTGAGTGGTGATCATCAGAGGTGATTAGTTTTTCTGCTATTTCGTATTTTCAAAGATCCTGCATACAAAGTGCCTGGCATGTAATAAGTGCTCAACAAATGGTAGCTATTATTACTTTTATAATCAGAAGAAAATTGTTCTAATTCTTTATAACTTGTCAAGCATTATTACACAAAGCAGGCTATAATTTTCATTCTGTGTGTACCATTCACTGGAGTGCCTGCTTAGTTCTAAGAGCGATCACACAGCACTTGAGTGTTCTACAAAACTGTCACCAAACACGGTGGCCAGTGGGGGCTGTTCCAGAACCTGGGGCTCAGCTGCAGGGAGGAGGTGAAGTCTCCAGCTGCATTCATTCTGTGATCTGATAGTTCAGAGTTACGGGATGCATGGATTTCTTAATTAACAGCTTTTCTTGGTGTCTCAATAAAATGAGGTGGAAAAGAAGTCCTGGCTGCATCTGGGCCCCCACTCACCAGGCACCAGGATGGCCCAAGAGCTGAATCCAGAGGAGCCAACCACCCAACACACTAGTCCACCTCGCTCCTTTTGCTCTGGAATCCTCACATGAAAACCCTAAAGGAGGCAGAAGTTCTGAAGACTCACAGGAGAATATGAAACACTGGACATTGCAGCCCAGGACTACAGGATCCCAGTCAGGACCCATACCAGCACAAGTCCAGGCCTTGGTTTAGCAGCTGTGCGGAAAAGAGCTAACATAGCCAGCCTGACTGCTATCCTTTGAAAGGCCTGCTTCCAAGGTTGGCGTCAGGGAACCTGGATTCTGGGAGGGATCCCAACTCGCTGCGAGAATAAAGTGCATCCTGTCTGATTCTACTGGGAGATGGCTCTGGAAGTTTGTGCCTGGTTTCTGCTGGCCTTTGCCCATGAGCTTTTCCCCTTTACTGATTTGACTTTGTATGCTATAATGAAGCTTAGCCCCAACACGACTATGCTGAGTCCTGTGAGACTCAGGGACCCCTAACACAGAAGTGGTTTGAGACTGAACACCCTGGCAATGCAAATACTCACAACAATGTCCTCTTCGGTGACTCGAGGGTGCAGATTATTCACAGTCATCTTGGTACCTTCCAAAGGACTGAGGACAGGCTGCCACACACAAGAG
>NW_011888926.1:1019232-1023678 GCF_000151845.1 Pteropus vampyrus | reverse complement strand
ACTCCCAGCTTTTTGGTCCCTCTTCTGGCCATACAGAGACACCACACATAGGCCTGGCCCTATCAGCCCGCTGGCAGAGTCTGCACACGGAGATCCGCGGACACAGTTCCCTCCCTCCCTGACACCCCTAACTGGGGACGTGGTCCCTTGGAAATATAAAGCAGTGAAGTCCCTGGTATTAATGTGTCTGAGGGAAAAAATGGATGAGGCAGAAGCGGCACGTGGTCTTGCTGATTTAGGGCCGTGTCCACCAGTCACTGACTCAGAGGAGAGGGACGGGAAACACAGCAGTCAGGAAGAGGATGGGAAAGGGTCGATTCACTAGCTTCTCCGAGTTTAGATGCAAAGTCCTCCCCATGCTGGATTCCACATCCTTCAAGCCACTTTGAGTCTTGAGAGCCAGTACAGCATAGTGATTAAACATAAGGCCTGCGAGTAAAACTGTTTACGCCTGAATCTCAGATCTACCACTTTCGAGTGGGTGGACAGTGAGCAGGTATTGTTTAACCTCTCTGTGCCTGATTCTTCATCAGTAAAATAGGGATAATAATGGCAGGAAGGAAGAATCTTAAATGAGTTAATATAAATACAGGATTTCAGGGTTCTCAACTAGGATTGGCCACTGAGCCAGCAGATAGCCCCTCTGCAGCAGACCAGAGCACTCTAATTATTGGAAAGACCCAGCCCCTTTATAACGAACTGGCATCATTCAGTTTCACATATAATTTTAAGAGCTTCTCTGGTAACCAGGAGATTGGTCCACACTTTCAGTGCAGTGACTAGAACTGAGTCTGTGGGCCTCTCAAAACAGGCACTTGGCTTGAGTCCCCACTGGCTTTCTAATCTGTAATTTGGCTACATCCACTGAGCTGCGCTATGCAGACCTCCCTGATGTTCCCAGATGGTGCTTTCTTTCTTTCTCTGCAGGGTATCTGACTAGCATTCTAGTCTACCAAGTTTTCTTGAATTCAAGTTTCCTGGCTGTACCTCATGGAGCCCACAGGGTAAGGTTCAGATTATTTTGTTAACACACCAAACAAGGGAATCCAGACTTAAGACTGGGCCAGAGCTGCTGACCATGGAGGAAGGGGGAATGTAGGCTATAGAATGTCCTGCCACAAAGGAAAGAAAATAGGATTCTGTCCTGTGGTGTCACCCACATTTCCCCTGAACTGTCTCAAACACAGCAAATGCGAGCTGCAGCTCTGTACTTCATGATCTGTGAGACCTTGAACTAGTCACTAGACACCTTGGTTTCAAGCATTTATGAAATTTATGAGGGGTTGAACTAGTTCCAGTTCTAAAAATCTTATGACCAAATGAAGAAATATTTCTGAACTGAAAGGCCCTCTCCCATCCACCTGATCAGACACACATAGCAAGTATAGGAAAAACATAAAATGCCCACCACGTGGTGAAGAAAGCTGCCTGAGGCTGTGAATTTCATCTGTTTACTAGGAATGGGAGCTGCAACATCATCATCTTCATCCAGGTCGTATAAATTCTGAAAATAAAGAAATATACGCTAACATGGCATACAGGCTCTCGACAGACATCTGGAGCAAGAACAGCAGGGAGACAACTGCTGGAGTTAAGCGAGGTGGAGGGAGAAGCGGGGGTGTATGTGGAGGTGCCGAGGGACACTGGCCTCCAAGGCTGGAGCTCAAGTCCTGACAGGCTGGCTTCCTACTCTCCAGGGCCCGATGAAAGTGCTGTGACTTTCAGATACATCGGAAGTACCTTCTGCGAATGGGCAATGCCTAGGAAGAGTCCTTCAAATATCTCGGAAAACCCATCCCAGGCAATCTGGCATACAGAAATAAACCCGAACCCCAGAAAGAGCTTTATCCACAAAGAAGTTCAGAGAAGAATTTCTAACAGTGAGAAGTACAGTAAAATGGTTTAAAGGAACTGGAACGTACACTCAATGGTTTATGTAGTTATTAAAAATGCTGAGTTATAAAGTGAAAAAAGAATGATACAAAACTGGATTAGGACTATAACCACAACTATGTGTTTAATAAATAATAATGACATTTAAAAAAACAGGAAGGAAACAGGAGAATGTCAACAATGGTTGGCTTTGGAGAATAGGAGCATGAGGAACTTTATTTTCCTTCCAATATTTCTCTGTTTTGCAAACTTTCTATATTATGCACATATTAATTTTATAATAAAAATTATAAAGATTTTCAATTTCTCTCTGCCCCTTACGCCTTCCCTTCCCAGTTAAAAAATTTCTTCTGAAAACTCATAAAATACAAAAAATCAAATGTAATCCCTCCCTAGTTCTTCAAATTGGGAACCTTGGGCTAGGCTTCTACCACTAGGCCCCATCAAAACATATACATATGTACACAGACACATCGGTACATACACACACACATATAGAACACACCCACTCACACTCTACCTGTTTGGCCTGATGGTTATTGACGACGTTGATCCTCATTCCAGCAGGATGGGCATTAGGTGGTGTCATGGCCTTTTGCTGTGGAACCTAGAAATACCCACTGGTCATATTTCGCCCCACAGGGTCTACATGTGTTCTCTATGATCGCTGAACTTAAAATGTGTAGGCACTCAGTTGTGGTCTTTGGAAAAAGGCCTTACAGAGTGCCTTATACCCAAAGCAGGAGACTGACAGGAAGACTGATCATCCCAGAGACCAAGTGACAATGCATGCGTAAGGCTCAATGAACTTGGCTCAGTAAGTTCACTGCTGCTGCCGTTCCTATTACCAAAGTGTCTGTGATGACTGAATGATACTGTTTCCACCCTTTTCTGGAGTGGTGGCTGCACCAGGAGCCAGGTCTGACCAGGCCCCTACCCTGGTCCTCCCAATGACTGGCTATGTAACTCCGGGCATAATAATCCACATCTCTGAGACCGAGGTTCTTCTGTGATAAGACTGTGGGAATAACTGAGGGCTGCAGTGAGGAATAAATAGGGTTGTTTATGTTAAGTACCTGCCGCAAAGCACATGCTCAACAAATGTTTTGTCCTTTTCTCTCCCTTCCCTCCACCACTATCTCACTTAGGAAAATCACTGGACTTTCTCTGGACACCCCCACCTACTTCTTTTATATAAAACTAGACAACACCTTGCTTTCCTTATGGTTACTATACAATCACCTGGGGAAATAGTCATTTTGCCCAAACACTTCTGATCCCTGCTCCCTTCCAGAATTTACAACTGTTACTGGATTCTTGGAATTTATGACAAGAGCCACACCTACCTGGATAGTTTTAGTGAGCTTCAAAGCCGGGGTCACCGTCCCGATGGGAGGGCTCATGAAGGCAGCAGGGGAATTCCGCTTCAAGCTGAGCTTCTCCCGAGCATCGGTCACCTGGCGGGGTTTCTGGGGCACTGTGCTCTGCTGCTTGCGGGAGTTCAGCATCTCTCTGGCATCCTGCACTTTCCCTTTGATCCGGAAACGAGCATCTTTCTGCAACAGCTTTTCTCGGGCATCCTTTACTCCCAGCTTGAGCCGGGCATCTGAGAGGCCTATCTTCTGCCGGGCGTCAAATCTCTGCTGGAAGGTAGCTGTGCGTGCTGGCTGGCTGAGGAGGCTCTGCTGGATCCCAACACGTGATCGGACACCTCCAGCTCCTGGTCTGACATTGAGCCTGCAAATAAAAATTGCAACATTTACTGGATCTGGATATCAACAGCAGCCCGTGGAAGCAGAGCCCGTGGGAACAGAGGTGGCTGGAGAAATCAGAAAGCTGCTCCCCATCTGAGGAAACAATTAAGCCTAAATAGAGGCTTCTTTCCTAGTTTGGCACTGAAATAAAATTAGGAAGGCAGGCCCACTGGTTTCTATCACTATGTAAAAGTGTTTTGCTCCCCAGACACCATTAAGGACAATAACCTCTAAACGATGCCAGTCAAATAAAATAAGCATATCCCCCCAAAATAACTCCACACATCTGGAAAGCAACTTCAGTTTCTAAAGTTCTTGCACATCCATGCTCTCAGTCAGCCCTCAGAGCACCCTGTGAAGTGGGCATTATAATGCCTATTTCACAGTGGGACGACAGGCTTGGAGAGTTAACTGATTAACAAAGGGTTTCCAGGTGGCCTCTGGCAGCCTCATGCCTCCAATGCCAGCAGATCCCCCTTCCTGGGCTGGGATCAGGAAAGCCAACACATGGGTCTGATTGGGATTAGAGCAGCAGTCTCCAACCTTTTTGGCACCAGGGACCAGAGAGAATCTAATAATTCTATGAGAATCTAATGCCTGATGATTTGAGGCGGTGATGCTAGTGCTGGGGACCAGCTGCAAATACAGATGAAGGTTTGTTCGCCTGCTGCTCACCTGCTGTGTGGCCATTTCCCAACAGGCCATGAACTGGTCGTGGTCCACAGCCCGGGGGTTGGGATCCCTGAGCTCGAGGACTAACAGACTGAAGATATAAGGACTTTGTAGAAAAGAGAAATAA
>NW_011888926.1:1003345-1016752 GCF_000151845.1 Pteropus vampyrus | reverse complement strand
CTCTGGGCCTGTAGCTTCCTTGACAAAGGTCAACCTTAAAGTGAGCCTGTCTATTGTCTTCTTGCATCTAAGATAACATACCCTTGGAATATCAGTTATCCCTTTTCTAGACCCCTGGGTATAACTGCACCAGAGCACAAGACTACAGAACCCCTCACTGTTATCTTATTCCCCAAAGACCATTTCTGTGTGCTGTAAATGTTAATTAACTATTCTGTACCAGCCAATGTAAAGAAGTACGTGTCTCTTCCTTTTACTTTCTATCCAATCCCAGAGATTTCCCCATGTTGCTGCCTTCCACCCCCTTAATATACCACCATGGATTTCATGTAACCCTCCTTATACCTTCTCCTTTGATTCTAATACATAAAATAAGTGGCAAAACTGCCATTCTCCAGAGCAATTTCTCAACCTGTTGAGATTTTGCTTCTCGGCAATTGTCGTGAGTTTGGCTCAAACGAACTCATAAAAATTCTCTACAGGTTTATATGTTTCTTACATAGATAAAAGAAAAGCAACAGGTTACGAGTTCACACCAGGAACTACCACTAAAGGCCTACTCCTAAGTCGGGGAAAGAGTTTTGATCAACACATAAGACCCAGATCCAGATGAAGCAAGTCAGTGAGAAGCACTCCAGATGGACTCCTTCACTCATCACGCCCTGACCACTCTGAAGCTGCAGGCTTTGTGCTGGACAATCAAGTCACCAAAAAGAGCACGGTGAAGAACAGGCCTCCCACCCAGGGCTCTGAATTGGGGGTGGAGGACATGCAGATATCCAAATAATCCCCAAGCTCCTGCTCTAGGAAAGGCCAAAGTCTGTGAGGATATCGCAAGTGACTGGACACCTGCAGGGCTGTGGGAAGGCTGAGAGGCCTAGAGTTTCCGGGAAGAGCAGACTGTGTCAAAGGGTATTCTAGGCAGACTGAACGTGGAAAATGCCCATTACAGCCCACAGTGTGCCGCTTTGTTCTTGCAGCTCTGACAGTCACTTGAGGAGGCATTCAGCTCCCACCCAAGAGCACCCTTCACTTTTCCCACATCACTTCCACGGCAGGAGGCTCCCTCCTCGGAGCATTCAAGTGCTGGACAAAGCTTCCATTAAGGCACTTACTGTGCAGCATCGCGATGATTTATTTACAAGCCTGCATCTCCTACAGGACTAAAAGCTTCTCAGGGGCACACCCTGAAGCTCCTCACCTATGTCACCTCTCCTCCAGGGTAAAGACAAAGGCTCAAAGAGCTTCCACATCCTGAGTTCCAGCTAAGTGTCAAGGACCCTACAGGGCTCCTATCAATCTTTATCCTTCTGGACTCACAACTGCCTCCATCTTACAGAGGAGGAACCAAATCACTGAGGTAGTGGCATGGCAAGGACCGGATCGCAGGCCTGCCTGACTCCAGAACCCACAATATTTTCATTATAACAGGCTCCAAGTTCTCTCCTTCCTACTCTAAGGCCCAGGGGAGGTAAGAGTGGAGAAGCGATGGCTGCCTCAAAGGGCTTCTCCTAGAGAAAACTGCCTCTGCAAAAGCGGCCCTCTATCCAGCCCCCCGCTGACTAGCGCAGCACCCTGCTAGGATTCTGGCCACCAGTTGCTCCTCTCAGCTCCTACTGACGCAGCCCAGCCATTGTGGATCTGACCCTAACAGTGAGGGCCCACAAAGATCTCGCCTGCCCCAAGGAGGGTGAGTTCCTGACGCTCCTGCAGGAACTTCAGGAAAGGCCTCCTGAAAACAGAGATGCTGGTCTCTGACTGAGAGAACATTACAAATTACAAATGGAACAACATTACAAATGGAACAAGGCTGCATAAACATCAACAGTGGAAGACTTCACTGATAAGCCCATCCATTAGACAGTGGGCATCAGACACATCCTATTCCAAACCTGGGCCTGTCCTGAAGATTTCCTCTCTTCATCTGCCTTCTCCAAATGCCACCTCCTCCCATCACTAGAGTACCCTCATTACCAGCCATTTCGGATATTTGTAACTAAAGGAGATGGGATGATGTTACCATCTGATACTCTGGTGATTTTACAATACCATAAAATTGGGCAAAGCTAGACCCCAAGGCATCAATTATACTCTCAAAAAGTCAAGTTTCCCAATTTCGGCAATCATTCAAGAAAGAAAACATCATTGCCCACAAAATAGGGCAAAAAAGGGTAACCAACTAAAAGTGATTATTTTGACTAAAGGAACAAGGAGATTCTTTTTTTGAGTAGCTTTTATTAAAAATCACCAAAATCTGAAAACATACCAAATGCCAATCATCAGGTAAATGGATATACATTGTAGTGTACCCATACAATTAAATATTACTCAGCAATAAAAATGAACCACTGATACATCAAACAACACAGACGGAGCTCAAAAACATTATGCTGAGTAAAAGAAGGCAGACATAAGAGTTCATACTGAATGACTCCATTTCTATGAAGTTCTAAAAAAGACAAGCATCTGTAGTGACAGTAATTACATCAGTGGTGGCCCAGAGAACGAGATTCTTGAAACAAATTTCATATCCCTGAACAGAGGACAAAGAAAGGGGCAGATTAATAAACCTTCATAGGAGGGGTAGAGGAGATTAGGCCTCCATAACCTTTATTTACATTCCTCAACAATTTCCCTCTCTGATTATCAGTAATGGCTATTCGAAGTGCTCTGAGAATTCACAGGAATCTATGGTTGACATGCAATGTCTGCCATGGCCACATGAGGGGCAACTGGTTATCAGGGTGTGTGAAAGATTTTATAAAGAAGACCTCAACTAACATTTTTGAACACTTACTGAAAGTCTATAAACTTTGACACACCTCTTTTAACCCTCATAACTCTGAAAATTAGGTTATCATCTGCATTTTACAGATAAGGAAACTTGAGATTCAAGGAGAGAATCTCATTATAGTCACAGTTGTAATGGTGAAGGCTGAATTTGAACTTCACTATATCTACTTAACGCACCAATACATTAAGTGTGGGTCAAAAATAAAGACCAGAACTTGAAAAGTTCTGAGAATGAATACTGGCCTCAGGCTAAGGAAAATCTTAGGACTCCAGTCATGTCCAAGGACACAGGACAGTCCCTAATGACTAGAGGGTGAGCACACACATGCCAAGGATGGCTGACAGTGTGCTTACTTGGGACCCATGCAGCATGCACTTGTCAGGCAAGAAAGACCACTAAAAATCACCAGCTTTGTGCTATAGTATTTTATCTACTGGAAGAGCGCAAAGGGTACATTTGGGAGAGCGAGGTCATGCAGTTGTGGACACAGGAACATAAGTAAGCCACTTTCCTTCAATTCTATGTATTCGGTTCCCTGGTTACAACTAGTTCTTTTCAACTCCTTTCATGAACACCTTTAGGGGGTTTCAGTGTTCAGGTTTTTTATAATGGCTGCTTCTCTTCTCGCATGAAAAGACAGCTATTCATCCCAGCAGGCAGCAGTACTGGTTATAGGGCAAGCATTAGTCATCAGGAATTTTTCAAATAAACACTCCTGCTGGGGGTAGGTCTCTAAAACACAGAGTCAACTATGTTACCCTCTTGTTCCAAGAACTGCTGAGGGTTCCCTAACAGAGCCGAACCCCTCAGCAGAGGCTCTGGCCTGGCCCCAACTTGTGCCTGCAGCCTCATCTCCAACTGCAGACTACCTGATGTTCCTGAAACACACTGTGCACTTCTGGCCTCACTAAATGCATTTGGGAGGAGGGGAAAGGGAAGTTTTGAGCAAGTCTCGTAACACGATCACACCTGAAACAGTGCAACTCTGTACTGCCTCTGGACACTTACCAGGTACTCCACACGGTCCTGGGAAGAACGCTGTGGGCCAGAGGGCAAATGGTCCACTGGAGCCTGGCACACATGATGACCAAAAAGGGTCTGTTAGGGACTAGCAGCTGGCTCTGGACAGATGTCCAGTCCAAAGGATTCAGGCCTAGATTATTATAAAATGGGTTTTAATCCACGGAGGTCTCTAGGTTAGAGTATGTGTGTGTTGAGGTCATCTTTATAAGGAGAAAACACAGTTTGGTTCTATTACTGAGGGTCAATTCTGAATTGGGTGCTTTAGAAACACAAAGAAAAATAAGACACTCTCCTCTTACCCTCCAAGGGAGTCTTGTGCAGATGTTTCATTTTATTTTTAAATTATTTTTAAAATTATTTTTCAATTAAGTTTATTGGGGTAACATTGGTTAATACAATTATATAATTTTCAGATGTTTCATTTAAATCATAATTCTCCTCCAAGTTATGTAACAATTTTCTCCTCTTTGTTTTAGGTCTACTTTCCTTTATAGGAGAATAAGCAATGAGGACCAGAGCCCTGGCCTGAACTGAAAAATTCACTAACCCCTACTCACATGGCCTCAAGGACCCCCAGGCAGGGCATGTGACCCAGGGCTGCTCAACTCCAACACACTCAGGGCCTAACTTTCCCACTACGGCTGCCTGCCACCTTCATCTAACTACAAGGAGGCTGTGGACAGATAGCTATCCTCTGAGAATTAAAATAATCAAACCAGAGGTGCCTTGACTAACTTAACAGCTATGCTTTCACATCTAAAGGAAGAAACTGACCAGAGGGCAGGCCTGTACTGCAGCTGGTGTCCTGAAGAGACTCGTCCACACAACTGAAGTCACTAGAGATGTGCTGTGCATGGGGAACAGTGCCTCACCATGGTCCCTCCCTTTCTCTAATTTTGCATTAATCAAGGAACCTTCTGATAATTAATTTGGACCCAGGTAATAATAATGATCCCTTTCTTGACTTACGAGATGAACATGAAACAAAATGACTGCTCTAAAGAACAAGCATGTTCCATGATCTATGGGGAAAGAGGTTATTTACACTTCCACAGACTCAGTCTTTTGCTATTTCCACTAAAAAGAAGAAAGATGTTTTCTGAGATAGTCACAGGTTCTTCCTAAATTATTAAGCTCAAAGTTCTTCCTGGGACATCCATGCAATGTTAAACCAAAATTCCCAGTAAGGAGACTTCTAGTAAGTATGTAGAACAGATTATATTTACTGTAAGAAATGACATTTGTTCAGACCTTTCACAATTCTTGACAGGAATGCCCCAGATTTAGTTTTTCTTTGTTGGCTGTGCAAGTAAAATAAAAATGTAATTTCCAACAGGTTTTACCCAAACACGGCATGTAGTCCAGTTTCTTCCACGTCAGTCTCTTTACCCGTACTTTTCCTCAATCAAATCTGTACAAAATGGCAAAGCAATATTCTCACACTGAAAACTGAATGTTATTTACTTAAAAGCCTTTAATTAAAAAAAAAAACTAACATCTATTGGGCCCTTAGTACCCATCGCTTTTGAAGTACTTTAGATATATTAATTCATTTGGCTCTGACAATAACCTAATGAAGCATTTCGCATGTTTTACAGATAAAGAAAGAGAAGTATGGAAAGGTTAAGTAACTCGCATAAGCTCATATGGAAAGTGGGAGAAGCGGGGAACTGAACTCTGGCCGTCTGACTCTAGAGTTTTAGTGCTCACCTGGCACGTCCGCGGGAAGGAGACGGGTTCTGGCTTCTACAGAAAAGCCCATGATTATTGCCATCATTTGCTGAACACTCACTACCTGGTACAAACTTTAAAATATGCCTTCTTATATTCTTATATTTAATATTCTCAACGACCTATAAGGAACCATGACTACAGTACCACAAACTGTCCAGCCCGGAAGACATCTGGCCAGGGAGGGAAAGAACCAACAATGAGGCCTGCCAGGTGACCAGGTCTGCCTGGCTGCATGCACAATCCATATACTTCCAATGGATCCATGCCCCGCACCTTCCCTGCAGCCCCACCCACTGCTCAACACAAGACTTGCAAGACTTGCACACGTGCACACACACAACCACCAGAAAAGTACAGACCCAACAGACAGACCACCTGCAGTCAGGGAGGAGAGACTGCACGGAGAGCGTGTAGTGGGAAACTGTCTCGTTCGGCAACTGTTGAGCAAACCTATAAAACCGGGACAGGTTTAGAAGTGGCCAGAGGATCCGGCACCAATTCCACACCAATTACTGGAAGGAAGACCTAGGAGAGAACTACTCACAGGTAATGGTTGAGAAAATTCAATATCGAGTGCCTGTCATGAACTAGAAGCTGGCTTAAGTGTTGCCTGGTGAATTATGGGGTGATGGTGCTGGCAGCGGTAGTGGGGGTCGGGGAATACATTTCAGATAACAAGAGAAAAAAATCTATTCTCTAGCCACAGGCGCAAGCGAGGTATTTATAAACATCTGCTGATTGAACAACTGTCCGAGAAAACAGTATGTAACGTCTTTACAG
This sequence comes from Pteropus vampyrus, assembly GCF_000151845.1. Lineage (NCBI taxonomy): Eukaryota > Metazoa > Chordata > Mammalia > Chiroptera > Pteropodidae > Pteropus > Pteropus vampyrus. Next base: position 1,010,421 of record NW_011888926.1, on the reverse strand, counting down.
CCTGTATGCTGGAAAACTACTGGCCAAGCTCCCACTCCTTCAGACAGGTGAACTGGAGCTCATAAAGGCTGCAGATGACTAACAATATCTGAGGGTCCAGAGGAAGTTGGGGCACAGAACAGCCCTTCTCTGAGAGCCGGAGAAACGGCCACCAAGAAACGGCCTGTTCCACCTGTTTTTTCTGCCCTGGCCTGAGGGCCAGCTCCGCCAGCAAGTGAAGTGCACTCGGCCCCGATTCTCTGCTCTCCGTGGCCCCGGGCAAGTCACTCTACCTTTCCCAGCCTCAAGCTCAAAGGCAAAATGGAGAAAACACTGCCAGCTGGCCGACATGGCTGCGAAAAGAGCAATGAAACAGGATGTCCACCAAGGCGCTTGCAGAACCTATAACGCCGCACAAAGGCAGGCGAGCGTTAACAGAGGCGGCTCGGATCGGGGGACTGGGCGCAGGACGTGGAGATGAAAGGTGTGGGGCTGGGCCTCAGCTTCGGCAGCAACGCCAGGGCAGAGTCGTAGCGAGTCACTTCCCCGCTCAACTTCAGTCGTCCTAACTCCAAGGCCGCGCTGAGATCCCGGGGAAGCGGGGCCCAAGGGCCAGTCTCCCCAGGGGAGGGGGCTGCGCGGGAGACACCCTCCGGGCCCCGGGGGGCAGACCCTGCCCTCCGCGGCGGCAGCCTCGCCCCCCACAGGACCCCCACACCCCCAACCCCCGGCCGCTCCCACCAGCTGGGCGCCCCGGCCCCGCCAGCCTCCCCGGCCCGCCAGAGCGACGGCGCCTGCAGCCAGTGGGCGGCCGGACGGCCGGGCCCGTCGCGGCGGCGGCGGCTGGGCCAATGAGGAGCGCGGCTACGGCAGGGGGCGGGCGCAGACGGCCCTCTGCGTTGCGCCGGGCCGCTCCATTCTCCACCCTGAGCCCCGCTAGGCCGCGGGCCCTGAACTGCGAAGGGAGGAAAGGCTGCTCACCGCCCCTTCGCCGCAGCCCCGCGCTTCCGGATAAGCTCATCCAAGGAGATGTCCGCCATCTTACACCACCGAGCCGCTACGATTGCCTCAGCCCTCGAGCCCGCCCCTTCGGTGGCTACGGAGCGACTAGCTGTTTCCGGTGGTCGGGCGACGAACTCTCGCGACAGCTCAAAACAGGCAAGGAGCGGAAGGGGCGGGAGCTCCCCGTGAGCCTTAGCGACACTGACTGCTTATCTGCATACGGCGGGGCGCGCACTACCATCACCTATTCTCCCCGGACAACAAATAAAATGAAAAGTTAGATGAAAGATTTACTAGTGATTAAGATCAACTTTAAAGGAATGGAGCTCTCTGTTCAGCAGTCAACTTTGATACTCACCGTAGGGCTAATGAGAACGAGATTCATAACCTAGGAAGTAACTTCTCATCTTTCTTATGCCTTAAACTTATGAGTAAGGAAAATAACGATTCGGGGTGACGCCCGAATCCTCACTGCCAATGTGAGACGAATTTTTGAGCGGGTAAAGGTTGCCCCTGAGGTGACCCGCCTACTTTGCGGGATGCCTGGGAGTCGCGATCTGCCCGACCCCGTTACCCTAAAGGAAAGAGCAGGCTAATGACAACTAGGTCCTGCTTCTTTTCAGTCCCCTAAGTTACTAATTCTCTAGTAGGTATTATTACAGTGCGCTTGTTTTATAGGTTCCTCGTGTTCACTTTGGTTTTAATCTGTTATCTTTTCGTCCTTTCGAAAAGCGTAGTCTGTTTCTTGCTTGTATAAGTACGACTGGGTTTTTATTATAAAAATGTCATCACTGTAGGAAGTATTGACTCATATCATGGTCTTTTAAATATTGTAATAAGGGTAAGTGGATATTTGGCCGTAGTTTACTGGTTATTAAAAAAGAGAGAGAACAGGTTTGTCTGAAGGTAGAAGCAAAGCTGAGTTGGGGGGTGTTTACTCTAAACGAGAATCGGGGCCGGAGGGTGGTGCATTCCTCACCGCCCGCGAGTCTGAAGCGGCCCGGTTGTTGTCCTAGCCGCCCTCCACGTTGGTCGGGCCTTCCAAAGTTGCTGACAATGTTTATTATTTATGGCCCGTGAAACTGTCCATTTCTATACAGTTCGTGAACCTAAAGGCGACTTTAGCCAGTTCTCTGAAACTTCCCCCCCTATAACTACTGTACAATGTCAGCTGCTTATTTGTGATGGAAAAAGAAAGACACATGCGGCTCCCGGCTGCGCACAGTCGGCGCTCATATTGTGGCTTAAAATGCAGTGCTCACGGGGCTGAGAGCTGGAGGATCGCCTGGGTCACGTGCCAGGGGCACACTTCTTGGCGGCACGACCTTCTCAAGCAAATCGCTTCACCTCTTCGTGCCAGTCTTCTTGATCTGTATAATTGGACAAATAACACAGGTCGTTGCGAATGTCAAATAGACTGATTTCATTAAAGTGTTCCATACATGTAATTGCCTCGATGCAACTCCAGCCTCCAGCACCGAGCTTGGCATGAGGCGAGGTGTTGGATACATGTTTGTCAATCAATCAATAAAAGATGCAGCGTATTTAAAACAGCGCCGATCATGGACTAAGTGCTCTATGAGTTATTATTCTCATCATCATTTTCTAAGCCCAACGCTGCCGAGCGGAGTTACGTACTCTTGACAGAACGTCTCGCCACGATTAAAAATCCTTTGTCGGAAACTCCGTGGAGACACTGGGCGAGAGAGCTGGGTCTGCGGTCGGCCACCAGACGGAGGAGATTCCAGGTCCCACCTGGCCGTGATTCGGTGCTGCTTGAACCGGGACCACTATCCCCTCCCTCCCTGGGGTGCGAGAGAAGGGCCAAGGCCACGGAAGAGGACCGCGAAGGCAGGTGCAGAAGAACGAGGAAGTGGCCAGAGGACCTCAGGAGCTAAGGTCCTGTTGCGCCTGCAAAGGTAAAAAAAGTCCCTTAAATTATTTTTTAAAGCCAGCACAATAGGGTCATTAATGGAGATCAACTTTTTTCTGGAATTGTCAGCGAGGTGGCCCGCCCCCAGGGGGCATTTCAGAGCTTTGCAGAGTTGTGTTTGGTTGTCCCGGCGACAGGGATCAGGTCACGTGGGGGTGGACTAGGGTGGGGCGGCCTGCCTGCCCTCCCAACGCTGGCGACATTCCTGGAGCCTAGAGATCCGTTACGATTCTCTGAGACAGGCTTCACTCCATTTCTTGTATTAAATACGCAAGACTTTTTGCCTGGTATGAAAAATGGAGTTGCCAGCAATGCTGCTGCGCAGTAGCCAAGGAATTAGGTCCCTCTTTGTTTGGAAATTGATCGCCCCACCCCGCTTCTGGGGGACTGTGGCATTTACAGGCTGAAATGTGCATCATTTTAAACATTCTTTTCCTTTCTTGCTTTTATAGTATAGTTATAGGTTTGTGTGTTTTTAAAAGAAATTATTCTGTGTGTAGGTTGGTGATATTACTTGTGAATCACTTCAGGAGGGTAAAGGTGCTGCTGTAAATATTCTTTTAAAATGGTGTCAGGTCTGAGAGGATGGAGAATCACTGACCAAGTTCACACACCCATTTTAAAGATGGGGAGACTGAGCCTGAGGGAGAGGCCGGGCCCAGTTCATGTCCTTCCCAGCTCCAGAAGACGGCCTTTCATGGGCTCAGGCAGGTGTGTGGTCAGACCAGACACTCAGGCCTGTCTTCTCGTCCAGACTGGGACAAGAACGAGAAGGCCTACTGTGTGCAGTGCTCAGCAGGGTCTCCAGCACACAGTGGGTGTGGGGAAGGGCCACTGAGGCCTGGGCTTCCTAGGCTGAGTCCCAGCCCTGCCTGCCCCAGTACATGTGAGGGCCAGGACATGGGCACTGGGGACAGAATGGAAGGTGAGTTGTTGAGAGAAAGGGGCTCCCCTGGTACCCAAGGTGTGGCCTTGGGTGAGCTCCCCCTTCCTGTCCTCTCCAGCCTCATCATCACAGTCCTCTCAGCCACCTGCATCCTCTGATCTGCCTGGAAGTTTATTCCACAACCTCTGCACTTGCTGCTTCCACCACCTTGCACACCTACCCCAGCACGGCCAGCTCCTTCCCGTCACATCCCAGCATAAATGCCATCTCTGAGAGGGCTTTCCCGCCACCCTCACTCCCACACAGTCTCATTACCATCATCATTTGTTCCTTGTCTGATGCCTTTCTCAGTAGCACCCCAGAAGCAGTGAAGGGCGTGTTGGGGTAGCCACAGCTGAGTCCCCAGCACCCGGAACAGTGCACGAATGGACGCGGGAACTAGCGGACGCCCTTCCATCTTGGAGCCTTCCACAGGGCAGAACAACACCCGCCTCACCTCCAGCCCCACTTCCAACCCGAAAGCCATTCATTGCCAAGCCTGTCTTTCCAGCAGAAAATGGGGCTAGTGACGTCCCCCTACTTCTCTTAGGGCTGTCAGGAGGAGACAGCGAAAAGGAAGACACTGGGGACATCCAGAGTTGTCCAAAGACAGGACTGGAGATGCCTTTAACTCGGTGAGATGATCTGAAGAAGGGTGGGCATGAGGGGAGGGTTTACATGTTGGACTCCCGTGTCCGGAGCCCCTGGCCCAGCCTTCTGCCTCCTGGAATCTAACCGAAAATAAATCATCTGGAAAGAGGGTGAAGATGGCCATTGTTACTTACAAGATTCACAAAGTGGGAACAGCCTAACTGTCTAACCATAGGGCACTCGCTACACACTGAATCACGACCCACCTGGGTTTACAGAGAGGCTGTGATGGCTCTGGGGAAAAGCAGTGGCTGCACGGTAGATCCTGTGGTTTCATTACAGTGATCCGTGTTTGCCTCTGGATGCCCCGTATTTTTTTTTTCCTGTGTATACTTTTCTGTACTCTCCAAATTTCCCACAACAAACACACACATACACATCAGAATAAATGCCAGGCTTTGCACAACCCCGTCCTGTGCCCCCTCCCTGCCGCCCCCACAGTGACACGGGTCACAGCCTCAGGAGCTGTGGAAGGGTTAATATTAGCAAAGTTTTATTTCAACTTTTCTTCTGCTCATAAATGACTGAAAAAGCCGACAGGCAAGAGACTAACCCGCTGTTGTATGACAGTGACGTGGTGGCCACAGAGAACGCAGCAGACAAGGGCTCTGCTCAGAATCTCCCCCACGTCGGAGGCAGGCAGCAGGAGGGGTGGGTTTGGGACAAGGAATAAATAGCATCATCTTAGCTCTGCCATCAGGGCTGGTGGCCCAAGACCCTGAGGTGATAGATCTGACTGCCGATGCCGAGTTGACAGCTTGGAAGCCCCAAAGCTGCCCGAATGTTTGGGTGTGTTGGGGAAAATGGAGAGGGTTCGGGAGGGCCCGTGTGCCAACTGGCAGGGCCCTTGGCCACCCCTCCTCCCAACCAGCTGGTGGAGAGCCAAGCTCCCTGCTGGCCAGGCCTGCCTGGGCCCTGGCAGGGGCAGCCCATCGTTGCCAGGACTTTTTGGTGGTACCTGTCATGTAGTGTTAGGTGCTGAGGCCTGGCCTGGCCCTGAGGCAGGTAGTGATGGGCGGCAGGTGAGGATCCCAAGGTGGTGGCAGGGGAGACCCTGGCACCTGCAGCTCTGGGCTGCCTGGACATGTACGTTTATTTCCACACTGCGGTCCGCTCTGGGACTTGGGGGTGGACCACGGTGCTGACGGCCTCAGCCCAGCAGTGTGGGGAGTGTGGGGGTGAGGGACGGACAGGGCCTGGGACCCAGCATCAATGGTGAGAACCGGTGAGGGCTAGTCAGGAACCCGCCCTGAAGGTGGCCAGTGGCGGCCCACCTGCAATAGAACCCTGCTCCCGAAGGGGCCCCCTGAGGGCCAGCCCAGCGGGGTGACCACCCAGGTGTGGTGGGCAGGCTAGGCTGAGCCCCAGGCCAAAGTGTGAGATGTGGCGGAGAGTGACGTTGGGGCATGAGGGCTGGGTGCGGACAGGGCACGTGAGGACGCGAGGCGGGTGCGCGGGGGGCCAGTGCCCGGCCGTCAGAAGGTGAAGCAGCGCTCCTTGGGGTGGCCCACACGATCCAGGTTGGGCAGGCAGGCGTACTGGATCATGGGCGGGGGTCCGCACATCAGCACCAGCGGCTCCTCCTCCGGGGGCGGCAGGTGGTCCCGGATCATCTCCTCGTTCACGAAGCCCTGGCTGTAGTCCCAGGCTGCGGGGCGGGAGACTGGGTGAGTCCAAGTGAGGCCCTGGGAGCACTGACGACCGCCCACCTGCCCGACGCCCCTCCACCCCCCTACCCCCCGATGAAGCCCCTGTGCCGCGAACCCCTCCCTTCTTTCAACAAGCACTGAAGAGTGAAGAGGTGGATCCGAGTGAACCTCTCCCGGAGGCCCAGGCCCAGCCTGGCTCACCCATCGCACAAGCGCGAGCCCTTCTCACGTCCCAGTTTGCAAAGCCTTCTGCTTCCACGCGGCCTCTCGGGCGGCCCTCAGAACCACCTCGTGGGTGAACAGGAAGGGGGTCACTGAACCCACCTTACAGATGTGGTCACTGAGGCCCAGAGGACCCAGAATTGAGTTGTTCAAGGTCACACAATGAGGCACGCACAAGGCTGCAATGTGAACTCCAGATCCAAGAGGCCCCCAAGCCGGTGTCCAGCCTCGGGCTCAAGGTCAAAGTAACATCCTCCACCGCCATCATTTCGGCAGGCCCACTGTCTGACTCCTGTCCCTACCAGGGCGCAGGCCCGTGAGGAGCCCCGTCGGGCCCACAGCTGTGTTCCCAGTGATTAGACAGCCCGGCGCCTAGTAGTTGCTTATTAATAATGAACGAAGGACTGCGTCTCAAATAAGCAATTGATGAGCCTGAAAATAGCAAGGCCCGGACACAAACGGAAGTTCCAGATGCGCTGGCAGTGGCTCCCTCTCGGTCTTGCCTGTCTCCCTTGCCTGTCTCTTGCACACTCACATGCACAGCTTGTCCCCAGGTTCCACCTGAGATCCGGAACCTTCTCCTATTCCTCCAAATGACTGACAGTACCCGTAGTGAGAACCTGGCACCCCGAGGCTGCAAGGGCTCTACTCCAACATGGACCTCAAGGACTGACCCTCCGCAAGGGCTGCTCACAGACAGAGACTCCCCAGCCCG
>NW_011888926.1:1001044-1003295 GCF_000151845.1 Pteropus vampyrus | reverse complement strand
GAACCTCTCCCGGAGGCCCAGGCCCAGCCTGGCTCACCCATCGCACAAGCGCGAGCCCTTCTCACGTCCCAGTTTGCAAAGCCTTCTGCTTCCACGCGGCCTCTCGGGCGGCCCTCAGAACCACCTCGTGGGTGAACAGGAAGGGGGTCACTGAACGCACCTTACAGATGTGGTCACTGAGGCCCAGAGGACCCAGAATTGAGTTGTTCAAGGTCACACAATGAGGCATGCACAAGGCTGGAATGTGAACTCCAGATCCAAGAGGCCCCCAAGCCGGTGTCCAGCCTTGGGCTCAAGGTCAAAGTAACATCCTCCACCGCCATCATTTCGGCAGGCCCACTGTCTGACTCCTGTCCCTACCAGGGCGCAGGCCCGTGAGGAGCCCCGTCGGGCCCACAGCTGTGTTCCCAGTGATTAGACAGCCCGGCGCCTAGTAGTTGCTTATTAATAATGAACGAAGGACTGCGTCTCAAATAAGCAATTGATGAGCCTGAAAATAGCAAGGCCCGGACACAAACGGAAGTTCCAGATGCGCTGGCAGTGGCTCCCTCTCGGTCTTGCCTGTCTCCCTATCTTGCACACTCACATGCACAGCTTGTCCCCAGGTTCCACCTGAGATCCGGAACCTTCTCCTATTCCTCCAAATGACTGACAGTACCCGTAGTGAGAACCTGGCACCCCGAGGCTGCAAGGGCTCTACTCCAACATGGACCTCAAGGACTGACCCTCCGCAAGGGCTGCTCACAGACAGAGACTCCCCAGCCCGGGCACACAGTGGCTTAACGGGGACCAAGGGCTGGCAGGAGTCTGACAGGGGAATGGGGCTCTGATATTTGGGGGCCATGTGGGGGATAGAAGAGATGAAGACAGACACCCACCCTGGTCCCAGGTTTGGCTTCCAATCTGCTGGGCAAGCGACCCCTCTGTGCCTCAGTTTCCACATGTGTACTCAGTGCCGTCCACCCACCTCGTGGGGTTATGAGGTCTGGGTGAGAGGTCCCCCCACCTTCTTCCAAAGAGGTTGCCCTAACGAGTTGCCTTTTCTTTTGAATGATCACCAGAGGACCCCGGGTGAAACGCCCCTTCCTTTGTGGTTCTTCAAACACTACTTGGGGACCGAGAGCACATGCTGGCCATGCAGCTACGGTCCTCTCAAACGACCGCTGCGCCAAGCAGCTCAGCCCCAGAGGGACAGACAAACAGAGGGACCTGCGGATGCCCACCACCTGCCACATGCTCCCTCCCCTCTGACCACCTCCTGATCTCACTGTGGGTGCCTGACCCCAGGCCAGCCTCTGAGCTCTGGCCAATGGGTGGGGTGACCACCCAGGCAGATCCTCTAGCTAGGCTCCAGAGGGGTCGGTCACAAAGAGGTGGCAGGCGGATAAATGGAGGGTAGGAGGCAGGGCTGAGCAGGAACGTGAATAGCAGATGGGCGAGGTGGGGAAGAGACAGAGAGACACTGCCTCCGTCAGAGGTGCCCAGTCTCCCATCAGGACTGGCTGAGGCTGAGGGATGCTTTCCTACCCTGAGTCCCTCCAGCCATCAGTACCCGATTATCTGGCTTATCTGTTTTTCACAATCTGGAAGAGCCTCGCTAACACCCTTGACGCCAACAGAATCGCAGCTGTGGAAGCCAAGGTCAGGAGGAGGTGACTGAGGGACCTTGCCTAGATGGATAACACGTACTGCATCACTCTGTGTCTACTCGGTGGGAGGGGCCGAGACAGTCTCAGCTGGTCTGGGGACCAGGAAAAGTCTGTTCTGCTGAGCAATGGAGTATTCTTTCTTTCATGGATAGTGCTCCAAGTAACTGACCCCATTTCTCTTTTTACTCTGGCTGCTGGGAAGCTCGGAATGACAGGCATGGCCCACCTGGGGCGAGTGTGCATTCCAGTCCACGTTTTCGTACAAACGTCATTCCCGATTCCATTTTACGGCCCTGCCTTTGTTCTTCTCAGTCCACTTTCCATTTGTACCACTTGGACTCGCTCCATGAGCCTTTAGAAGCTGCCTAAACTCTCTTCTGGAAGGGGGCAGAGCACGGACAATATTTTTATAGCCGGGCAATAGATCTGAAAGGACTTTGTAAAAAAAAATGCATGGAACTGTATTTGCTAGTGTATAAAATGTGCCGATCTATAAGAGACATCTCAGTTTTACAAGGATTTTTAAAGATAGTGGATTTTCTTTTATACATGTACTGAAGGTGGCTTTGTTGGCGAAACATAAGTCAGCTGCATTTGCCACC
>NW_011888926.1:992635-999774 GCF_000151845.1 Pteropus vampyrus | reverse complement strand
AAAATGCATGGAACTGTATTTGCTAGTGTATAAAATGTGCCGATCTATAAGAGACATCTCAGTTTTACAAGGATTTTTAAAGATAGTGGATTTTCCTTTATACATGTACTGAAGGTGGCTTTGCTGGCGAAACATAAGTCAGCTGCATTTGCCACCTGAGCTGGCCCCTCTCCCTGCTCCTCTGCTTAGCGCCACAATAGCCATGCTGGCCAGTTACCATTTTCTTTCTCAAAATCTAGAATTTCACCTTATACCAAACATCATAGAAATACCCCAACTATTCTTGAATCGTGGGTCAGGATAATAGGAGACCACTCAACTGTACCTCCCCTGGCGGGTAACTGGGTGCTGTTAAAACCGTTCCCAGGAGGCAGCACTTTGCCCTTGGCGTTGCCACGTGCCGCCACCAGGGGTCAGCGCTGGTGCCCTCCCAGGACCAGGGCCTTCTATGGGCAAAAGGCCAGGACACGCCCATACCGGCTCAGGAACCAACCCTATCACACCATCAGGACCTGGGGCCGGAACAGGGCTAACCCACCCTCATTTTCCTCCTTTCCACTGAGGCCTGGTATGAGATAAATGTTCATATCTTTACCAGAACAAGAGCAGCCCTGCCTCCCAGAACCAGCGCCCCTGCCCCGCCTCTACTCCTGACCCCCTTCCCGACTCCGCTGTGTTTTTCCCGGGTCTCACTACAACCGCCTGCTATGCTAATTGCTGATAAGCCCGTTTCCTGTTCATCCCACTAGAACATCATCGGCCCACGGGGCCACGCTGGCTTCGTGAACACACGGAGCAGAGGGTCAAACCAGGAAGGGACCTGCCTAGCTCAGATGAGCTGGCCTAGGATGGCTGGTCCAGCCAAAGGCCTTGGGACATGGGTGTCAGGTCCACCAACCTGCCCAGGTCCGGCTCTCAGCGGGAAGGCCCAGGACCTGATTTGGTCAACCCGAGAGAGCGGCTCCTCTCAGGGATGGACCCAAATGACCCAGCTTGTGAGACGGGTGCCAGCCCCCAGCCCACCTGCTCATTTCTGGGTAAAGAACAGCGCTGTGTGTTCCCCACACCGTGGATGAGTCCCAGGGAACCGTGGGGCTGGGTGAGGAGCGGGAGGCCCAGCAAGGGCCGGGCGGCAGGACGTGAACGAGATTACAAGCTGGCGCCCACACGGGTACTTCGAAAATGCCCAGTTTCTAACTTGAGAAATTTCTCATTTTCATGAGAAATTGAGAAATTTCTCATGAAAATGCAGATCCGGCTTCCCTTAAAAAGTGGAAAAGTCTGGCCTATAAGGTGTGTTCCTGCATAACAGGACTGCCTGCAACTGAGAGGCAGCTGCCCCCTCTGCACAGGACAGATGTGCTCCAATTGGCCACAGTCCCCACCACTCCCTATAGCCTCCCAACACCAAAGCAAGCATCCCCAGTATTATCTACTAAGAAGCCGGAGCCGCTGCTTTTTTCACAGCAACGAAGATATTTTCTGAATCTACATCTACCTAAGACAGTAGTTTAGCTGCCAGAGGGCAACCTTGTTTCAGGTTTTGGGCCAGCCCTCATTCACTGCCTCCCACGAGGTGTTGGTCCCGCCACAATCAACAGCTTAAACACCAAAGCAGATAGACGGAGGGTAAGCGTGCATCAGCCCAGCTCGCCCCCCAGGGCTGATGGCCAGAGAGAAAACGGGTGTAAAGTGTCTAACATGGTACAAACTGCAAGCTGGGAACGATCACCCCCACTCCAACTTGAGACCTGGAGACCCAGCCCAGAGGGAGCCCCCAGCCAAGGGGAGAAGGCTGGCCTTCTCTGTCCAGCAGGGGGCAAGGCCTGGCTGGCACCGGAGGAGCATGTGAGTTCAAGCCCCTGCTCTGGTGACTTGCTCTAGCTGTGTGACGTGGGGCACTGACTTTCCCTCTCCGATCCTTCCTCCTTCCTCATCTGCAGATGGGTCGCACCACCTCCCTCTCACGGGGCCATGGCGAGAGCATGCACCAGAGGAGACCATGTGAGCAGAAGCCTCAGCACCGCAGTGGGCTCAGCACAGGTGAGCCATGGGCCAGCGCCCCACCCCACCTGCCTGCCTCAGGCTTCCCTGGCTCACCTTCAGGGGCTTTGTCCACCGTGTACCAGAGCTTGAAGCGTGCAGAGTGTTCGTTCCTCAGCTCTTCCAGCTCAGGCCGCAGCAGGATGTCCTTCTCAGTCTGTGGGGGGACAGGGCCCAGGAGTCAGAAGGGATGGTGACAGAGATTGCCCTTGGTGACACTCCTCGCCCAACAGCTCGTCATCCTGTCACCCACGGGCCACCCGCTTGGCGAAGCTTCCAGGAACGCAGACCGGCGTAGCTCACCAGACTCCAGGAACACTCACCCCACCCTCTCCTCATCTTGCCTCAGGAGCGGATAAAAGCTACAGGTGAAGACGTTCCCGATATAATGGGGAGTGGAGAGAGCAGAAAACAAAACTTCAGATGGGAAAGCTCAAGTATGGGACAAAGGCGAGAGACTAGACGGAAATATGCCGAAATATGAATCGTGATTATCCCTAGGGGTCGGTTTAACACCTAAATAACGACTGGTTTAGTTGAAGGAATGAGGGTTCACCACCCTCGTCCCTGGGGCAAGCCTTTATGTTCCGGCTTTCCAGTGTGCACAGCTATAAGTTAGGACATAGATACCTGGTAGCCCCGCAGGGCCGGACAGAGTTCAGCCTACTGCCATCTCCTCCAGGAAGCCTTCCCAGACCCCCCAGGGCTGTGCCAGAGAGTGTCCGTCTTCCTACACCTCTGCCAGCACTGGGTAATAACTGTTTACTCTTTGCCAGTCAGACTGATGGAAAGTAAATCTCGCGTTTAATAAATGAGTTTGCCATTGGTCTAGTCATATCTTTTCTTATGACTTTGTACTCTTTACATTAAGGGTATTAATTTTTATTGGTGATGCATTATCTATTTATATGTCCCCCCACCCCGGGAGCTTTAATTTTTTTTTTTTTTTTCAGTAGGGGACTCTAAGGGCTCACCTTTGGGGTCTTGCTTAGACTGATCATCCTCATTCATTCATTCATTCATTCAACAATACTTGTAAAAATGCTCAACTACTACTTTTAAAGCTTCGTTTTGTTTTCATATGTACACACTTTTAACCTAAACTTCATTTTGTTATAAGGTGACGTAGGGACATACTTAGTGTTCCCCAAACGTATAACAATTAACCCAATACTCCTTTTCCTCTCTCCACTCAGGTTTCAGACGTCACCCGCATCAGAGACACAGTCTCATGTGTACTTGGGTCTGTTTCTAGGTCAGACTTGTTCGACAGGAATTTCTGCAATGATCGGAATGTTCTACATCTGTGTTGTTCAATGTGGTAACCACTGGCCACAGGTAGCTATGGGACCCATGCAATGTGGCCAGCGAGACTGGGAAAGTAAGCTTTTAATTTTATTTAACCTTGATTCATTTAAATGTAAATAGCAACATATTCTAGCATATTCCAGCACAGTCTAGACTTTCATTGTGTTACCCGGAAAGGCATTAAGTCCGGGAACCCAGGTGTCATGTGTGGCTCTAGAACCATGTTTTCATCACGGATGCTGTTTAGTATGTTTTAACATCTAGTGCTCCTCGTTATTCTTTTTCAAAACTGACTTGGCTGTGCATATATGCTTCGCCTGTGGGACCATTTTATTATTTTGTCATACGACAGGGAAGAAAATACCCCCCTGGGAATGAGTATTAGTTTATAAAGAACCAACGACACCTTGAGAGCATCAGTCTCTCTGGCCAAGAAGAAGGCATGCCCCACTGGTATGAACCGTCCCGTAACGTCCCTCTGAAAAGCCGTGTTTCCTTATGGCCAAGGCTGGTGCAGAGCCCCGAGCTTTCCCGACTCAGGACACGGGAAGGAGGGAGGGGCAACAGCCTAGCTGCAGCAAAGCAGTGGTTCTCAGGGTGTCGCCTGTGACCTCCTGGGGTGTCGGAGACCCTTCGGAGAGCCCCTGAGGTCAAAACGATTTTCAAATAACACTAGGACTCTTCATTTCTCACTCTCGCGCCCTCATAAATGCACGGCGGGACTTCCAGAGGCTTTATGACTTCAGATACCGCACCGACCGAACGCAGAAACACGTGGCATCCAGCCGCTTCTCTTAAGCCAGATGTTACGAAAGGTTTGCCAAAATGTAAAGCAAAACAATGGCCTCTAAAATATAGTTATTTTCCATAAAATATGCTCTGATTCGAGTCCTGGTTCCACTGCTTCCTGGGTCCACCGCTTCCCCTCTCTGGCCCTCTGTGTCCAGAGCTTACAAAGGTGGGGCAGTCCCAGCGCCCCGGCTAACGGGCAGCAGGCTCGAAGATGCCCTGCGTAGGTGAGAGATGGCGGACGGCCTCCACAGGGACTAACCCAGCACCGCCAAGTCGAACCGCTGCTCCCCCTCCCTCCCCACCAGCAGCTTGGAATTTCTGGCTCTTTCCACCTACCCCTGGGACTAGTCAAGGCCACCTTGGCTGGCCACAGGGCAAGGTTTTGCAGCTGTGCAGGAGTCCAAAGACCTCGGGCAAGCCCCTCTCCCTCTGGGCTTGGTTTCCTCACAGATGGACAGTGCAGAGCCCGGGCCAGAGGGACGCTGGGGCAAGCTGACCTGAACCGTATCTGCGAGGGAGGTACAGGGGGCCTGGGCATGGCTCCCACACTGCAGGGAGGAGGTGTCTCAGCTTCCCCTAAAGGGGCGTCGCTTTACAAAATCCACGTCATCAACCCTGAAACGCTGAACGAGGAAAGAGCCTTGCGACAACCTTGCTTCATCAGCTCATTCCAGCTGAGGGAGCAAAGCCCAGAGGGAAAATGTCTTGTCTAAGGGCACACAGCAGGCGAGGGCAGACAGGGAGTGTGGGGAGCGGGGCATGCACTTAGGAGGGACCAGGTCCAAACCCTGCCCAACACGCCTAGCTCGGGGGGGACCTGGCACGGGTGTGCTCTCGGTACCTCGTCTGTGAAACGGCCCCTCTGTCCCCAGGCTGGCCCCAGCCCAGGCCGGCCCCAGCCCAGGCCGGCATTTGCCTACTTCACTGGTGGGTTCTGAGCTCTGTTCGTGGAGGGAGCTCTGAGGTTCGGAGGAAGAAGCTGGGGGGAGCACAGCTCAGGTGGGGGGTGCTCTAGGTGCCTCACCCCTTTCCACCCCCAAGCATCAGGTCACTGGGCTCCGGGCTGAAAAGCCTGGCCCTCACCTGCTGCTGCGAAGCTGCCTGTGCACAGAATGTTCGGAGCACCCCTCACATTTCAGCAGTCCTGAGCATCCACGCGGACCCCTAATCATGCCTTGCCAGGCCCAGTGTCCCCCCTCAGCAGGAGCTGGGTCTGCACATCTCCAGAACGTCCACTGACCTGGTTGGCAAACAGCAGATGGCACACAGTGGGGTCATCTGGGTCCTTCATGATGGCACGAATCACCTGCAGCATTGGGGTGATGCCTGCAAAATGGTAACCCCCACACGCTGAGTGAGCGCCTGCTGCATACTTACAGGCAGTTGCCCAGGGGACGGTGCAGGACAACTGGGCCTGGGTCCCTGACCTCGGGCAGCTCACAATCGCTCATCTCTATGCCCCGTCCCACGCCCTGACCCCCACCCACGACATCCACCCACGGGGGACTCCGTGAGGGGCTCCGCGTCCACGTACCCGTTCCTCCCGCGATCATGCCGACAGACTTCGCTGTCTTGATGACGGGGTTGGATTTCTTGTCTGGACGGATGGCAAACTTTCCTGGGCGAGAGGAGAAGGGGTGAGGCCCAGCTCTCAAACACAGGTGTCTGGGAGTCATTTAGGCTGGAGAACCTGGCCCCGCTTAGGGGCCCGAGGTACAGGCAGCCACCATACAAACACAGCCAGGAATGGTGAGGGAGAGAATGGGCAGGCGGGGTACCAGGGCCACTCGAATGCCCAGAGGGACACAGGGATCAGCCCTTCATGCGGATGGCATGGGGTGCAGCGCAGAGGCTGGCAGACGGGAGGCACTCCAGCACAACCCTTTGGCTTGTGTTCAGCCAAATGAGGCTGGTCTGTGGGCCGGATGTGGCCCCCGAGGGCAGCCAGTCTGCAACCCCTGTGCTCGCCAACTTATTCCCTTTACAGCTGGGGAAACTGAGGCCCCAGAGACGAGGCATCTTGCCCAACAAGAATCACCCATCCGGACAGCAGGAGAGTCAGGACCTGCACCCAGCATTCACAGCACCAGCTGGGTCCTCGGGGAATTCCAACCCGAGTCACCTTTGCCCTGGTAGACCAGCAGCCCGTTCGGGCCCCGGAAGTCGATGGTGTCTCCGATCTTCAGGCTTTCCACGTACTGGGACATCTTCCCTCCAGCGGGAAACTTGGGATGGGTGTCTTTGAAGTAAACCTGCAAGACACACCCACAGTCCTCGGTCCCCAGTTTGCAGGGTTGCAGGGTAAGCTTTGGGCCACCGTGGGAAGTGCCTCTTAGGGGCTCTTCTGCATCCCTGTGTGGCCTTCTCACGCAGTGCCCCATCTACCCATGAAACTTACCTGCCTGTGTCCTGTACCCCCGGCAGTCTGCCCTCCCCCTAACGTGTCCTTGGAACGAATAGCCTCAGCCTGGTGTACACAGGGCGACCAATCTAGGCCTTGATTTGATGCATAAACATTCCACCGAGAACTCTGTGTCCCCTCCCTGAAGCAAGATTCTGACGGCCATCGGCACAGTGAAGGCGAAGGCTCCGGGAAGTCGGCTCAGCCACGCCCTCCTGGGGGACATTCAGTTCCTTCCATTTTGTGCTGTCATAAAAACATCAAACTTCCTGCCCTGTGCCCTTTGGGATTTCGGCTTTGTGTGTGTGCGGCGGGGAGTGCGGGGAGATGGAGGAGGCAGTCCGAGCACCGCGTATGCCAGGCCAGGCCTCTGACCCTGATCCGAGGCCAAGGGCCAGCGAGGTCTCTAAGCCAGGAGGGTCACTGTGAGTTTTTCATCCTCTCCTTGAATCCCCCCATGTTCTCCACATCTGGCCTGAGTGATTTCGACAAGAAAAGCTGCTCGGACCCTCGCCACCGTCTCTCAGCTTCTGGACAAAGCCCCAAGCTTCCGGGGGCCTCCAAGGCCCTGCCTGGCCCCGCCGGCCTCTCCCAC
>NW_011888926.1:979836-990480 GCF_000151845.1 Pteropus vampyrus | reverse complement strand
CACCTGAGAACCAGGGCAGCCACGACCCTGTGGCTGGAAGCACAGGGCAGAAGGCGCACGGTCCCCGGGTGGGGCAGAGGCTGCCTGAGGTGAAGGAGCCGAGACAAACGCCCCAGAATCCTTGGTCTTAAACCAAGGCCAGCGAAGCTGTGGTTAGAGCTGGGGTCTGAACCTAGCACCCTGACTCCTGACCTGGGCCCCACCAGGCCCCTATGGGGTTTCCCCTTCACCCGGTGCAGCCAGGAGTGTGGGTGTGGAGGGGCAGAGCGTATTCACGTGAGGCTAGGTGAAGTGGCAAGGCCTCCTGATGGACATTGTTCTTACTCAGAAAGAGGGACATGGACTTCTCCAAAGAAACAGTGTCGCCCTGAGCATCACTGAAGTGTGCAAGCAGAGGAAGGTGGCCTGGATCTCAGGAAGGACGGCACCCAGCCGCCATTTAAGACACAGGGCTTGTTGGTGGACCTCTCTGCCCTGGAAGCCTCTGCCCTCCGGCCACATAGGGTCTCAAGGCCTCCTGGGAGCAGGTTCCAGGATTACTGACTGGTCCTGGGGCTCAAGGTCGGAAACCCACACGCCAGACAATTTTTGGAGGAAGAAGAGAAATGAGGGAAAGATACTGATTATTATTGTGCTGGGCAACCTCTAGCGGGGCACAGCACAGCAGTGGCATCCAGGAGGCTGCTGGCCATGATGACCTCAGCGGCAGACTCTCAGAGCTTCGGGGGACCTTGCAGTCGCCTGGTCCAGTTTAGTTCAGAGACAAAGGGCAGGCAGCAGGGGCCCTTCCCCGTGCCAGTGGTGGAACACAGCAAAAGCATCAAAAAGCAGACCCGTCTGCTGACCCTGCAAAGCCCCCATTAGGCTACAATTGTGGGGGGAGGGGGAGATTTAACATACTCAAAGGGGACTGGAGGTCCACATGCGACATCCCTATGACGCAATGCTAGACAGTCGTCAACAATAAGGAATCAGCCTTGGGTTAGACGTGAAAAGATGTCCATGTTACATGGCTGCGTAAAAAAAATCAGGTTATTAAAAAAGAGAAACTCAGTACATACACACCTGAACCTCCACACGTCATATCTACACAAACATGACACCCAGAAAAGGCTCGTGCTGACGCGTGAATGAGATCTCTGTGGGTGAAGGAGGGGGCATGGGGGATGGGGGAGGGGATCATTCACACTTCAAAAGCAGAATTTTTATAAAAAAGGAAATAAGGAAAACATTTTTAAAAAGGTTAAGATTTCAAAATATTAAGATTTCGTGTTAGTAAGAAAAAAATGTCTATAAAACATATTGAAAGGATAAGTGTGGTCTCACAGAGGAAGGGGTAACTTTTTTTTTCTTTAGCCTCTCTCTGGTTTTTAACTCTTCTGTGAACTCCTGGTACAATCATAGATACACATCCCACCAGCCACGAGAAGCCCCAGCTCTGCACCAAGGAGACTTGAGGCTCCTACGGAACCCGGGGCCTCTCGGGCAGGTGAATCTCTGCTCCATGACTCAAGTTTTTCCGGTCACACCCTTCTGGAGGCAGCTGCAGGTGGCCAGAAATAGTGTGAGGGAGGGGCTCGGATAGGGGAAAAGAGTAAGGAGGAAGGCGGCCCTTAGCGGCACAGGGCGAAGGAGGAAGGGGGTGGTTTTCAATCACAATCAGAAGTTTGCAAAGGGAAATGTCCCACGAGGTGGCAGGAGGGAGCCTGGCAGAGGGGCAGATGGAGTCACAGTGGCATCAGGCGATCAGGCAGGGCATCTGGCAGATGTAACAAGCCAGGCTCTGAGCAGATGGCTCTGGGGGGCGGGGAAGAGGGGCGGGCAGTGCGAGGAGGAGCACCCGGGACCACCGGGAGGCCTGAGTCCTGGTTCTACCTGTGACTTACAGTGTGACCTCTTTCATCCTGCTTTCCCACCTGTTAAATGAGTGCTTGAACCCAAAAGTCCTGAGGGTCCCTCCCACCTGGACGGTCCGTAGGACAGTGCGTGTGGTTCGGAGAATGCGCTCTGTGGTCAGAGCCCTGGTTTCGAATCACTCTGCCACTCAGTGGTAGCTACAGAAATGGACCTCACCTGCTTTATCCATCTCTAAAATGGGCAGGTGACAGGACCTACTTCAAAGGAGCCACATCCTGAGCACATAGTAGGTGCTTGGGAAATGCCGTGATGCTGACAAGGAGAGAGGTGCCTCTGGGGGCCCACGCCCTGTGACCCCTCCCCGCCATGTGGGGTCTGACGGTCACCTCCTTGTCGATGAGCCGCAGCGGGTACTTGATGTCCGGGCTCTCGAGAGTGATGGCCGGGGCGGAGCGCTGGAACAGCTTCATGAGCAGGTTGTAGAGGAACCAGACTGGGGAGAGGACCACGTGGCCCAACTGAAACGACAGGACAGACCCACGAGGTCAGCGCGGGCATGGGGAGGGGCCTGCTCCCTGCCTTTTCCTCAAACACGCCCATTGGTTCACACCTCCAGGCTTTTGCTCACGCTATCCCCACTGTTGGGAACACCTCGCCATCCTCATTCAGGGAACCTCCCATCATGCATTTTGGCACTGGCTGGGAGGAGTTACAGAAAGCAGACTCATGAAACCCATCACTGCATTACTAAGTCCGTTTCCCCCAAGGTACAGGGACAAAGAAAGCTACGTAACTGAGCATGCATCCCTTTTCACCTTGGCTGCCAGGAAGCTCAGCATAATAGTACACAAAAAACAGTGCTTGACCACTGTGTATCTGTACTCTCTCCCTCTCTTTCTTCCTTTAGTCCATTTCCTTGGTCTTATTAAGTTCTTTTTAGGCAAAGTGACAAACCCCTGAGCCCTGGGGTTCCACTTTCAGGTGTAAGGGGCAGCTGAGGCACTGGGCTGGGCACTGGGAAGCTCTTCTCCTTGCTGGCTGTGTGACCCTGGGCAAGTCCCTTCCCTTCTCTGAACTGAGCTGGACCAGGTGATCTATGAGGTCCCCCAAAGGTCTGAGAAGCTACTGTTCAGAACCACACAGAGCCCGGTACAGGCGTTAACCTCATGACAACCCTATAAGGTCGGTACCAACATCACAACCACTTTACAGATGAGGAAACAGCTCAGAGAGGTGAAGCAACTTGCCCAAGTCACACAGCTGGCAGGTGGGGAGCTTCAAACCTGGGTCCAGCAGCCTCCCTAATCACTTTCTTAAACATCAGGCCAATGCTCACCCTCTTGCATGGCCCTGAGAGGCTCCTCCTTGCCAGCCCCCTGCCCCGCTACATCTCAGTCTCACAAAAGAGTGGTTTGGATTTTTTAACAGAGACAACCCCAAACCTGTGACAGGATAGCTCGCTGCTCAGGTTTACCCAGAGAAGACACCGTTGCAAAGAAAGACACCGGCCTCCTGCCCTTTCTAGCTGTCTTTTTGTCCCTGGAGAGATCACTTCGCCTCTCTGAGCACAGTTTCTCCAGCTGTGAAATGGGGATCCCAAGCCACACTCCCTGGGCTGTGAAGGTGGAAATAAGCCATGGAAAGTGCCTAACCCAGGCCAGGCTCCCAGCAGGCCCTTGGCCATCTGGAAGTTGGGTCCTGAGCATCCTCCGCTATCTGGACCACAAGCGAGACTCAGGAAGAAAACCATTCAGAGCAACTCTACAGGGGAGGACACAGCAGACACCCCCTAACCAGAGAGTGCCACAGGAAAGGCGCCGGCCGACATCCTGCACATCCAGACATGATGTGGGAAGGACCCACCACTGCCCTACGGGCTTCCTTCAGAAACACACAACCCGCCTCTAACCACAAGGAAACACTGAGGGTCATTTTCCAGAATAACTGGCCGTGACTCTTCAAAATGTCAATGCCACGAATAAGAAAGGCCGAGAAACTGGTCCAAATTAAAGGAGGCTCTGGTAGGTTGAATGGTGGCCCCTGGAAGACACGTCCACCCAGATCCTGGGGATCTGACCTAATTTGGAAAAGGGGTTTCTGCAGATGTAATCGAACCACGGATCTTGAGATGAGATCATCTTGGATTATCCCAGTGGGTGCTGAATCTCATGACAAGTGTCCTTACGAGAGAGAGAGAGGCGGAGGGGACTCAGAGAAGGCCACGGAAGACAGGGCAGACTGTGGTGACGCGGCTGTAAGCCAAGGGTTGCCGACGGCCACCAGAAGCGGGAAGGGAGAGGAAGGACCCTCCCCTCAACCTCCAGAGATCACGGCCCTGCTCACACCTTGACTTCAGACTTCTGACCTCCAGAACTGTGAGAGAATCAATTCCTTTGCTTTATGCCATCTAGTCTGTGGTAAACCAATACAGTGACCAAAGAGAGGACCGAATGCAATGTGTGATTTCGGATTAGATGCTGGGCTGGGAAAAAAAAACCAGTTATGAAGGGCAATGCTGGGGCAATGGTGAAATATGAACTCAGGCCCATGGATTAGTCAGCGGCGTTATATCAATGTTACCTTCACGATTTCCTCATTAGCCTGTGTCAGACAAAAGAATGTCCTTGTTCTCAGGAGAAAGTAAAGTATTTAGGGGCAAAAGGGCATCAGAGCTATCACACTCTCAAATAGTTAAAAAAATACACACACAATAAAGCAAATGTTGACATCTGGGACATGTGCGTGAGGAATGGATGAGAGCTCTTTATACTTTCTTGCAACTTTACTGTGAGTCCAAAATTATCTCAAATTCAAAGTGGGGTGTGGTGTAGGAGAAGCCCACTCTGGTGGCTCAAATGGCGAGGTGAGACCCCAAAATTCACGCAAGATACTGGTTCTCAAGAAAGTTGTTTCACAGCTTGTTCACTCGCCCTCCCTACAACACATGCCCCCGACTTTGTCTCTCAGCAAAGGGCTGTGTGCATTCTTCTTATCATAATCCTACGAGTTCCCTTTTTCGCCTTGGCTGCCAGGAAGCTAAGCCAAGTTCCTTGCTTCCTCGGAGGCCTCTCTGCTTCCTTCGTGGGGCTCCTGAGGTAGCTTATTCTGCACAGCACAGACCTAGAAGTGGTCCCTGCCCTACTGAGGGCGAGAAAGGTGATCTTCACCTCTCAAGGCCCAGACCCACTGCTCCCCACTTCCTGGAAGCCCGGCCAAGAGTCCTCCCTGTCTATCAGTCGGGGGAGGGCGCCCTCTGGCTGAGCACCTGAGGCCTCTCTGAGCCTCTGTGTTCCCTTCTGCAGAAGGTCAGAGCCACTGCCCTGCCCACCTCCTAGTGGGGCTAGGTTAAAAGATGAGATGTGGCCAGCCCCGTGCACCAAGGGGTCTATGGCTGGGGATGTGGCTGCACACACAGGAACTGCCCGCCACCCTCATGGGGCCAATACCACCGGAAGCTGGAATACCCAAATGAAGGAAGGGCAGAGGCGCCAAGATCCCACGCCAGGTCTGGTCCTGTTCCCCGAACCGGCCCAGCGGCTTCAAGTTGCCCGGCCTGGCTGCAGTTACAGGCCCTTTGTTGGGCTCAGAACAATATGCTTCTCTCCCAGGCAGGGCCTCCAGGCTGGGTGCAACTGAAGCCTTGCCCCCTGGGGGCCCTGGTCTGCAGTGGGTCTGCAGGGAAAGCCTAGGGGAGCCAGCCCAGACTCTACCCTGCCCAGGGCCACCTGTCCATTTATTTAACTGGCATCTACCATGTTCCAGGCAGCAGGTGGCGTTTCAACCCATCCTGGGTCTCATTTGAAAGGCTCTGGTTTGTAACCCTGGACTCTGGGGTCCAGAGACCTGGGTTCAAGTCCCAGCTCAGGAATTCTGGGGAGAATCTTGGCCTCTCCACCCCCACCTTCCAGTGCCTGAGGATGGCCCCACCTAGGGCTGGGGAGAAAATGAGGCAGGAAAAGGCTGTGCGCACAGCAAATGTGGTCAGCACCCCTGAGCTGGTGCTGCTCCAGGTGTGCACCTGAGTTCCCTGGGATGACCCTCACATCAACCCCAGGCCACCAGTGCTGTAATTATCACCCGGTCACAGATAAGGAAACTGAAGCCCAGAGAGTCTCAGTAACTTGCTCGAGTCACACCAAAGCCAATCCTCAGAGGACCACACTCATGACAAGTGATACTGTTGTCCCCGTTTCTCAGAGATTAAGTGGCTTGCCCATCGTCATGCAATGACTCAGGAGTGGAGCCAAGATTCAACCCCAGGCCTGTCTCGCCCAAAGTGCGGCTCTCCCAGAGCTCCCTCCCAGGACAGGTGCCCTCTCTGTGCTCCAGACACAGAGCCCACAGCCCAAATCCCCCCTGCCCCACCAGGATCCCACATCCTGCCTCCCGCCGTGAGGCCCCAGCTGTTCAAATCAACAAGACGCTCCATCTCCTCCTCAAACACCCGCCATGGCTCCCCACTGCCCACACTCAAGGCCCCTACTGCATGGCCACAACTCTGGCCACAAGCCCTTCTTGCCTCAGGCCTTTGAACACTCTCCCTTCTGCCCTTCCTCTTCCCTCAGCCAACCAGCAAACTCCTATTCATCCCTCAGAGCCCAACTCAAATGTCAGATCTCCCGACCGGCACCTCCCTAGCTAAGCAGGCCCTCAGCTGCCTTCCACAGCCTCTGCCCCACGCTGTGAACTCCTTGGGGGTGAGGTCTTCTCTGAGGATTCCCCTGCTACAGCCCCTCCCATATCAATCGGAGAAGCCACATCCGTGTTTAGAGAACACTGTTTAGGGAAAAGCTGTGCGAAGCTACATTTGCAGGAAACCGCCATTGTTGGGAGCTCTGGAAATAAACTTAAATGATGCCGAGAGTCAACTGGAGTTGTGTCTGGTGCTCTCAGGAGTTTTATCTCCCCCGGCACAGCTGTTTAAGTGCACAGCCAAGTTCAATAACATAAGACCCCCTCAGCCTACAGCTCGCTTCAGTCTGCAAAACTCCCTCCCTTGCATTTCCTCAGACCTAGAAGCCAACTGCATTCTCCATCTGACAAATGGGGAAACTGAGACTCAGACAGTGGGGTCTGGGCTTCGGTTTCTGATTTTCTGTCGCTCACCCTGAATCACTCAGTTGCCCCCAGCCCGTGATTGCTGGCCTGTGCTAAGTGCTGGGCCCTGAGAAAGACCTGTATGTCAACGCATCTGAAGGCGAGTCCTGACACTGGCTTTGACCCTCACCCAGACCTTCCAGATCCCAGGCGCCAGCTTCGTGTGCCCTAGACGCCAGGCCTGGGCTCAGACGGCGGGGCCAGCTCCCCGCTTGCGGTCACAGTCTACACAAAACAGTGGACCCTGGAGCAAAAGCCCCAGAAGGCCAGAGGGACCTGTGTGTTTCATGGCCACTGCATCCCCAGAGCTCCTAGCAGGGATACTCAATAAGTATTTGTGGATAAATTTGTTAAAGGATAACAAGCCCCATCCCAGTCTCTCTCTGACTCTTTATTTTGTCTGGAAGATTCAGGACCTAGGGCAGGAGGCCAGATCCTTCCGCGAGGGTGGGGCATGCATGGCTCGTCCTGTCTCAAAACCAGAGCCCTCTGCAGAGCACAGGCCCAGGCGGGCCAGGGTCCTGGCTTCCCGGCTGTGTCCTCACCTGAGCCTCCCAGAGGAGTGGTGGGATTAGAGCCAGTCCTGGAAGAATGCTCACGTGGCAGGTGACAAATGTCAGTGGCCTTCCTTCCAGGCCCCAGTCCCAACGACAGGGGCCCCTCAGAGCCATGTATGATCTCGTGTCACCCTCAAGCCTGGGAGGTGGGAGCTATTACCACCCTTATTTCAGGAAACTGAGGCTTGGGTGACAATTCCAAGGGCCACGATTTGAATCCAGGTGTCCGTGCACTGAGCCACGATGCCACACGGCCTCTCTGCGCCCACAGACACCATCTGGCCATTGAGAGAGCAGACGAGGACGTCACGTATGTGCAAATCTCTATCTGGGGAGGCAGCTGTCGGCAGACCCTCACTGTTAGTCTGTCCATTGGGCCACAGACGCCAGTGAGCACACCTGCCAGGGCCCGTGACAGAGGCAGGGGACACAGGCCAGGGGACCCCAGCCCCAAGGAGCTCAGCCAGTGGGGGAGACAGACATGAGCAGAGAAAAGGGTGCAGTGGGGGGGCAAAGGCTTCATTTCCAGAAAGTTGGAGGCTTGACCAGACACATAAGGGGTGGGGACGCCCTGTTCCCACGACTTGGGGATAGCCCATGCTCTGCACCCCCAACCCTGTCTATGGCACCACTCCCACCCCTGCGAGCAGCAGGCAGAGTAAACAGGAGGCAGATGGCTGAGGCCAAGGCCTCCTCCAGATCCTCAGCTGTGCTGTGCACGCGCACACACACGCACGCACGCGCACACACACACACACCCTCTCCCAGGCCTTAACCTAATGCTCTGCAGGCTGCACTCTGACCCCCAAGGAACACACTACCTGCCTTTCCTCACCTCTGCTAACACGGGGTGCAGAGGGGGAAACAGGGTGCCCAGAGTCCCAGGATGTCTGCAGGGAGCCCCCAGCTCACCTACCGGAGCCGAGGGGCTGATTAGCCTTGCTCCCCACCGCGGGGTGCCCTCGCCAGCTGCTCACCCCCTGGAATGCCCCCATTAGGACCTTGGCATCCGCTCTGCCCAGGTCAGGTCTTGCTGGGCAGAGGGATGTGCCAGAACCCCCACCTGGCAGTCCTGGCCCTCCCCAGGTGCCAGGTCCCTGTGCTGAGGCTCACCTGCTTGCTGCCTGCCTGCCAGCTGTCCCACTGGGATCTGAGTGGCCACCGCCCTCAGGAAGTGGGAGGAAGTGGGAGGGACTGGAGGAAGTTCCACAAGGCGGGGGCCTGGACTGCAACTGTGGGAGAAGGAAAGCCAGGAGGAGGGGCAGGTGGACAGCAGAGCTGCCCTCCACAGAGGAGATGCGCCCTGCCTACCGAGGGTCACAGACGAGGCTCAGAGCTGCCAGGGGCAGTGGGAAAGCCCTGGACTCTACCTGTGGCGGAGGCCTGTCAGGGCCCACTGAGCACTCACGGCTACGCTGGGGGCAGAAGAGCCACGGACCACGACGGAAGGCCGAGTCCCCAACATTCCCCTTAGGTGGCTGGTAGACTCGAGTGCTAACCCCTCAGGCGGGCCCCCCAAAGTATGGGAGGAGGCCTCCCTTGCAGCCTGCATGTCTCAGATAAGACACCTAGTGTGTCAGCCCAAGCTGGCCTCCCGCAGACTGCGTGGAGCCCCTGCATCAGGCGGCCTGGCCGGGGTCTGCTGGGGGTATTCTGGGCCATGCGGGGATCCCACCAGGACCCACTCCTTGGATAGATGTGGTCTCCTGACTCCCAAACAGGGCTCTGCCCCTCACGGGGGTCGGCGGGGGGGGCTTGGCTGCTCAACAACAACGTATGGAACAGCCACATGCTGGGGACACAGTGACAAATCCAACCAACGTGGACTAGAAGGTGAGAAGCACCACGGGAAAAGAACGGGAGTGGGGGGTGAGGGGGCTGAGCAATGAAAGAGGAAGGTGACTTCTGGGGACCGGGTCAGGGCGCTACACTGAGGCGGGGGCCATCACCTGGGCAAGGCTGCCCTTTGCTCCAAGCATCCTCCAGAGTCCTGAGCTGGGCCACATGTTTGTGAGCAAAGGCCAAGGCCAAGAGGCCTTTTGCCTCGCCCTGGACATGTATCAGAGAGTCAGAGGGAGGAGGCAGGTGCCTTCCAAGTCCAAGGTGCCTGGGGTGGCGGTGGAGGCCCTGGGCTTAATCCTGCCAATGCCAGCCTCCTCACGTGCAGCCAGCACGTGGGACCAGAGTGTGTGTGGGTGGGTGGGGTGCTGACCTCTGGCTACACCCTCCATGGAGCACAAGCCCCCAGCGCTGCCACTGTGGCTTTAGAGAAATCCCAGAAGGAGGGGGGCCGGGGGGAAAAAGGGGAACCCCGAGCCAACTGAAAAGTGATGGCGTGACAGTGGAGTTTGGGCTCTGCCACCAGTGGCTTGGCCAAGTCTGAGTCCAATGTCTCCAGATGTAAAACGGCCAGCAGCAAAGCCTTTTCAAGCCGGTTAGATTAAGAGCACAGCGGTGCTGGGGTAAGGAGGAGGGCCCAGGGGTTGCCATGGTTGCTAAAAGATGCCTAAAAACCCTGCAATCCAGTGACATCACAATATTCACACACACAAACTCTTTCCCTCTCAGAGTCACAGCTACACAAACTCTAACACAACTCACACTTTCATGCACTCGCACATATCCACACTCGCTCCCACGACGTGCTCAGTCACACATTAAATCTCACTCAGTCTCACCTTTACACACACACACACACACGCTCACGCACTCACACTTTACACCCCCATGCCGCCCTTCACAGTCAGTCGCACATCTGCCTTCTCACAAACCCGCATGCACTCACATTCACACACATATACACACTCGCGTTCACGTTTCGGTCACGCTTGCTCAGCCACACTCACTCTCACGAATCGCATTTGCTCAGTCACATGTCACTCACAGTCACACTCCGTCGCACAAACTTTCCCAGACACTCTCACACTCACTCGAACGGACACACTCACTCGTGCACACACACTCAGCTCCATTCCCGAATCGGCAGGGATGAGGGCGGCGGGCGGGGCCGCTCCTGGGTGCCCCCCCCCTTCTTTTCATACGCCTCTGGGGCAGAAGGGCCGCGCCCCGCGACAGAGGCCAGGGCATGAGTCACCGCGCCCACGGGCACGCCCGGGCCAGGGTGGGGTGGGGG
>NW_011888926.1:972620-979166 GCF_000151845.1 Pteropus vampyrus | reverse complement strand
GTGCGGTTCCCGCTATCCCCGGCTGCCTCGGGCCACCCTTGCTTATTATACGGGTATCACATCACATGTTCCTTGCTCAGCGAGGTCTGCCCTGACCCCCTGTGCCGGCAGGCCCTGTGGTCTAGCCCTTAAAATTGAGCTGAAGTCTTCCTGTGTGTCCCCCGGAGGATGGTTTGCCGCCAGCCAGCCACCCCATTCCAGTGGACTGTGGGCTTCCTAAGGGGACGCCTCCGCTTTGAAGTCGCCTGCATACCTGGCGCCTAGCCCAGCGCTTAGCATATAGTAAAGTACTCAATACGTGTTGAGTGAGTGAATCTAGCAGACAGTGGACACCTCCTCTGTGTAGGCCCATGCTGCCCCCAGGGGCACTCTCTGGCTTTGCCCTCTTGGAATGATTGCCTTGGCCCCAGATATGAGTTCCCAGTACTCTGACCAGCCGGCCTGCGGTGGGCGATGTGTTCCTGCAACGTGATGCTGGCCAGGCAGGGGCCTTCCAGGCAGAAGGAACTGGGCAGAGCCTGGAGGTGGGAACGAGGTGGACAGATGCAGGGTCAACAAGGTGGGAGGGGCTGATAGGGCTGATAAGCCAGAGCTGGGAGCACAGCGCTGTGATCCAGGTCAGAGTGAGGCCATGTGGGGCCCCAGGCGCAGGGGACTGGGATGTAGGAGAATATGCAAAGCCCTGGAAGGTTTTAAGCATGTGGGAGAGTGACTGCTGGCTTTAAAAGGGAACTGGGGACAGCATGCAGGCATGGACACAGAGATCTACTGCCATAGAGTACAAGGGTTAAGTGTGACAGCCGATCCGTTAGGTATGATTTCAGTTTTAATGATCACAATTCTAATATGATAAAGGAAGTAATCAAATCAGAAAACTTGACTTCAGCATGAGTGACCAGTTACTTCCCGCTGCCAGGCGCTTTCTAGGCTGGTTGCGGCACAGGTGGCCTTCACCATCGACACCTGCCCCGGAGGCCTGGGGAGCAGGCCATCCCGAATCTCTCCATTTCCCCCAGTTGCTTTTGACTTTCCTCGTGACGATTCTCAAGGACGCGGACGTGTGATGTTGGAGTTTCTTCTTGTGAAATTTGGAGGTGACTAAACTGACTTTCTCCTTTTAATCACCCTCACCAGCCATGAAGAATTCCTGCACAGGGCTTTTCCTGGAAAGACTCATCCGCTAAACGTTGGTTAGATTAAGGCTATAAATGCTAGTCCAACAAACAATCCTACAAAATCAGAATTAGGATGGAATCTATTTTCTGGCCTTATACTGTCGTTTATATTATTATATGTATCTGTAGACTCAAAAAAAGGAGACAGCTTTCCTCCTAAAGTTATACTATTAACTGCCTCTCTTAAGATCATATTAACTGTCCATTTCTTTCCTTATTTATTTATCTGTTTGAACTTCTTCATAATTATTTCTGTACATAAAATTTAACATTCACAACATAAGTTACTAAGCATTTTATTCTTACTGTAATAAATCCTGTTTACATTGATACCTCAACGCATTGACATACTTCACTGAGTAAAGCTCAAAAGGCGAATTCGCTCCTGCATACATCCGGAAGCTTCTCTAGAAAGTGTCCTGCCTGCCAGGCTTGGCCTCACACTAGCATTGGCTCCTGCTCGCCTGTGTGACCCAGTCCTTGGCCACATGTGAAGTTGGGGAGGTCATACCTGGTGCAGAAGTCGACGAAGGCTGGTGAAGCCAAAATGAGGCAGATTGTGTCTCCTGGGGACCCCTACGTGGCCAGGACAATCGCTTATGAGCTCTGGACTGTCCTGACTCCAGTGTCACCAGAGACCCCTTGCAGCTACACTGTCCAGTCACCTTGGTCCTAGGCCCAGCAATGCCGTCTTCTGGCTGCCCTAGCCCCGACGAGGGACTGGCCCAAGGGCATTTATTTTGCCTAATTATTGATTTAAGCCTCAACTCCCAACAGAGCTCCTCCCTGGGGTTTGGACCTGCTTGCAATGGCCGAGTGAGACCCCAGGCCTTATTGCTTCCCAGAGGACACTGTCACAAGTCCCGTTCTCTTTCCTCCGAGCCTCCCTCTTTTCCCCTCCTGCACCTTGTATGGCAGGATATCTCTCGGGAGGCAGGCAGTGCAGATTGAGGGAGTCGTGGCCCGGTTTCTTAGGGGGCTCCTCACCTGCAGGATTGTAGGCGGCCTCGGGGGTATAGTGTGCGTCGGGGGTGGTAGTGAGCAGGGAGAAGGTCTGGAACAACATTGAGGAAGCGGCCCCCTCTTGCTCTTGGGACTCAAGCCAAGTAGGGTGGGTTTGGCTGCCATTCACTGTGTGACACAGGCCAAGGCCTTCTGTTCTCAGGCTCCTTCGCCAAGAAGAGGTGGTGGGCTGCAGAGTCTTTAAGACACTTCTGATATATTATTCTGGGTGTGTGTTCCCTCGGGCTTTTTATTTGGAAAAGTGTCGAACGTACAAAGTAGTTGCGAGACGAGTGCAGTGAACTCTCACAGTCACCGTTTGTTATCATTCGGCCTCTCTCTCCTTTGCTCTCTATCCATCTGTTTGTTTTTGCTGAACTATGGAGAGTTAAGTTGCAGATGCATCACCCTTCACCTCTAAACACTTTACCAAGCGTTTCCTGAGATCAAGGCCTTTCTCCTACATACCGCTGCGCAATGATCAAATTCAGGAAGTTTCACATTGATACGATATTGACGCACTAGTCCCCAGCCCCCATTCTTCTTGGCCCAGATGCACCATAATGTCCTTTCTAGCTATTATTTTTTCTGGTCTAGGCTCTAAGCCCAGGTCGAGGTCCACGTTTACTTGGCAGGTCCCTTTTGTCTTCTTTAATCTGGAGATGAGAGCAGAGGGCCGGTGATGAGTTGCCCCACCCCCCGCCGGCGATCGCCAGGTCTTCCCACTGTCAAGGGAACTTTGATACCGTGTGAAACTTTCCTCAGATGGTTTTAGCATCTGGCATGATCCTTGTCTGAATCAGTTATCATTAAGGTGGTTTAACCCTTTACAAGGTACTATGGGGCGAGGGGGGAGACTTTGTCCTCATCGTTCCTCAAGATCCTACAGTGAGCCAAAGAACAGAACCACCCCATATGCCTATTTGCCTTCTGGACGTGTCCTCTCCACTCAAAAGTTCCTACTCAGGGGTTTGATCCTTGGGGGAAGCTGGGAGGCGGGGCAGAAAAAACGTCCGTTTCGTGATATAGAAGGGGAAACTAGGACCCAGAGGCGGGAGAAGTGGATGGTGGCGGAGCAGCTCCTCTCCAGGAGTCTCTGGGTTCCATGGTCTGGAACAGGAGTTTGGAAAGGGGACTTTTAGGCTGACTAGAGGGCAAAGTTTTGGGGTACAGGTTAGGGCTGTCTGATCCCTGGCAGTCCCCCTGGTCCCCGTTACCTGTGGAGGACCTTGGTTGCTGGATTTAGCAAAGAAAAATATAAGCTGTCCAATTAAATTTGAATTTCAGATAAACAATGAATAATTTCGTGGTATAAGTAAGTCCTAAATATTGCACGTAAATATACTTATACTGAAAATTATACTAAAACCTCATGATGTCTGGGGTCTTTGGACTGATACAAGGGTTGCCAGGTAAAATACAGGAAAGCTAATTCAATTTTAATTTCAGGGAAATGACGATTAATTGTTTCACCCAGATGTGGGAAACAAACTCACACGTGGCAGGTGTAATCAATTGTAAGAAAGGAGGCAGGTGAAATTGGTGGGGCCTTGAATACTGGAATGAGCAGCTGATGGCCCTGAAAGGCCATTGCCAGACAGTTCTAGAAATTTCCCTCTGGCTATGTGATGGTGGGGAGCATGGGCCCAGGGAAGCACAGGACCAGAGGGACTAAAGGCCAGAGACCAATCAGGGGTGGCTGCAGTGGCCAGTGACATGCCATGAGGATCAAGCCCATGGTCAGGGGATGAACAGGGCATTCAGGAGACAGAACAGCTGGGGAGGGTAGGTAGGAGGCTTCTGGCCTGGTGTGTGTGTGGGGGCAGGTTTTGGGGGACTGTAGGAGTGGGCTGGGAAAGCCTGGGAGGCAATGTAGTCCAGCATGTGGAGTTCTGAAGGGGCTGGCCCCAAGGGGGAGAGTGGCCCTCGTGTGGAGAGGAAGAGATGCAGAGGCAGGGTGGGGTGGTGGGCTGGTGGGCTGGGCAGTGACCTCTTAGCAGGCATTTCTGTCCAAATTACTGCCCCCACCTCATTTTTGCTATATAGGTTGCTGGCTGAACCCCACAGCCCTGGGAGCAGAGGAGAGGGCAGGGTCTCCCCCACTTCTGGAGGGGAGAAACCAGAACCAGCCAGACCACACACCCACCCCTAGCTAAGTGTCCGGAGAGGTCCGTGAGATGATTTGTTGGAAGCAAATATAATAATTCACTCGGGCGTTCGCAATTTAAAGAGGGTGCTTATTTTAAAAAGAAGATGCCGCTTCTTAGCCAGAGACCGTGGTAGCGTCAATGGCAGAATCACGGGCCCCTGCTCAGTCTGTGAAGGTGCAGGGAGGAGGCGCTGGGAGAGGAGGTCGGCTCCAGTGTCACCAAGCCTGTCCTGCTGAGGCCTCTTTAAGTCACACAGTCTGCTCTGGTGCAATCTCCAGGCGTTGGCACCGTGCACACTCGATGTGACAACCACAGCGGGAGTTTCCCTCGGAAGCATTGGAAGCGGGCCCAGACTGGAGGGTCCAAAACTGGTAGAGCCGGCAGAATCTGCCAGGACCCCTGCGGTGGGTGAAGGAGCTCTGCACCAGCAGAGAGGCTTGCCCAAGATCACACAGCTGGCCAGGGCTGGGGCTGGAGTCTGAACTCAGGTCTATGTGTCCCCGAAACCCAGCTCTCCCCACAGCCGCCTCTGCCCTAGGATTGGATTAGCATCTGTTTTTCTTTTCACTGCTGGCGGGAACTGCCTTACGGTGGACGGCAGGGACTGACTTGGGGGGTAGAGGGGCTCTGCATCACGTCCCCAAATCCTACTTTCTCCAGACAGAGTTTTTTAGATCTTGGCTCTTGCTGTGTGACTTTGGGCAAATCACTCCCTTCCCTCTCTGGACCTCATTTTCCTTGGCTATAAAATGGAGAATTATCTAAAATCCAGGTAGAGTCTAGATAAAGCAGAGGTCGCAGACTGCTGGCCAAAGGAGGCGTCCAGCCCATGGAAGTCTGTTCTGGGTTTGGTTTCGTTTGACTCAATTGCCAGGTTAGGATCCCTGGCTTCTTGTGTCACATCTGAGACTCTTGCTGTACCAGCTCCCAGCCCGCAGCCCTGTAGGTACTGGATTTGCAATCTCTGCTGGAGCTGATTCTCAGATCCTCCCCGGTGCCCCCATAAGCTGTAATTCTCATGCGCTTTGCTCCCAGGAAGCAGGAGACTGGTGTTCTAGGCTTGGCTTTGCCCCACCCAGCCATCTGATCTTGACTAGCCACCATTCATTCCTCTCTGGGCCAAATCTGTAAACGAGGTGATCACACCCATAGCAGAAGGCTGTGAGGAGAATTAACTGAGTTGCAGATACAAAGCTGCTTTCCAAAGCCTGATTGGTGGACAGGTGGAAATTAGACCTAGAGCCACCGGAGTGTCTATGGGGTGCCGAGGGCGAGGCTCGAGAATGAGAGATACATGTGGCTCGGTGCCCAGAAACACACAGGTACCAAGCTGAAAACCATGGGAGAACCCCGGGTCCAGGTCCTTCCCTCGTCAGTGAAATCGAGGAGAACTCATGAAGGAGATGGCATTCGAGCAGATGCTTCATATCTTTACTGAGCACTTACTATGTTCCGGGCGCCATTCTAGGTTCTGAGGGTACAACACTGAGCAAGACAGACACAAATGTCTTTGAAAAGCTGACATTTTAGTGAGAGAAAACAGGATAAACCAGAAGTAATGATAATAATTTTTAAAAAGACACGCGATGTCAGGCAGAGAAGGAAAGGCAGAGCAGGGCCGGAGGGGTACAGGTGGTCGTGGGAGGGGCAATTTTATGTGGGGGCCAGGGAGGCCCTGAGGTGTCATCCTGAGGTGCCGACAACATGGAAGCAGAGACCTGAAGGTAGTCAGTGAGCAAGCCCCGTGGGTAACTGGGCAAAAAGTGTTCCAGTCAGTGAGAACAGCAAGTGCAAAGGCCCCGAGGCTTGCCTTCTTTAAGAAGGAGCCATGATGTCTGTCTATTCCATTACCATGATGCTAGCTTTGATCAGGAGGCTCAGCCAGGCCTGCCAGGCTTCTCCCTGGAAAGGTCTTTGCCTTCTTTGTTTTTCATAAATCTTGTTAATAAAATCATGGGATGATCCTTTAAGACTGGTTACAGATTTGATTTAATCTTCACAGCCACCTATGGCAGTTTTAAAATACGTCTTTGACACTCCACTCATCAAGAGATGGGGGTCTGTGTCCCGTCCCCTTGAATCTGGGCTCTGCGACTTTTTGACCAATAGAATATGGCAGAAGTGACACTCTGCCATTGTAGGGAGGCCCTGGCCTTAAGAAATTGGTGGCTCCGCTTCCTGTCTCTTGTGACACTTGTTCTTGAAACCCAGCCACCATC
>NW_011888926.1:968837-972570 GCF_000151845.1 Pteropus vampyrus | reverse complement strand
GCCATTCTAGGTTCTGAGGGTACAACACTGAGCAAGACAGACACAAATGTCTTTGAAAAGCTGACATTTTAGTGAGAGAAAACAGGATAAACCAGAAGTAATGATAATAATTTTTAAAAAGACACGCGATGTCAGGCAGAGAAGGAAAGGCAGAGCAGGGCCGGAGGGGTACAGGTGGTTGTGGGAGGGGCAATTTTATGTGGGGGCCAGGGAGGCCCTGAGGTGTCATCCTGAGGTGCCGACAACATGGAAGCAGAGACCTGAAGGTAGTCGGTGAGCAAGCCCCGTGGGTAACTGGGCAAAAAGTGTTCCAGTCAGTGAGAACAGCAAGTGCAAAGGCCCTGAGGCTTGCCTTCTTTAAGAAGGAGCCATGATGTCTGTCTATTCCATTACCATGATGCTAGCTTTGATCAGGAGGCTCAGCCAGGCCTGCCAGGCTTCTCCCTGGAAAGGTCTTTGCCTTCTTTGTTTTTCATAAATCTTGTTAATAAAATCATGGGATGATCCTTTAAGACTGGTTACAGATTTGATTTAATCTTCACAGCCACCTATGGCAGTTTTAAAATACGTCTTTGACACTCCACTCATCAAGAGATGGGGGTCTGTGTCCCGTCCCTTGGATCTGGGCTCTGCGACTTTTTGACCAATAGAATATGGCAGAAGTGACACTCTGCCATTGTAGGGAGGCCCTGGCCTTAAGAAATTGGTGGCTCCGCTTCCTGTCTCTTGTGACACTTGTTCTTGAAACCCAGCCACCATCCTGTGAGGAAGCCCAAGTGGCCCAGAGAGAGAGGCTCACGTGGACAGGGAATGAGCCCTGTGACCCTCGGCTCAGCTGAGCTCCCAGCCAACAGCCAGCACCGACTTAGCCAGCCACATGAGTGTGCCATCTTAAAAAGAGGTCCTCCAGTTCAGCCACCCCAAGTGACTCCCTGTGGAGCAGAGATGTGCCACCCCCCACAAGCCCTGCTCAAATTTCACATCCGTGAGCAAATTAAAAGATCATTATTGTTTTATAGCACTAAGTTTTAGAGTGGTTGGTGACACAATAATAGTTAACTGAAGAAAAAAAAAAAACTCATGAAGAAATTCTCCCCGTTTTACAGACGAGAAACTGAGGCATGGAGGGCTGGAATAGTTTTTACGAAGCTTAGTGATTTTCAAGAATTTTGTAAGCTATTCCCCAAATTTAGAGCTGAATAGCATCAGTCATAATGATAATGTATAGTTTGTGTGGTTATGAACATTTAAAATTGTATTTGTTTTACATATGGTTATAATAAAGTATTCTACATTCAAAAAAAAAAAAAACCCCAAGTTCTCACAGCCAGTTGGTGGGGGAACTGGCATTTGAAATGAGTCTCTTCATGTTGTGTTTTGATGAACAGAAATTCTTCATTTTAATGAAGTTCAATTTACCAGTCTTTTATGTATGGTTAACATGTTTGGGAGGGTTTTTTTTCACATACAACTACATAATCTCTTTCGACGTTCCACATTTAACGGTCCTGGTGTTCCAGCACGTGGAGGACGAGCATCTATTTGACCAGACTCCACCGAGAGGTATTTAGTTCTTGCCTAATTTTTCACCACTTTGAACAAAACTGTGGGGAACACCCCTGCATGGACATCTGCACTGTTCTAGTTATTTCCCAAAACTAAATGCTTAGACATGGAATCACTTGGGCAAAAGAGAGCAAAGTTTAAAGATTCCTATAAATGCAGCCAAACTGCCAACGGGCACACTGTGAACAGGTGTGAGTTTTACAACAGTTGGCTAGCCTCAATAAACAGAAATTCTCTCTCTCTCTCTCTCTCTCTCTCTCACACACACACACACACACACACACACACACACACACACACACCCCTATAGCACCTGGTATTCTCAGGTGAAAAATTTATTCTCTTCCAGTGCAGGAGGCCAGAAGTCTGAATTCAAGGTTGGTTCTCTCCGAAGGCTCCCAGGGAGAAACCTTTCTCTGCCTCTCTCCGAGCTTCTGCTGGTTGCCAGCAAAGCTTTGTTTCTTGGCTCGTGGCAGCCTAACTCCAATCTCTGTTCCATCTTCTTTCCGTGACTGTGTCCTCTCTTCTTTTAAGGATGTCAGTCATTAGATTGAGGGCCCTCCTTCCATCCAGGATGATTTAATCTTTAATCTTTAAATAATTACATTGCCAAAGATCTATTTCCCAATAAGGTTGCAGTGTGAGGTTCTAGGTAGCTGTATCCTTTTGAAGACATTATTTAACCCACCATAGAGCTGCTCCTTTGCTCCTTGCCACAAGCCACTTGGTGGTGGTAGACAGGATGTTTCCAGCTTGAGCCCATGCTATGGGCGCCCCTGGGGCTCTGGCAGATCTGGGTAGGTCTGGGCAGGCCAGTCCTGGATGGCGCAAGCCTGGTTGATGGCTGTTTGTGTGAAGGACTGAGCAGCCCCCTGGGACGGGAGCTACCTTGGGAGCAGCAGCTGGGTACGTAGGCATGACAATCTCTGCATGCCCTGAGCACTCTCCAGCACTGTTCCAGGTGCCATATGCTGGATCCAGGTGCCATATGCTGGATCCAGGTGCCATATGCTGGACCCCAAAACAAAGTTAGCCACTGAGGTACGAGGCGGTGTGAGTCTAACTCAGGGCGTCCATCACTGGCCTTCCCTGGGGCCTGGGCCGCCTGCCATGGAAGGCCAGCCTTATGAGCTCTGCCATCTTG
Source organism: Pteropus vampyrus (assembly GCF_000151845.1). Lineage (NCBI taxonomy): Eukaryota > Metazoa > Chordata > Mammalia > Chiroptera > Pteropodidae > Pteropus > Pteropus vampyrus. Next base: position 969,860 of record NW_011888926.1, on the reverse strand, counting down.
CTGCAACTCATGTGGGGGCACTGAGCCTGAGCAGGCCAGTGAGCGCAGGGCTGACTAGCAGCTCGATCACTAAGTAAAATCCGTGTCCCGCTTTCGGCCAGGGGGAAGCAAACCATCGCCAGGCTGCTCTGATGGACAGACTGGCTGACTGTGGGCACCGCGTGGGAGGCGCCGAGGGTCTGGGATGCTGCAGGACCCAGAGCTCCTGGTTGAAGGGCTGGTGTTATTGAGGGCTTCCTGAGTGCCAGGTGCCATTATAACTCATTTAATCCCCACAATAAGCCAGTGTGGGAAGCCGAGGCGTGAGCTCTTCAGTGACGTACTAAAGGTGGCACAGCTAGCGAGTGCTGGAGGGGACTCAAAGCCAGGGCTGGCTGGCTCCAGATCCATGTTTTTAACGTGATGCACGATCATCTGGGACAAAACTTGATTCAAACTAGCTACGCAGGAAGGAATTTCCTGAAGGCCCCTAGAGTGCTCACTCAGCCAAAGGACAGGTCTTGGGAAGGGCGGGGGAATGGCCAGAGCCAGCGCCTCAGTGCGCCAGGGGGCCCCTCCGCAGCCCGTTGCCTCTCCCTGCCAGTGACGGGTGTCTTCCCACTCGGGGTGGTCTGAGTACAGAAATCCCAGGGAAGGACCCTGACTGGTCTGTCTTGTCATGTGCCCGTCTTTGGACAGAACCTCTCCAAGTGGCTCAGCTTGGGTCAGGTATCTCCCCTTTCGCCAATCACTCTGGTGAGGGAGGTGGAATCGGGGTGGGAGGCGGGTAGTAACTGCCATGGGGGTCACAGGGCTGGTGGGGCTGAGGGTGTGGGAGCGTGGAGTTGAAGTGAGCAGGCTGCCTCCACGTGGGAGTCCCCACTGGGTCCCAGAGCTGGGAAAGGCACCCTTCCTGACTTGCTGTGTGACCTCGGGCAAGGAGAGAATGGGAGGGGGCTCTGAGAACCTCAAAACGCTGCGTGACATTCTGCAAGGAAAGGAGGAAGCGAGTCACCTGCCAATGCTGTACTGTGCCAGGTGCTT
>NW_011888926.1:959144-967702 GCF_000151845.1 Pteropus vampyrus | reverse complement strand
TGGCCTCCATGGGGCTTAGTTGCCTCATCTGTAAAATGGGGATAATAATGGTGGGCGCTCCGTGGAGTTCTCGAAAGGATCCAGTCTGATGACCTGTACTCTTTGGAAGAAGTCTCTGTGCCTGGCCACATGGAGTGGGGAATTCTGCTCCGTCTCCTGAGGATGGGTGGTCGACACAAGTTGTTTGGAATTCTTCTGCATGGGAGATCTGTCTCCTCACTCTGTTTATTGAGTCAATCATTTATTTATATCATGGGTATATTTTTGTAAAGCTTTTCTACTTTGGGTTATAATCCAATTCTTCCTGCCTCCCCTCCCCGCCCCCACCAATGTTCCATTTTTGGCCACTGGTAGCTCTTTCTGTTGGCCCGTGTCCCCTTCACGTAGCGTGTGTGTTTCAGCATTTCCTTAGTTTCCGGTTTCTGGAACTACATGGCGTTCCAGGCTCATTCAGTATTGTTCTTGCCCTAGTCCTGGAAGGTTCCAGCCTCCCCATGTCCTCGCCGACACTTGTCATCGCCTGTCTTTGATGACAGCCTTGTGGTTTTGATTTGCATTTCCCTAATTAGTGACGTTCAGCACCTTTTCATGTGCTCGTTGGCCATTTGTGTATTTTTTTAGAAGCGGTGTCTAATCAGACCCTATGCCCACCGTTAATTGAGTTGTTTGTCTTGATCACTACTTCCCGGCTCTCCCTGCAATTTGGGGCCTGAGGAGTTTGCCTCTCTCGCTTCACCCAGTCCCGACCTTAACCTGAAAGAAGAGAACGGGGCGCCACGCACCTTAGTTGGAGCACCTCCTTGATTCCCAGAGGTTTTGGTGACCGGGCGTGGGATGAGAACGGGGCGCTGACGAGGCTGAGGAGGCCTGGCTCGGGGTGGGTGGGCGTCTTGGTGTGAGGAGGGCAGAGGGATGGAGGGCACGTTGTCATCCGTGGAACACTGGAAGTGGGGACCGTCGGGGCACCTGTCCCTGCATAGCCGACAGAGGCAGAATCTGCTCTCGTCACTGGCACCTGTCCCTCCATGCCCACTCGAGGCCAGGAGTGCCTGCTTGGCCACCTCCGGCTGAGAGAGCTCCAGGGTGTTTGTTTCCAGTGTGTGCCAGTTGAGTCCTCGCTCTCCTAACCCCTAATGTAACTCAGTGTTAAGTAAACTGCTGAAACTCAAGGGCAAACAAAAACCATGAGGGTTGCCGTGAAAATAAACTTGAGTCCCATGAAAAAGTTTGACACAGGGGAGTTGTGTCAAATGTCTCCAAATTCAGTGAGTGAGATGACAGCTAAATCATCAAAATCTAGAATGGACTCTGCTTAGATGCTTCTTGAGCCTCTGAAGGTTCTGGTTCCACTTTGGGAGCCATTCCTGGAAGTCACTCATGCCACCTGAGGGGGCTGGGGGAGAGAGGAAGCACTGTCTGGTCTCCAGGCAGTAGCCTCAGTCTCCAGAAAGGCCTGGGTTCCACATCAACAGATTTGAGGGGGAGGCGGGGTGCCCGCTGACACGCGTTAAAGTACACCACTCAAGGCACGTGTGTACATTTGTTACTTATTCGTTACTCTAAGTCAATGAACTTTAGTAAATGACTATCCACGGTACCAATCGTGTAGGACAAAAGATCTTGACTGGCATCAAGACAGAGTCTTGACAAAAGATCTTGGCATCCTGTGCTCCAGGTACTACGTGGGCTGACAACGGAGAAGGGAGACCCAGTGTCAGGGAGGGGAGGGCCGGATTGATTGACGGACTTGCAGTGGGGGCTCTTTCCATGCTTCTGGCTGCAGCCCCAATAAGGAGCATCCTGGGAACAGAAGTGAGTCCAGAGAGAGCCCCAGGTGGGTCCCCGTGAAGTCCACTTCCGGGATTCAGATCCTCAATATAGCTGGGAGTTGGGCCAAGGAAAGAACAGATGGACCTGGGTTCAAGGTCCAGCCCCTGTACCCACTGGCTGTGCGATCTTGGCTGGAGTCTGTTTCCCCATCTGCAAATTGGAGACGATGACACCTGCATGACACACGTGGCCCCTCTGTGGGTCTACGTTCCCTCCTCCGTGAGCGGGAGTCCTGCAGGGCTGTGTTAAGGAGCATGTGGGTCAGTGGCAGGTGCTTTAGATGGAGCTGTTGCCCAGGCCCCTGACACTCAAGGGTTCTGCTGGTCCAGCCCCCCCAGGCCCAGGCAGCCAGCCAGCTGAGCTGTGGGCTCCCAGCCCCTTGTGGGGCTCAGGCTCTGAGATGCCAGGTGTGGGCATGGGGCTGGTGGGGTGGGGTGGCATATTCCCACCCAGTCAAGGGGCTTTCTCTGCCATGGTCACTTCCCCTCTCAGAGCCTGAGTTTCCTTATCCGTGCAAGGGGGACTGTACCCCCGGTTAGGGCACCTGCAAGAGGTTGGGAGGGTCAGAGGAGCACTTTCTCCATTTTCCAGACTTCGGTCATTCTTGTCTTTGATGACTGCACGAGGTTTGTTTCATCTGAGCCCCCCCTCTTCTATTATGTCCTTAAAACGAGTTACTTTTCTTCCTTAAAAAAGAAACTTCATGTCATCGCACGTAGAGAACAAGTATCACTTGCTAGAAATAGAAAGTAACCATAAAGATAAACACAATGAAAACAATGCGATTAAGTTCCAGCTGCCTGAGTGGGGCCTGTTCTAAGCTGGACAAACAGAGCGCTCGGCCGGAGCCATGGGGACGGCTATGTGTCCTAGCACCGAACCAAGGCTTTCTCCTCCACCTGCCCTGAAGGCTGGAAAGAGACTCAAAAAGGCAGGAATTTTCTCTTTATGGGAGTCCATGTTACTTAATGCCATGTCCGTGTAGCACAAAATGGCCCAAAGGCCCCCAGCCCCCATGGGATGTACCCGCACCAAGCGGAGTGGGAAAGGGTTTGCTTGGTGAACCCAGAAGTGCCTCGCACACGGTGGTGTTGGATTTGTGGCTTAAGGCCTCCCACTGCCCTGAGCAGCTCACCTGGGCAGGCCACCCCCGAGGCGAGTCCATCTGTGTGAATGAGGACCTGGGCACTCTGGGTTCTTGGTCAGTTCCTTGGAATTAGGTTAACAGGAAGCCAGTCTGGTTAACTCCTGCAGGGAATGCCAGGGGCAGGGGACCCAACCACCTGTGGTCCTGTCCCCAGAGGCCCTGACCTGTCTGGACACATCCCTCTACCTGCAGGGGATCTTGTGCCGTTTGTGCACTCAGCCCACTGCGGGGAGGCCTTTGCGGACCTGCCTTCAAGGAGCTGAAGGTCGGGGAGGCTTGGGCCCAGAAACAAGTGGTTACAGAGAGAAAGATGGGGGAGCACTAAGAAGGAGGGAAGGCTGAGGGTCCCCTGGAAACCTGTGAGCAGCCCCGTGAGGTCACGGCCACCCCTGACCTGTCTGGGCCGCTGGCTCTGGAAAGAAGATGGAGAAGGAAAAGGGACAGGGGCATTGCCGAGGGCCAGCTGGCCCAGTGAGAGGCCACCGAGTGCCAGGCTGCCCAGATGTGTGACCTTGATTGGCACAGGCCTGGCCTCCCACACTCAGGCCCGAGGAGAGTGAGAGGAAGATGGCACCTGGGAGTCTGCCGGGCTCCTGGGTGGGCATGGGGGAGGTGCGGGTGAGTGGCCTCGGGAAGGGAAAGAACAGTGGGGTCCTGCGGGGAGGATCCTGGGAGGAGACGTCCTCCGTCAGCCACGTCAGAGATCTCCCTGCCAAGCTCCCGTCACAGCCTTGTTATCCAGCGCCCCCAGGTGGATAATTTGAGAATGGGTGAAAACACTGAAAAAGAAGACAGGAAACCAGCATTACTCTTCCCAGATGGGGAATCAAGTCACCAGCAGGAGCGGTGGCCGGCAACCTCACCTGAATCTGGCCTCCACCACTTACCTGCTCCGGGACCTCAGGCAGGTAAACTCCAATTCTCAGTTTCGTTGTATGTAAAATGGGGTTCGACCACAGGAAGCCCTCAGCTAATTTGAGGTCCCCCTCACCATTTTCCCTGGCGAGGCCAACTGGTGACAGGATGACAAAGCCACACGGTGACCTTGCAGGTCTCAGAAAATCTACAGAAAGCTGAAATACTAACATTGCAGGCAAAGGCAGGGGACCCTGGCTCTGACCGACGTCCCTGCCACCACCGGCCAAACAACCCCAGGTAAGTTATTTTCCCTCCCTCGGCCTCAAACTCATCTGTAAAATGGGGTCATGGAGATGGAGTGTAAAGCACTCAACACTGAGAAGACCCTGTCTTCGTCTAGGTAGGTTTATGCTGAGGGTTTAATGACAATAAGTTAATTTAAATTAAGCGAGACAATGCATGCAAAACGTGTGGTCTAGGGCAGAGGCACAGTAATAAATGCTGGTTCTGCTGGACTCTGAGACACCTTCCAGGCTCAGCTATTCCAGGGAGGGTCCAGGGAGGCAATGCCTAGAGGTGGCACCCAGAGCAGAAAGCAGAAAAGGCCAGCTCTTCGCCTGTTGCCTGCCTTGTGTGCCAGCCCAGAGCCCCAAGGGACTTCCTCATGGGTCTCTATTGCTTCAGTCCACGGGCAGAGAGACACGGCCCTATTCAGGTCACACATCAAAGCAGGGGCAGGGACCTGGGATGGCCAGGGCGAACTCGAATCAAAGCCCTGAGGTTCTTCATCTGAGCCCAGATGCCTACTGGAACCTGCCTTCTCTGTGCCCACCTCAAATCCTCAGAAGCCATGCCTCTGCCTGGAGGCAGCCACGTGCTCCTCCCTCTTTTTACTAAGCCTGGTAGAAGGAAAGAACAATGTATTTTCTTCTACCTTCCTAAGTCTGTGACCCTGGGCCTATCCAATACCCCCCTACCCACTCCAGGTGAGACCTGGGTGGCTGCTTAGTTGAGCCAGCTTCTCCTGTGGGAAAGCTGGGGCATGGGGGCCACAGAGCCTATGTGGCCTGGGGGTAAGGCCTGGGTCAGGCCTGGCAGGAGGCCAGGGGATTTGGATGTCTGGGGACCTGCAAGGTCATGAGCATTCAGAGCAGGCGGCACTGGGAGCAGGGACAAAGAGCATGTAGGCTCAAAGAAAAAGACCTTAGCTCTGCTCAGTATATAACCTGCCCAATATATAACCCTGGCCTAGTGACTTAACCTCTCTGAGTCTCATTTGCTGAATTGTAGAGAATTCTGTCTTTTGCCAAATGTATTGACTGTAGGAGAAACAGCAAATGAGTAGCTCGATAGATGCTAAGGAGGTATTTGATAAACTCCAACATCCATTCCTAATTCTAGAAAAAGACTTTTTAACAATATGTAGATTCTTATGCTTTCACATGATAAAAAATATAAATATATGACCCAATCCAGCATTATATCCACGGGTGAAACACTAGATGCATTCCCATTAACTTCTGGAACAAGGTAAGGATTTTCCGTCATCACTACAACTTAACGCTGCTCTGGAGAAGCTGACCCACGCAATTAGGACACATAAATAAGAGGGATAAGTGCTGGAAATGCAGAGGCAAGATTCTACTGCTTGTAGATTATTACCTAGAAAAGCTAAAAGAATCAATTAGAAAAACGATTAGAAACTTAAGGAGATTAGAAAAAAATTAATATTTAAAAATCAAGTGAAACTAGTCTGCATGGTATTATGACATTGGATACCTGTCATTATACATTTGTCCAAACCTGTAGAAGGTACAACCCCAAGAGTGAACCCTAATGGACTTTGGGTGACAATGATGTGTCGGCGTAGGCTCATCAGTTGTAACAAATGTCCCACTCTGGTGGGGGATGTTTATGGGGAAGGCTGTCGGGGGGGGGGGAGAGGGTATATGGGGACTCTCTCAATTTTGCTCAATTTTGCTGTGAACCTAAAACCGCTCCAAAAAATAAAGTCTTCTAAAAAATCAGTTTGCCTATATATAAACACAGGTATATAGTAATCAATGAGAATATGTCTCTGAAGAAAAGACCTCGTTCATAACAACATTTAAGAAAAAGTAAAGTGCTAGGAAATAAATTTAGCAAGAATTGAATAAGTGTCATGAGGGGAAAAAGGGAACAAAACAGAAGACAAAAAAGACAGGCTTTATTCTTGGATAAGAAACCCAACATCACGAACATGTCTGTTTTTCTCTAAATTACTTACGCATTTAATAAAATCTAAATACGATATTTAAAAAAATTAATCGAATGACTCATCTAGAAGAATAAACATGTGAAAATAGCTAGGAAAATTCTGAGACGGAAGAGTAATGAGGAAGGACTGACTCCATTAAGCTATTAAAAGGTGTAATGCAAGTTATTATAATTATCTAAGGTAATTAAGCATTTAATACATTTCAGGCTCTGTTCCAAGGGCTTTATGAAGACTAAACCATTTGATCTTCATTATAACACTTGAGGTGGTAGGTATCGAGGTTTCAGGGGCTTAAGACATGCACCTTTTGTCCCTGCCTAAGTTCAAACCCTGGGAGGAGGGCAGGGAATCAGGGACATGGAGATCAACATATCTTTCTTGTTATTGATAGAAGCTGGATTAGAGGGTGGCGGCAGTGGAGTTCTTAAAGCAGAAGTCCATCAAGAGAACAGAAAGACAAGCTGCGGATGAGGAGTAAATATTTGCAAAACTCATCTCTGATTAAAAAAAAACAGCTTGTATCCAAAATATACAAAGAACTCTTATAATTCAACAATAAGAAATCAAACTACCCAGTTTAAAAACGGGAAAAGATCGAAACAGACCTCACCAAAGATGATATACAGATGGCAAATGAGCATAAGAAAAGATGGCTAACATCGTACATATATTAGGGAATTGCAAATTAAAACAACAGTGAGATCCCACTACACCCTTATTAAAATCTGAAAAACTAAAATAAAAAGTCCCAAATGCTGGCAAGAATATGGAGTAACAGAAACTCTTATGCTGGTGGAAATGCAAAACAGTACAGCCACTTTCGAAAACAGTTTGGCAGTTTCTTAAAAAGCTAAATATATTCATACCATATGATCCAGCCATCACACTCCTAGATATTTATTTACCCAACCAGTCCAAAAACTTACGTCCACACAAAACCCTGCACGTTGATGTTTATAGCAGCTTTATTCATAATTGCCCCAAACTAAAAGCAACCAAGATGTCCTTCAAAGGGTGAATGAATAATGAAATGTATACCCAGACAATGGAATATTATTCAGTGCTAAAAAGAAATGAGCTGTCAAGCCATGAAAAGACATGGAGTAACTTTAAATACATATTGCTTCGTCTAAGAGGCCTGTCTGAAAAGGCTTTATACTGTAAGACCAAACTATATAACATTCTGGAAAAGGCAAAGTTATAGAGACAGTAAAAAGATCAGTGGTTGCCTGGGGTTCCAGGAGAGTGGGGAGAAAGATGAACAGGTGGAGTGCGGAGGGTTTTTAGGGCAGCGAAACTATTCCGTATGACACTGTAATGGTACATCCATGACATGCATCGGTCAGAATCCACAGAATGTACCACACAAAGCGTGGGCTCTAATGTAAATTATAGACGTAAGTTAATAACAGCCTATCAATATTAGTTCATCAATTTTAACACATGTATCACTCTAATGAAATATGTTAATAATAGGAAAATCTGTGAGCAAAGAAGAGAGAGGAGCTATGGGAACTCTGTACTATCTGTTTGATTTTCTGTAAATCTAAGACTGCTCAAAAAAAATAAAGTCTATTAATTAAAAGAAAAGAAAAGAAAACCACTTCAGAGATGGACAGACTTTTCCCCATCCAGCCACAGGCAGCTGTGAATGCCTCCGGACCCCCAGATAGAAACCAGAGAAGCCCTCTGGGTGACTGGCTGAATGCCTACTTCCTCGCCCCCACTCCCCAAATCAGCCTCTCTCCTTCCCTGGGGCCAGAAAACTAAGTGTTGAGGACACTCCCTTCCAGTCGAAGGGGTGCCACCCCAAGACGTCGCTTTGGTATGTCGATTACTTTGAGCTGAAGGCACTCGAGAAACGAGAGTTGCAGAAAGGGCTCCCTCCTACCTTTCAGTTTCTACCTAAAAGCAGGACATAAAATTTCCCACAACGAAGCTGCCCTCCTGCTCCAGAAAGAGAACATCCTTGTCACCAGAGACTGGGGATCGATGCTGAAACAGACCTAGTAGTTTTCCCCATATATTTGCTGGTCATTGTCCCACAATTTATTACCCCAGCCCAAACCCATTCATTTTGCCACATCTCTGTAAGTGTATTGTTCTTTATGTAAAAAGGGTATATGACCTTTGGGACCCAAAGATTTCTTTGGGTCTTCATTTTTCTTCTGAAGTCTCCTGCGTACACGTAAAAATATTAAATACATTTGTATGCTTTTCTCCTGTTAATCTGTGTTATGTCCACTCATTCTTAGGCCAGCCACAGAACCTAAGAGGGTATTAGGAAGTGCTACCCTCTGACACAGGGCACTGGAAGTGCACCGGGGGAGGGGCAAGGCTCCAAATCCCACAGAAAGTTCTACTGGTATCACTGAATGAGGAAAATTAGTTCTGTCTAATGCAGAATAGACACCAATGGGCCATTTGAGAGCCCAAAGATAGATCTAAGTATAAAGATGGCATTTC
>NW_011888926.1:951843-958749 GCF_000151845.1 Pteropus vampyrus | reverse complement strand
GTTATTGATAGAAGCTGGATTAGAGGGTGGCGGCAGTGGAGTTCTTAAAGCAGAAGTCCATCAAGAGAACAGAAAGACAAGCTGCGGATGAGGAGTAAATATTTGCAAAACTCATCTCTGATTAAAAAAAAACAGCTTGTATCCAAAATATACAAAGAACTCTTATAATTCAACAATAAGAAATCAAACTACCCAGTTTAAAAACGGGAAAAGATCGAAACAGACCTCACCAAAGATGATATACAGATGGCAAATGAGCATAAGAAAAGATGGCTAACATCGTACATATATTAGGGAATTGCAAATTAAAACAACAGTGAGATCCCACTACACCCTTATTAAAATCTGAAAAACTAAAATAAAAAGTCCCAAATGCTGGCAAGAATATGGAGTAACAGAAACTCTTATGCTGGTGGAAATGCAAAACAGTACAGCCACTTTCGAAAACAGTTTGGCAGTTTCTTAAAAAGCTAAATATATTCATACCATATGATCCAGCCATCACACTCCTAGATATTTATTTACCCAACCAGTCCAAAAACTTACGTCCACACAAAACCCTGCACGTTGATGTTTATAGCAGCTTTATTCATAATTGCCCCAAACTAAAAGCAACCAAGATGTCCTTCAAAGGGTGAATGAATAATGAAATGTATACCCAGACAATGGAATATTATTCAGTGCTAAAAAGAAATGAGCTGTCAAGCCATGAAAAGACATGGAGTAACTTTAAATACATATTGCTTCGTCTAAGAGGCCTGTCTGAAAAGGCTTTATACTGTAAGACCAAACTATATAACATTCTGGAAAAGGCAAAGTTATAGAGACAGTAAAAAGATCAGTGGTTGCCTGGGGTTCCAGGAGAGTGGGGAGAAAGATGAACAGGTGGAGTGCGGAGGGTTTTTAGGGCAGCGAAACTATTCCGTATGACACTGTAATGGTACATCCATGACATGCATCGGTCAGAATCCACAGAATGTACCACACAAAGCGTGGGCTCTAATGTAAATTATAGACGTAAGTTAATAACAGCCTATCAATATTAGTTCATCAATTTTAACACATGTATCACTCTAATGAAATATGTTAATAATAGGAAAATCTGTGAGCAAAGAAGAGAGAGGAGCTATGGGAACTCTGTACTATCTGTTTGATTTTCTGTAAATCTAAGACTGCTCAAAAAAAATAAAGTCTATTAATTAAAAGAAAAGAAAAGAAAACCACTTCAGAGATGGACAGACTTTTCCCCATCCAGCCACAGGCAGCTGTGAATGCCTCCGGACCCCCAGATAGAAACCAGAGAAGCCCTCTGGGTGACTGGCTGAATGCCTACTTCCTCGCCCCCACTCCCCAAATCAGCCTCTCTCCTTCCCTGGGGCCAGAAAACTAAGTGTTGAGGACACTCCCTTCCAGTCGAAGGGGTGCCACCCCAAGACGTCGCTTTGGTATGTCGATTACTTTGAGCTGAAGGCACTCGAGAAACGAGAGTTGCAGAAAGGGCTCCCTCCTACCTTTCAGTTTCTACCTAAAAGCAGGACATAAAATTTCCCACAACGAAGCTGCCCTCCTGCTCCAGAAAGAGAACATCCTTGTCACCAGAGACTGGGGATCGATGCTGAAACAGACCTAGTAGTTTTCCCCATATATTTGCTGGTCATTGTCCCACAATTTATTACCCCAGCCCAAACCCATTCATTTTGCCACATCTCTGTAAGTGTATTGTTCTTTATGTAAAAAGGGTATATGACCTTTGGGACCCAAAGATTTCTTTGGGTCTTCATTTTTCTTCTGAAGTCTCCTGCGTACACGTAAAAATATTAAATACATTTGTATGCTTTTCTCCTGTTAATCTGTGTTATGTCCACTCATTCTTAGGCCAGCCACAGAACCTAAGAGGGTATTAGGAAGTGCTACCCTCTGACACAGGGCACTGGAAGTGCACCGGGGGAGGGGCAAGGCTCCAAATCCCACAGAAAGTTCTACTGGTATCACTGAATGAGGAAAATTAGTTCTGTCTAATGCAGAATAGACACCAATGGGCCATTTGAGAGCCCAAAGATAGATCTAAGTATAAAGATGGCATTTCGAATTGGGGAGGGGAAGATGAAATGGGGTTGGGGGAGAGAGGCTGCCGAGAGCCCTCCCCCAGCTCCATGGGACCTGAACTTCCATCGCAGCCACTCACTCTGGGTTAAGGTATAGTCGCCCCAGCCCAGGATCAACCCCATCTGCGCTGGCTTAGCCTATCTGTGCTACTCCAGGGCCTGGCTCATGAACTCGTGATGTGTGAGTGGGGAGTTGAGGGGCCTGGTCGGCAAGGTGAGCATCACCTCAGAATTCTGGGAAGCTGAGAGATACCACCTGTGCTCTGCAGCTGACCTGAGCAGCAAGAGGGATTTGAGGGGTCAAGATCTGGGGGACACGGCCCTGTTTCCAACGATGGTGGAGCACCAGCAATCCTGGCGATGAACCAGGGGAGGGGACGTGAGCGAAAGGATGGAGCCACTTACAGACAGGGCAGTGCGTCTGCCTGAGTGTGTGCGCGCACATGCGAGTGCGGGTTTGCTTGCATGCGGTGGACCGTGCGTTGAGTGTGTGCAGCCGGCACGTGCGTGTGTGCCCCGGTGTGCGCATGTCACCCACCGTGGGGAGAGGAGGAGTCCGGGACGGAAAGGTCTGGTCCGCGGCGGATTCGCGTCGGCGGGACCTGGACTCTTCGGGCCCGCTCCTTCCCTTCGCCCCAGGGTATCCATGGAGGAGGCGCACAGTCTCCACAGACCCCAGTGGGTCCTCGCAGGCCGTGATGACGTTGGGGAGACGTGGAGGGAGAGGGCGGAGCAGGGGAGACTCCGCCTAGGGGTCTCAAGAGGAGCCCCTGGCTCTGAGATCAGAAGTGGGGGCGCCTGGAGCCGGTGCGCGCCGGCGGGAGGCTCCGGCCTCCAGGGGGCGCCCCTGAGCTAAAAAGGCTCCCAGCGTCCGCGCACGGTTTTGCGGTCTGTCGCATCCCAAATACTCACCCCGGGGAAGGGGTGTGTGCGAGTCCGTGGGGGCTTATCCACCCCGCCCCCAACCCCGCTGCTCCAGATGTTCCAGTTCATTCGTCGCCTGTTCACCCGCGGGCCCCCGGGTGGGAGGAGAGGCCGCGGACCCCCGAGGGCGGAGCTGTCCCCTCGGGCTGCGGGGCTCCGGGGAAACCCGTGTCATCCACCGCGGGGACTGGAGGAGTCGGGGAGGACGAAGCAGTAACCGACCCACAGGCGGGCGGACGGCCTGGGGAGGCTGCCCGTGAGGACGAGGACGAGTTTAGTGGGTGGAGAAAGCGTTCCGGGCCGAGGGCACCGCTTGAACGAAGGGCGGGAGGTGGGAGAACCGGGACGCTCGGAGCACCGGAGCCCGGGGTAGCGAAGGCCGGCTCGGGGCCCCGGCTAGGGGCAGGGGTCTCTCCGCGGAGATCTGCACCCCCCACCCCCGCGGCCTGTCGTCGAGGTCGCCCTCAGACTCCCCGGGAGGCTGTGGGGCGTCCTCTGGAGTCTGGTGCCCGCGGTCCCGGTGCCCCGCGCAGCGTCCAGGCGGCAGCACCCAGCCTCCAGCGCTGGCAGTAAAACCCGCCCCGTCTCCCGCTCCGGCTCCTGCCCGCGCCATCCCTTTACCTGGGTCATTCCCCCGCTGCACTGCACTTCAGCCCTGTCCCCCGAGTTCTCAGCGCCCCAGAGGCTCCACATGTTGCTAGGAGGAAGCTCTCGAATGGACGGTAGGGAGTGGGGGTCCCCCTAGGCGTCCTTTTCTGATGGGTTCAACGGAATCGTTTGGAACCTGACGCAGAGAAGGTGCTTAACAAAGGTGAAGACTTCTTAAGCGGTCTCCCCCAAACCCCCACCGGTGCCCGACAACTACTCGCTCTCGAACTTTCCTCCCTCCCTTTCCACCTCCCTCCTTTCAAAACAGACTCAGCTCCCTTTTATTAAAACTCAAGAAATACAGCCAACCCTCCCCTTTCTGTCTTCTCCCTGAGTATTATGACCCTTTAATAGTCCCCCTCAGGGTGACATTTCTATTTCCTGAGAAGGTTCCAGCTACACACACATTAAATCCAAAGGAAGTTATAATAGTGGAATTTTAGGCACCGTGCCAGGCCTCTGATCCAGCCAGGTGAAGGTGGGGTCCTGGGGGAGTATAGATCCAGCCCCCCATCTCCTTCCATCCCACCCCGGTAAGGCACAGGTGCTGAGCCCAGTGTGTGTGGGGGGAGGGGCTTTCCAGATCATCGTTTCCCAGGGGACCGCCTGCAGAGCCTGAGCAGGTGAAGCCTGGACAGGTGAGACCTGAGCAAGTGAGGACCAGGCAGATTCAGCTGGAGGCTACAAGCTGCGGCAGGACCTATACCATCTCCGGCCACTTGTCTTCCCCAACAGTGGTGACAGGGCCACCTGTGCCTTCTAGGAAGTCCTTCCCCATTGGTGCAAAATTCTGAAGATGGGGATATTACTGAGGACAGAGGTGGGGCCTGAGCCTGGCCTTGACACCGATTCTGACCCTGGGCTTGTTCCTTAACTCCCTGAGACTTGGTTTCCTCCTCTGTAAAATGAGAATAAGTATACCTGTTCTGTCTCTGGCAACTGTTTTAATGCCCCTGAGCTTCAGCGTTCTCATCTATAAAATGGGGTTAATTATAGCCTTTTCTCTCTACCTTACAGTTTTGCAATTAAATCCATCTATCCATTCATCAAATAATAATAATAATAACATAATAATAGCAGAGAGTGCTTGTTATATGCCTGGCACTGTGTACATGCCATAACTCATCCATCCATTCCTCTGGCCGTTCTGGGAAGTAGACGTCCATAATACCACCACTGCCCAGACTAGAAAACTGAGGCCAAGGACTCACTCAGCATCACACAGTTGAGTATGGTTCAGATGCACTCAATCTGTCCCCATGGGCACCTCTCTGGACAGTCTACTGCACAAGGGACCGTTGCACGGTAGCCCCAGTAAATAGTGGTTGACTGAACGACACTACAGAAGCACCCCGGGGGCTATTCTGATGCGCCCAGGTCAGGCCGGGGTCTAGGGAGCGTCCACATGCCGCCCTGCTCATTGATGCACATGACCATTGCAGGTTTTTGCGTTGTAATATGCAAAGGATGGCATTTGCCATGTATTTTCATCTCCGTCTGAGATTTGGGACTCAGGTTTGGGACTGAGATTTGTCCAGGAAGCCACATGCTCAACGTTTCTGTTTCAACAGCAGGCTGCTTCTCCATGCCAAACGGTCTTCTGGTCTTCATCTCCGTGCCCCAAAGCTGCAGAGAGACAGCTCGGGACTCCCTGGTCTGGTCAAAAGAGCATGAGTTTTATCCTCAGGGAGTCAGGAGTTCAAATCTTGACTGTGTGACCACCTCTCTGAGCCTCAATGACCTTGTCTCTAAAAATGGGGACTGTTTCTGACTTAGTAGGGTAGTTATGTGAATTAAACAAGAAAACGAAGGTGGGGAAACCCCCAGGACCGTGGCAGCCTGAATCGACATGCCCATTTCCCACGGGCCCATGGACACCCTGGAGGAAGATCACAGACCAGCCCCTGAGGCTTCAGGGGCCCCTATGTGACATCACAGACCATTTTCTCTGGGGAGCGATACTGTGGCTATACCAGAAAACGACCTTGCATGGAATATACCTTCCCAGGTGCCCTGCTTGTCGCTGGGGTCACTTGCTCTTAATTAAGCTCTTCGTGGAAACAGAATGTTCGCAGGTAAATAACTTGCCGAAACTGACGCAGCGCCGTGGCAAGTCACCGGCACCGGCTGGCACTTGTTCCATGCCGACGTCGAGTACCATGTCAGCCTCCGCTGTAGGCACAAAAACGGCCAGGATTTTCTTTTAAAAAACTTTCCTTCTAAGATTAATTTTATTATAAAAGAAATCAACTCCATTGTTTAAAAAAGATGAAATTACGTAATAGTTTACGTTCAAAGCCAGCAAGTCCTGGCTCCTTGATGTTTCCTCTTAATTCTACTTAAAACCTGAACAGTTCCTTTTTTAGCTCCTCATTCCACTTGTATTTGGTCATAAGGAGCTAAAAGAAAACAGCTGGCATTTTCGACGCTCTGCCTGGAAATCTAACTAGATCGACACGTTGGTTTCCATCTTCCTCCTCACCACAGGCGACAGTCTCGCTAAACACCGTGCTATAAGGACTAAAATTAAGGCCCAGTGTTAGGGACTGCCGTGACTTCTGGAGAAATGTAAAGGACCTCAAATGGCCTAAGGCAAGTTCCCGATCCTCCAGCTAAACACCCTGTTTTATCACAAGGACCAGGCCCCATTCCCGTCCATCCCTGTATGGCAGGTGTTAGTTCCCTGCCAGCTGTAGAATTATACTAAGAAGCCCATCACGTTCTCCCAAGGGAACCAGAGGCACTACACCCTCCGGATACTGCACGGCCTGCAGTATCCTGGTTGTTCATGCCCTGTGCGGCCCCGTGTGGTCCTGCGTGGCCTGCGGTGTCCTCTTCCCCGGGGGCTGTGAGTAAATGTGACTCATACACTGCTGTTCCTCTCATCTGTCCAGTGTGGGGTGTCACATTTCGACCTTTCCCACAGCCTACGGTGGGGATCCCGCCCCCACCAACGGGGTGAAGAGGAGGAGATTCAAACGAGTGTCTGCTCTGTGCTAACGTGGGTCACCTAACGGGCGTCTGACTTCCTTCCGCGGCCAAGAGCGGTGTCCTCACCGTTCTGTGAGCTCAGTACCAGTTTCCTCACAGCCTTCCGACCATCTGGCCCCCACGCCAATGCCACATGTTCGACGTTTCTGTTGCAACAGCGTGCCACTTCTCCATGCCAAACGGTCTTCTGCTCTTCATCTCCGTGTCACAAACCACCCCCAGGGGATTAGCCGAAGAC
>NW_011888926.1:949768-951793 GCF_000151845.1 Pteropus vampyrus | reverse complement strand
GGGGCTGTGAGTAAATGTGACTCATACACTGCTGTTCCTCTCATCTGTCCAGTGTGGGGTGTCACATTTCGACCTTTCCCACAGCCTACGGTGGGGATCCCGCCCCCACCAACGGGGTGAAGAGGAGGAGATTCAAACGAGTGTCTGCTCTGTGCTAACGTGGGTCACCTAACGGGCGTCTGACTTCCTTCCGCGGCCAAGAGCGGTGTCCTCACCGTTCTGTGAGCTCAGTACCAGTTTCCTCACAGCCTTCCGACCATCTGGCCCCCACGCCAATGCCACATGTTCGACGTTTCTGTTGCAACAGCGTGCCACTTCTCCATGCCAAACGGTCTTCTGCTCTTCATCTCCGTGTCACAAACCACCCCCAGGGGATTAGCCGAAGACAACCGTCGTTGATTCGCTCACAGTTTGGCCTTTCGTGGGCTGTGCAAGAAACAGCATTGCCCAGCTTGACACAGCACCGGGGTGGTGTTGGGGGGCGGGGGCACGGTGGACCGCCTGGAGAATCCACTTTCCAGATGGCTCGCTCATGTGGCTGGGAGCCTCCTTCATCTCCCACGTAGGCCTGTACAGGAAGCGGTTTGTGTTTGTTCACAGCATGGCATTTGGGTTTCAAGAGGGAGGAAGAAGAAGCTGCCTGTTCTCTTGAGGGTGGGGCCCAGAGTGGTACAGTGTCACTCCCGCCTAGTCCTCGGCCCAGCCCAGACTCACAGCGTTAGAAGTAGTATGCCACATCTTGATAGGAGCGGTGGCATATGTGTACAGAGAGGGGAGGGGTCGTTTGCAGCCATACTCCCCTGATTTTAAATGCGAGGAAACTGGGACTCACTCCGCCATGGGCCTGCAGCCTCGGCGGGCAGAGCAGTAATAGAATTTACAGTTTATGGGGCTTTTCCTCCGTGCCCAGGACTGTGCTGGGTGTCCCCACGCAGAATCCCACAGCAGTCATATTTGAGGCAGGAACAGTTACTATCCTCACTTTACAGATGAGGAGACCGAGGCACAAGCAGGCGGGTCACTTGCCCAAGGCCATACGGCTTGTAGGGAGGGGGCCCGGCGTCAAACCTGAGCAGTCTGGCTCCAGAGCCCACCCTCGGAACCAGCAGCGAAGTCCGAAAGCCATTACATTTTTGTCTTGGGACGTGGTTTTGGCACTAACAAGGTGGAACTGTGCCCAAGATGCTTGCGAGTTCCAAATAAAACAAAACGCAACATTCTTCATGCTTCGCCACAGTGCATTCTGGAAACTTTTGCCATGGAGTGGCCTACGTTTTCCCAGAGGAACATGGCCGGTTTCTCCCTAATACCCACTCCTCTGCCTTATACAGCAATAGATTTTATAGCTGGGCACCTGGCTGCCCACCTAACAACTATTTTTCCCAACTCCTTTTGCAGTTAAAGGTAGTAAGGTCTAGCCAATGGGTTAACAGCAGAAGTGATGGGAGTGATCTCTGGGTGAGGCTTGCCGGCTGAGTGTAGGTGTGATGGCAGGAGCTGGAGCAGCTGCTTTGGACCACGACATGAAAACTGAGTGTTGACGGACAGAGCAGGGAGGGCAGCAGCAACCTGGGCTATTTGGATGAGTTTGGGGAGCAGCTAAGTTCTTGAGCTCTGACTGCCTATCTTTGGCCTCTTACATGAGGATGAAATAAAATTCTACCTTCTTTAAGCCAGTGTTAATTTCAGTGTTTGTTTCTGCATCTAAAACTGTATCATAACACAGACTATCTTCAAATGGAAAGGGAAGTGCTTGTCCAGGGTTATAGCAGCTGGGCTAGCCTAAGGACTCTGGTCTCTCCCAGTCCTGAATCTCAGTGGCTTTGTGATAGAAAGTGTTGGGCTGGGCTTAGGGCTCAGCAGTTTCTAAGCTCTGGGCTAAATACTGATCTTTTCCTCCCTTTCTTCATGTGAACTCTTTTCCCTTAACCTCATTTCTGACCTTCTGTGATCGAACTAGGGGTTGGACTGCACTTAAAACCCAAATGGAAAGTAAGAAACTGTTTGCAGATGAATTTTCCTTTC
>NW_011888926.1:926638-949718 GCF_000151845.1 Pteropus vampyrus | reverse complement strand
CTAACAACTATTTTTCCCAACTCCTTTTGCAGTTAAAGGTAGTAAGGTCTAGCCAATGGGTTAACAGCAGAAGTGATGGGAGTGATCTCTGGGTGAGGCTTGCCGGCTGAGTGTAGGTGTGATGGCAGGAGCTGGAGCAGCTGCTTTGGACCACGACATGAAAACTGAGTGTTGACGGACAGAGCAGGGAGGGCAGCAGCAACCTGGGCTATTTGGATGAGTTTGGGGAGCAGCTAAGTTCTTGAGCTCTGACTGCCTATCTTTGGCCTCTTACATGAGGATGAAATAAAATTCTACCTTCTTTAAGCCAGTGTTAATTTCAGTGTTTGTTTCTGCATCTAAAACTGTATCATAACACAGACTATCTTCAAATGGAAAGGGAAGTGCTTGTCCAGGGTTATAGCAGCTGGGCTAGCCTAAGGACTCTGGTCTCTCCCAGTCCTGAATCTCAGTGGCTTTGTGATAGAAAGTGTTGGGCTGGGCTTAGGGCTCAGCAGTTTCTAAGCTCTGGGCTAAATACTGATCTTTTCCTCCCTTTCTTCATGTGAACTCTTTTCCCTTAACCTCATTTCTGACCTTCTGTGATCGAACTAGGGGTTGGACTGCACTTAAAACCCAAATGGAAAGTAAGAAACTGTTTGCAGATGAATTTTCCTTTCCGTCTCTCTGGAAGTTGGAACAGTTTATAATCATTTTGCAATGGTCAGAAATCCATTTTGTGAAATGCTGTTTTTGTGTGTGTGTGTGGTTTTCCCCCCTCTACCAAAACATCATGGAGTCATTTGTTTTGTTTTGTTTTGGACTGTTTTTTAATTAAAAACAAACAAACAAACAAAAAAAAACCTTGTTTTCCCAGCATAGCTAGAGTGTGGAGTTTCCTGGCGAAGAAATACTCAGGGTTATTTGGCTTCTCTGGGGCATGTTGGGCACATGAGGACTTCCTTAGGACAGGGAAGAGGATAGGGAGTCTCAGGGGTTGAGTGTGGGGGGTGGACAGAGGCAGAACTGAGATGGGGTGGGATGGCGGAGGGTTGTCAGGGGATGGGGCCTGGAGCCGCAGCCATGGCAAGGCTCGGGCAGCAGAAATGGAAGAGAGAGTGACAGGGCAGCATCGGTCGAGGACAGAGGTGTGAGGGCAGGGAGCCAGGTAGCTGGTTCCAACCTCAATGGCTGGGGCCTCTCTCGGATGGGGTGTGCCTGGCCAAGGGGACACGCCTAGTATGCCTCATCAGAGGAGTCAGAGTCAGACTGGCCAGACATGGAAGAAATGGAAATTTGTTAAAGATCAATGTCAAAATAACATTGACCATAAATGAATCATCCCGACTTAGTAGAGTACTTCGAGATCTTGCAAAGTGGAGTTAATGTAGCCCCTCCCTCAAAGCGTGGGGGTGAGGCTTACCTGAGTTAACATACATGCTTACGATAGTGCTTGGCCGAGGATAAGGGCTCCGAAAAGGTGAGTTGCTACTGTCCCCACCATCATCATCATCATCATCATCATCATCATCATTTTTTTGCCCCAGGGTTCCCTCCCAGACTCCAGAAGAATAAACTCTTCCTGAATATCTGAACTTGGAGCGGGAATCACATCTTGGGCCTCTAGACCAAACTGGGGTGAAGGCTGATGCCTCCCGGCCCGTTCCCCAGCCTGCAGCCCTGCTCTGTAGTCAGAGATCAGAGTTGTGTGACTTCACCTACAACCCAGCGGGGGTTCTTCCAGGGCAGAGTGGGACTTTCTGAAGCTATTGTCTCTAGGGTGCCCTGCCCACCACCAGGAACAACAGAATGGAGCGTGACCTGCTGAAGGCTCAGTTATATCGCCAGTTGGGGCTCTGTCTTAAAGGGCACAATTGTCTTTGCTGAATCGGAGACCAACCTGTCCCATAACAGACACACAGCCAGGAGTCGTGACGACACTCAATAACCGCTCGGGGAATTTTCATTTTGGACTCCTGGAACTTTGAGTGGGGTGTGTCTCTACCAGCAGAGAGAACAATGGTTCCACAGATTGAGAATTGAGACCGAGACCGCCTCCTGGCCGTGCTGGGCGCTTTGTCCACAGAACCTAAAAAGAAAAAAAAAGTATCTATTATGTATTTTTAAAAATGATAACATGATCGAGATACCACAACATTTGCCCAGTGTTTTTCCATGTGTTCACAGTCGTGCGACCATCTCCACCAATTTTAGAACATTTTCGTCTTTCCAGAAAGAAAGTCCACAGCCATTAGCAGTCACTTCCATTCCCTCGGCAACCACTCATCTACTTCCTGTCTCTACGGATTTGCCTATTCTGAACATTTCATATAAATGGAATCGTCTAGTACGTGGCTTTTTCTGTCTGGCTTTTTTCACTGAGCATGTTTTCAAGGTTCGTCCATGTGATAGCATGTCAGTACTTCATTTTTCATTTCTGAATAATATTCACATCGTATGGATATATTCGTTCATCAGTCGATGGATATTTGGGTTGTTTCCACCTTTTAGTTAGTATGAATAATACTGTTATGAAAGTTCACATGCACGTTTTTGTGTGGACATATGTTTTCATTTCTCTTGGGTATATACCTAGGGAAGGAATTTCTGGGCTGTATGGTAACCGTTTAACTTTCTGAGAAACTGCCAAACCATTTTCCACT
Organism: Pteropus vampyrus; assembly: GCF_000151845.1. Lineage (NCBI taxonomy): Eukaryota > Metazoa > Chordata > Mammalia > Chiroptera > Pteropodidae > Pteropus > Pteropus vampyrus. Next base: position 947,076 of record NW_011888926.1, on the reverse strand, counting down.
GTGGCTGCATCATTTTATGTTCCCACCAGCCACGTGTGGGGGTTCCAGTTTCTTACATCTCTACTGACACTTGTCATTGTCTGTCTTCTCAAAAATAGCCATCTTAGCGGATGTGAAGTGGTATCTCATTGTGGTGTCGATTCACGATTCCCTAACGATGAATGATATTGAGCATTTTTTTTACGTGCTCATTGGCCATTTGTATATCTTCTCTGGAGAAATGCTTTTCAAAGCCATTGCTCACTTTTTAATTGGGTCGCCTTTTTATTTTTGAGTTGCGAGAGTTCTTTATGTATCCCAGATATGAATCCCTTGTCAGATATAGGATTTGCTCCCATTCCGTGAGTTGTCTTTTTACTTTCTTGATGATGTCATTTGAAATAAAAAATTTTTAAATTTTGATGAAGTCCAATTTAACTGTTATTTCTTTTCTCATTTGTGCTTTTGGTGTCATATTAAAGGAATCATTGCCTAATCGAAAAAAATAAAGATTAATACCCATATTTTCTTCTAAGAGTTTTATGGTTTTAGGTCTTACATTAAGATTGTTGACACATTTCGAATTGACTTTTGTATATGGTGGATATCCAGTTTTCCACTCCCATATGTTGAAAAATGATTTTTTTTCTCATCGAATCGTCATGGTACTCTTGAGGAAAAAAAAAAAAAAAATCAATCGACCCTAAGCATAAGGGTTTATTTCTAGGCAGTTAGTTCCAGTTTCAAATTTTTCTCCACCTTCTGAGAACCAGCTGCATCCCATCTCCTCAGAGGCTCTGACACCAGCTGACTGACGTCTGTCCTCAGAGGCCTGGGGACTGGCCTGGTGGGACCATCCTCCAAGCTCCTGAGGCAGCAACACCAGGCGAGCAGAGCTCTCCTCCTCCAAGGTGGACTTCCAGGGCCTGGGCACCTCCTCCAAGCTTCGAGTTTCCAGTAACTCCCACCTTTCCCGTAGGTCCCCAGCTCCGGATGCGGCAGCTGCCGCAGGGGGACGGAGAGAAGCAGGGCTGTCTCTGCCTCCCTGCCTTTTCGATTCCTCTTTAACCAACTCCTGACATAGAATCCTTTATGATAAAATAACCGGTAAGGTTTCCATTTCCCTGACCGGGCCCTGGCAGATGCGTGGAGACTGAGCTTCCTTTCGCTCCATTTCTTCATTCATTCACTGGCTCATCCATTGAGTAAACGGTCACTTGACACCTCCTTTGTGTCGGGCCCAGGCAGGGTGATGCTGGGGGCTCCTGAATGAATCAGACATTGGTCTTCCCCTGGAAGAGCTCACAGCCGGAGGGGGAAGGTGCTTGCAGTGTGGAGGGGTGGAGGGAGAAGGGGGCACCCACAGTCTGTGGGGCACTCACAGCCCAAGGGAGAAGGCGCTCACAGTCCGGGGTAGAGGGCACCCACAGATACACACAAAGAGAGTAGCTAGTACAGCTGCAGGGGAAAATCAAGGCCATACCTCGAAGGCTCACCTGAGCCTTTCATGCTTCCTTACTTCTCCTAGTCCAGCCCCAGGGGACTTGGGTACTTTCTGCGGTGAGCTGCTGTGGGAGGAGGGACAAATGGGAATCACATCTGTGCTGCTCTAGCCAGCCCACAGCAGCCTTATGGGACCCAGATGCCTTGGTTGTCTCCAGCACCTGCAGAGCTGGGCGAGGCCTCTCAGAGCAGCCAGGGGGCTGGGCCAGGTGCCGGGATGGCTGCCAACAGGGTAGGCGGCTTCGCTCTGCCCTGGATGCTCCTATTCGAAAGTCAATCTCTTGGCTTATAATGCCCTGTGATGGACCTACCGTGATGGACCGCAGTGGGCTGTGCCTGAGCATGGGAGGAGAGGTTCCATGACCCTCCCTGCATTCCCCCCATGAATGAGTTGGCCCTGCCTGGGTTTTCCGAAGGATGGCAGAGCCGCACAACGCCTGGGCTTGCATCAGACAGATCCAGGTGATGTTCTGGCCCTGCCTCCACTAGCTGGAGACTTCGGGCAAGGGCTCCTTGGGGCATCAGATGCATCCTTCAGAAAGTGGAGATAATGTTTGCCTCAAGGAGCAATTGTGCAGGCGAGGGAGGGGGCGCTTAGCGAGACATAACATCCCGTACCTGTGGGAGGGGTTGTTCTGCCACCCTGCCCTGGTCCTCGAGGCTCTCACTACCCACAGGGGCGGCCGAGGCGGTCCACGCACGAAGTGCCCAGAGTGGGCAGTGGATGGAAAGAGACCATGGGGCAGGCTGGAGGTGGGGGCATTTCCGACAGCAGAAGTGGGTCTGTGACCATAAGACCTCATTTGCCCTCTCCACGCATCTCCTCCTTGGTGAAATGACATGATACTCATCCCAGAAGGTTGGGTGACATGGCGCATGGTAGGCATCTTCCCCTGGACTGTCCCCGCTGTTTGGGGATATCACTGGGGACTCCACCGCCTCCAGACTTTGAGGCACATGTCTCCTGGCAGGGGTGCCCTATAATGACTGTGAGGGCTGCTCCAGAAACTGCCTCCCCGGCACTGATACATGTACCCCTCTCCTCGAGGCAGTGGAGTTAGTGTCCCCAGTCCCAGCCAGGCCTCGCAAAGGGCCTGTGGCCACATCCCAGCCCTAGTCCCCATGGGCCTTGAAGATCCTTATTGGTTTGAGGATATTAAGGCCAGAAACTGCTTGAAGGCTCGGTGTGTCCTGCCTCAACTTTGCAAATGAAAAAAACTGAGGCTCAGAGGATGTGAGGTTCCTCTGGGAGGCTCTTGGCCCAGGTCTTTTGGCCCCTAGAACACCGCAGGCAGCCTTCCAAGAGGTCTCTATCGAGTGCAATTTGCACACCCTCAAGTAACTCTAGACTTCTAAGGTAATATTTGAGGTAAAGGTGTCAAAGGCCCAAAGGCCCTAAGTCCCTGGGCCAGGGACCTGGCCCTTCCAATTTCCCACTTGTCTGGAGGCTTATCTCGCCCATCGACCTGTCGTGGGGGCACCGAGGTCTTTAGGACAACATCGGGGAGGCCTGAGTGACCAGGGGAGGGCCTGAGGCTCGTGGGGGATTCTGGGAGGGCAGGCCCTACCTGGATCCGGGTCCCTGGGCCTTCTGGGGGCATAGGTTTGTCATTTATTCAACCCTCAGCAAGTATGCACATCACGTCCTACCCTGCACTGGGCTGAGCCAAGAGAAAAACCCACCCCATTCTCCGGGATCAGCTCATGGCCTCGTGGTGGAGGCAGACAGGTTCCTTTGCCCCATGGGTAAGGACACGGAGGCCCCCAAAGGAAAAGAGCTCCCTTGAACCCACAGAACAGCTGTTTCTGTGAGCCCCTGCCTCCGGGCTCAGCTCGGTCCTCCACGCCGTGCAGCCCATCCTCCGTCTCCCCTGTGTGCCGTGGCCCCCGCCTGTCCTCTGCTCTGAGGGTGTGGGCCAGGCTGGCAGAGATCAGGCCGAGCTTGTAGGAGCCCTGCCAGCACCCTCTCCGCCTGGAATCCCTGCAAGGCCTCCCGGATTGCTGCCACCCCCTTTCTATAAATAGGCAGGTGTGGCCTGCTCACTGCCTGGGCCCAAAGGGAGAGTGACTGGCCCTGCTGACTTGGGGGGCGGGGTTCTGAAGGCCCCAGCTTTTGATTCTCTTCCTGAGGGCCCCTGTGAGCACCAGAAGGACTTCCCACCTCCACTCCGCTCACTTCTCAGAAACTCTGGCTTCTGGTCCTCTCCACCTCTTCCGGCTGTTTCTTCAGCACCCCCTCTCTGAGTGCGGGCATCCCCCCACAGTGGGTCTTTGACCTTCGGCCTTCTTATTTGTCACCCTCAGCAGAAGCCAGCTGTCCTTCCTGAAGCATCACTGGCCACGGCCTTGGGGTCAACTCCTCAGTCCGGGCTTCTTGGAGCCCAGAGCCGTGTCTCCAGGGATCCTTCACACCCAAGCCTCAGCTGAGCTTTCCATCTGCTCTTTCTCCCATCAGCAGGCCAGAAGCCAGCCTGCACCTGGATCCCCTACGTCCAGCCCCGCACCTGCCAGCCTCTCCAAACCCTCCCTCCACCCTCACAGTCTAGTCTCTGTCTTGTTGTTTCATGTACGTGTTATTGAAGCACAATAATACGTGAGTGTAAGATCAGCGGATGTTGACGAAATGACACTCGCATGTATCCAGCACCGGATACAGAAGCAGTAACCGGAGCCCGGAAGGCCCCCTCGAAGGGTGGCCGCGACCCTGACTTCTAACACCATGGATTATTTTGCCTGTCTTTGAACATCACGCAGATGGAATCTTACGGTATTGGGATGAACGCCACGATGAGCAACTCAGATTCCATCCTAGGACGAAGGATGTATGCCCGGCTCCTGGGACAGCTACCGGAACGTGGCCCTCAGTTCTAGATGCTCTTTAAGGTTGGCCCGGGCCAAAGAAACTGCCTTGCTCAAGATCGTGTCTTCTTCCAGGGGCGGCCTGCATCCAGTGACTGATCAATGTGGTCATCAAGGCCTGGCCTCTGAGGCGACTCAGAACAACACTGCAGGGCCACACCAGCTCGAGTCATCTCGGGCCTGCGAAGAGACTGCATCACAGCTTGACTACGCCTCTGTAGCTAAGTTGTCCTATGACTAAATCCTTGCCAATGATCTAACGTGCAAATATCACGTGCCACTTTGGGGATGGGCCTCTCACAGGCAGAGAGCACCCCACTTCAATCCTTCCTTTTTCCTTCTGGCTGGAGTGCAAATGCGATGCTGGCCCTTGAGTAGCCATCTTGGGCAGCAAGGCGGAAGCCATGTACTGAAGACGGTGGAGCCGCGAGCTAATGGGAACCCTGCTCCCTGATACTGTGGAGCTGCCATGCCAGCCCTGGGCTGCCCACCTCTAGGCTTCTACACAAGCGAGAAATGAACTCCTGCCTTTTATGAGCCACTCTTTTTTGTCGTTGCTATTTGCAACTGAAATAAATTCCAACTGATATCTTCACAACAAATAGTGTCAGCACCAACCAGTCCTGGGATGAGCAAGAGGCCCAAACGGTAAAACTGTGCACTCATCTAGTGAAACGGATATCAGAGGACGATTTTGCAAAGAGCCTGAGGGTCCTGTGAAATGAGCATTCGGTTTCCGCGTAGAATAAAACTTGTGCTTCTACAAAAATCCTCGGTCAGGGGAGAGTAATCAGATCCCAGGAACTCTGAGGTTGGTTTCACATCATAAAATGTTTCACAGGTCTAATGCTGCTGGTCTTAGAACTAAGAAGCACTGGTCATGGGACTTCTGCTTGGGGTATCCTGCAGTGGGAAGGAGCTTGGCCTTAGAGCAAGGCACACCTGGGCTGTAACTGCAGCTCTGTCAGGTACTGCCTGTGTGGCCTTAGACAAGTCACCTAACTTCGCTGAGCTTCGGTCTCTTGCTATGGTGTCTTCTTCACAAGGGCGAATGAAATCACGTGCAGGAAAGAGGCTACCACTGGGCACGGGGCAGAGCAGGTGGGCAGAAAGTGCCAGTTACTGTAGAGGGTCCTTACCCGCGGTCATTCCTACACCCCTTCTTTTTTGCTAAGAGACCCTGATTTTCTTCAGCCCTCAGGTGACCTTGTGCTGTAGAGGAAGTGGCGCCCTTCCCAACCCCTGGAGGTGAATCTCGATTAGGCTAAGCTGGGCTTGGTCATTCCACTCCCTTTGCTAATAATTGGAGTAGGAATATGACGCTATTCTGGCCGACGAGAGTCAGGGGAAGTCAGTTGGAGAGAGAAGCCTCTGAAAAAGTTTTCATAGACACAAGGGAGGAATATTTTCGTTTTTGTCTTGTTGCATAGAGGTGTGATGCTCGGAGCAGAGGCAGCCATCTTGAGATCATGAGGGAACAAACCCAAAAGTCAATAGGCTGGATCCTTGAAGCTACGAAGATGTTAATGAGCTGCCGAACTAAGCAACGCACGAGGCACCCTTTCACCAGACTCCTTGTTACGTGTGGCAGACACTGTCGACTGTCCGCTAGTGTCCATTCTTCCTATCATCCACTTACCAATAGAACATATTGAGTTTTAGTTGGACATTTGGCCCCCTAGGTGTAGACTACACTTCCCAGCATCCTGAGCGTGGCCATGTGACTAAGTCTAGGCAACGGGATATGAGCAGAAGTAAGGTGTGCAACTTCTGGGTTGTCTCCTTAAAGACAGTGCCCGAGGCTGGAGCCCTCTGGAAGCCCCATCTCGGGGCCGGCAGAGTGGTCCCATGGGTCTTGGAGCACTCATCTTGGGGCTGGGATGTGAGAGAGAAACAATCTTCTACCTTATTTAAGTGGCTCTATTTTGGAGTCTTTACAGCAGCTTTCTCGGAGAATTAGCCAATGTATTTATTATCTGGGATAATAACGCGCTCGTTGTTTCAAGACCCGAGTTGTTTCTAGCAGCCAGAGGCCTCCTCTATGCTTTCTCTCCTTGGAAGTTGGCAGGAACTGGGGCTGGGTTCTGTTTTTTGTGGGTGGTGGACTATGACTGCAAGGAACGTGTTCCTTTTTGGGGTGCTCCTCTCCCCCCCAAGCAGGCTCACCCACCACCATGGTAATTTCCTGTTGCTGTCCCCTGCCCAAGGAGAAGATGCTTTCCCCTGCCCCCCCAAGGCAGCCCAGATCACACCTGAATCCATGGGCAGTTGTCAGGTCCCGAAGCCGTGTCTAGTCCTGACCCCTGGCCTCAGAGCGGAATTCCCAGCATGCCTTGCACCGGCTGGCCCACGTTCGGACAAGCAGATTTAGGAACAAGTGAACCGTGAAACCCGACTTCCAGGAACCTAGCCCTAAGTTACTCACTCATCCTGGGTCTCTGCAGGCACTCAGAGGGAGGACATTCCAATTTAATATTTAAACAAGGAGTTGAATATTGATATAGCAGCAAGAGGAATTATCCCCCTACCCCAGAGCTACTGAGAAAGACGCTTTCCTGCTCACCTGTGCTTGGCCAGCAGGAAGGTTCACGAAATAATTGACAGTACTCCCGCCTCAGGCCCCTGCTGGGCCATCTCTCCAGCAGAGATGGGTCCTCTTCTTCTTCCCCAGTTCCCAAACACGTCTGAAAGCACACAGCCAGAAACCAACCTCAGAGTTCCTGGGATCTGATTACTCTCCCCAGAGCAGGCTTCCATCGGAGCCTGCCCTTCCCTTATTTCCGAGAACTCCAGTTCCAGCCCCTACTCCAAGGAGGGGCAGCCTGAGGCTGCCAGGCCTCAGGATGGGACAGAACAAAGCACAGGGTCTCTCTGGAATCAGGCTCGGGCTGAGGGGTCCCCAGGAGGACTCTGGGCTCTGGTCTATGGTCGTTGCTTAGGGAGGTAAAGAGGCGTCCTCTCCAGCTCCCCCAGCCAGTCTTCTTCCTGCCCTGAGCTCAGGCCTCAGGTTCAAATCCCAGTACTGCCGCCTACTTGCCGAGCCTCGATCTCCCCATGTAGAAAGTGGAGGTGTGTTGCAATAATGCACCCTATGCCAGGTGTCGTACTGGCTCATTTATCGTTACCACCACACCAGGAGGTGGGTACCATCCATCTCTTCTTTGCAAAAGAGGCACAGGCTCAGCTCTGGCTAGGGCATGGAGGCCGGGAGGTGAAGAAAGGGCATCTTTGGGCTCCCCTGCCCTGGGCATTGGGAACGGTTCTTCCTAGCCCAGAGGAGGTGCAAGGACACAGCACTGGGGTGGGTGGAGGCTGGGGTCGGGGCAGCAGAGGTCATCTTCCTGCATTATGGCCTGAAGATGAGTCAGCCTTTCTCTCTAGGCCACACCCATCCTCTCAGCCTCTTTTCTCCAGGAGCTGACGTTATTTCTGGCCAGCTGGATCCTGACTGGTTTACAGCTGCAGTGAGAGGCTGGCTCAGCAAGGTACAGCCTCCTCCCTCCACCGTCCAAGCTGATGGCTGGAGGGTTCTTGCTGGACTGTGGAAGAGGAAAAATCAACCCCAAACCTCTGTGCCCCATGCCCACTTTCTCAGAGACAGGGATGCCAGGAAAATCTGAGCGTTCCTCCATTCCCGGCCCTGCCTGGCGTGAGGTGAGAGTCTGGGGCCACGGCTGCCTCCTGGACCGCTTTCCAGGACCGGGTCCTCCAAGAAGGCAGGTCTGCAGACATCTGGGCAGCCTGCACTGCTGCAGAGCTGGCTGCAGCTGCTCTGGCCTGGCCTGGCCTGACAGAGTTACAAGGTGTCAGAGTAGCCGGGGAACCAAGGATCTGATGCTCCCTGGGGAGCAGGGGTCCAGAACTGGTGCCTCTGGGCCCTCGGCTCTGCATGGACTGACAGGAACTTCTAGGGGCCCCAGCAAAACTACATGGATGACTCCCTACCGGGAGCCGGAGCCCAACCCCAGGAAGGACCCTGAGAGGGACTCGACATGGCTCTGCTCTTCAAGATGTTTGGGAGGACAGGCTAAGAAGCCAGCAGTCATAGAGGATGGCTGGGAGCTTGGGGCTGGAGGAGGGGCAATCGGGGAAGGCTCCCTAGAGGACGGTGGCCCTACAGGAAGGAGCAGGAGGAGTCTGTTGGTGAAGATGGTTGGGAAGGGCATCGCAAGCAACGCCAAAGGCATGGAGTATCAACAATGGGCATTAGGGTGAGGAGGGGAGTCAAGAATATGCAGCTCAGTGTGGACGGACAGCAACACTGAGGACTGGAGAGGGAGATGGGGCCAGGTCACGGAGGGCCTTGAATGCTGGGCCCAGCAGTTAGGCTTTTTCCCTAGGCAACAGGGAGCCATAGAAGAGTTTAGGGTGAGGGAGTGACATGTGTCTGTTTCATCTCTGTATGCTGACACATAGTAGACACTCACTATACCATAGCCAAATGACTAATTAAACAATGCTTGACCCTCAGAGGTCAATATATAATTGTATTATTAAAGTAAAACCTGCTCATTCTAAAAGAAATTTAAGATAGGTGGAATGATACTGTGGTTGGAGAAATAACCGACATAACTCATTGTTTGCATCGAAAACATCACCTGCTCTTGAATACCCCTAGGGCCAGGGAGCTCACCTCCTTACCAGGCTGCCTAAGACCATTTGCAGGCAGAATCCAGAGGCCTCTAAACACCTCCCCCCTCAGCTGGCAAAGAGCAGCCTGCCGAGCCCCAGAGTTCCTGGCAGCACCCCCAGTTCTGTAGGAAAGGGCTTCTGCAGCCCGGCTGCAGGGCTGGGCTCTGAGGCGGCTTCCTTAACACCAACCAGATAGGGCCTCCCCCCACCACCAGGAGAGCAGCTGTTCCTCTGACCCAGCCCTTCTGATCCAGGCAGGTTAGATACCTCAGGAAAGTTGCCACAACCTCCAGCCCCAACTCTTCCCCATCTGCAGAACGGGGCTGGAGAAGGCCGAGCAAGTGAATGTCTTTTATCAACCACAAAGCACTGGATGTCAGTGAGTCACCTTTGTTATATTTATTATTTTCCTGTGTTTATTATGAGCAGGGTAGGGAGAGGGGGTTTCCTTTAAAATGCTTTACCCCGAGCCAAAAGAACTCCACGTCCCCAAGCCCCTAGAGTGAACAGCTGGCACATGTCACCCGGGCAACATCTCTGCAAAGAAGGAAGGATACGGCGGACAGACGGGGCCTCTCCCGGAATGCTCCCCAGGCCAGGTCTACCGGCCTCAGCCCCTCTGAAAGAGAAATCAAAGCCAGAAAAGAGCGAAGCCCTGCCCCAGGCTCCTGAGGCTGAGTTTACAGGCAGCTCTCCCACCGACAGCCTCCTCTCCCCTTTCCTGGGCTTCCCCATGCTCCCATCATGGGCACTTTGGTCCCAGTTAGCCATCTTCCATCATGCCTGGAGGATGCTCCCACCTTCCAGCAGACCCAGGATGCTCGCCCTGCTCACTCCCGACGACGCTAGCGGGGGTGGGGAGGGGGCAGGGAAGGGCGGGGGGGGGGGCTTCCCCCACCACTTGTCACCTCTACCCTGAGGCAGTGCACTGGCCTAAGTGGTGTCCCTCCTACCTCCTCCTGACTTGAAGAGAGCGAATCCCAGGGCCCTTAGCGCTTCCTCCAATAACTTAACCTCTTGGGCCGCCAGCTCCCTGCCCTCCCCCACTCCAGCCCCGATTCCGGGCCCTCCCATCTTGCCTCCCCAGGGCAGACGGCCAAGAGTCCTTCTCCATCAGGATGCGGGGCTGGGGGGATGACCTGGCAGGCCCCTCACAAGTACATCTTCATGGCCTCGTGCGTCGTGGGGCAGTAGCGGGCATGGAGCTGGGCCAGCAGCGCTCTGGACGTGGCCTTGAAGCGCGTGCCCTGGCTCTTCTTGTTCCACACGTGGACGGCGTAGGTGGCATTGAACAGCCGCGGCAGCTCCTCAGGGCTGACATCCTCGAAGTACTTCTTCCAGTTCTGCCAGGGGATGGGGTAGAAGGCCTCGGGGGGCAGGGTGGTGACGCCGTGACAGGCGTGGCTCTCGCTCAGGCTGCGGATGGAGCACCACTTCTTGAAGACGCGTGTGAGCAGCTGCGGGCCCTGGTGGCCCCAGATCCAGCCGTTGTAGTGGGCCACAAAGTCACGCATGCACAGCGCTATGAACGCGTGGCGGCGCTTGAAGGCCAGGAAGGCCCCGTTGAGGACGTAGCGGGACTGGATGCCCAGCGCGTTGCTCAGGTTCCTCAGGTCCTTGAGGACGATGAAGTCCGTGTCCAGGTAGATGCCGCCAAACTTCCACATGAGCGCCAGCCTGGAGGCATCAGAGAGCACCGGCAGCAGGTAGGGCTCCCACCGCCGCCGCGCCGCCGCGTACCAGGCTGCCAGGGGCGTGTCCCGAAACAGCTCCCCCAGGTCCAGCGGGCGCATCTGCACGTTGGGGAAGCAGCCCATCAGCGACAGGCCCAGGTGCCGGGGCAGCGAGGCGTTGCTGCCCAGCAGCCCCTTCATCAGGACCATCACCCGCGACTCAGGGTGGGCCCTAGCGGCCGACTCCACTGAGCACATGAACAGGAAGTTGGGGTTGGTCCGGTCTGAGGTCTCCAGGAAGAAGATGTTGCCCGGAGAGGGGGCGCTGGAGGGTGGTGTTGGAGGCATCAAGTGGGGGCAGGGAACGTCGACAGGCAGGTTAGAGAGCTGTCCTTGGCCCTTGGGCTCCCCCACAATGTGCCAGTAGATCACGATGGAAACCAAAAACATGAACTTGAAGCTGATGATGAACAGGGTGCAGCCCCGCTGGCTTGGGGCACCCCGGAGCAGCCACAGCAGGCAGTCATGGGGCCTGGACATGGTCTCCCCGGATGACACCCGGAGCCTCCAGCAGGAACCGGCTGGTCTGTAAGAGATAGCACCACATTTGGGCAGGCTGCTGGCATCTTCGACCCAAGAAAAACACTTCCTACAAATAGCAGCCACAGCCAACTCCAATGCTCGCTTCTGGAGCCCACGGCTGCCAGCTGCTCAGAGCTCCATCTCCTTCCTCACCTGGAAAACGGGAGCAGTGGGCCATGGACCGAGGTCTGGGTAGGTCTTTTTCACGCTCTGTGACACACCTGTGAGCTCCCCAAGGACTGGGTCAGTGCCCCCTACAAGGTGTGGCCGTCAGGGGTCCAGGACAGGATCTGGCACGTGCAGGGGTTGTCAGAAGCAGTGCCTTTGTCACGGGGCCCACAAGCCTCTCTTCCTGGCCAGGTCTGTCCCCTTCGGCACACCGGGCTGGCAGCCTATGATTTGAGACCCAGCATACGTACCCCTCAGCTCTGTTCGGTTCCATAATCCAGGCCTGGAGTGAGGCCCAGAGGGCAGACGGCCAGGCAGCCTTGGGGACTTTCAGCAGGAGTCCTGGGGCTCTGGTGGGCCTGGGCACTGGCGCGCAAGCTCGCTCACATGCAGGACAGGTGAACCCTAGGCACGTGAGGATGCTTGCTGGGTCCCAGAGCCCTTGGCTCAGAAACGCCAGGGTCTCCTGAGCCCCTGGGCTTGTCCAGCCCCTTCCCTGGGCTGTGCTTCAACTAGACACAGGTCTGGAGGAGAAAAGAGGTTGTGCTCTATTCTGTGACCTTGGCTATTACTGCAGCCCTGGGACCCTCGCTCCCTGCTGGCGGTGCTTATGTGGCCAGCAGCCAGGAACATTCCTGGGTGCCCTGCAGATGGCTGGGAGGAACAAGATAGGCTTGGGACTCATTCCCAAGGGTGGGACTGTGGGAATGCCTGGGACGCACGGGACCCCCAGTCTGCTTCAACCACCTGTGAGACCTGGGGCAAGTCACTTAGCTCTCTGAGCCTCGATCTTCCCACCTTTAAGACAGGAACACTGGAGCCCACTAAAGGGTTGTATTCATTCATTCATTCATTCATTCACTCAATATATGTTGACTGTCTACCATGCACGCACCAGGCGACCCTCTGAGCATTTCACACATATTAACTCATTAAACCTTATAAATGGCAGTCATCACCCCCCACTTTACAGGTGAGGAAACTGAGGCACAGAGCACTCTGGTAACTTATGCAGAGTCCCATGGGGGGGCCAGTGGCAAAGCAGTGGTCTGAGCTCAGGCCACCTGACCCGAGTCCGCACTCTCACCCCTGCCCGGTAGAGATGGTGCAGCCAATGTGGGAATGTGCCTGGGGCTTGAGGGACTCTGCGTACACTGGCCTGGATTCCTTACTGGTCACAGAATCCTGGCCACCGCTTCCTCAGGGCACAGTGCCAGCTCCACACCCGCTATGGCCCTCAGCAACCCCAGGGGCCGGTTGTGTCATTTCTACTTTAGAAGCCAGGAATCCTGAGCAGAAAGGGGTGGAGGGACTGGGCACAGCCTAGGGGCCGAGGGGAGCCGGGGACAACCCCTCCCCCGGGACAGATGGGTCTCATGGCCTGAGAGCGGTGCCAAGAGCCTGGGACTTGACCTATCGGGCCTGGACCTCCCCCAGGGCCAAGGGTAGGGAACTTCAGCGACATCAAGGGTTAGAACTGACCAGCCTGGGCAGCCCATGGCAGCGAGGTGGGGATCTCGGCAACGTGGCAGGCCTCCTGCAGACACACCCTGGAGCATCAGCCAACCTTCTCTGGCAAGGCGAACGCGGCCGCGGCCCTTCCACATGCTCGCAGAGCCCGCAAATCCATCTGCAAAGAATAGTGAGACACAGCGAGGTGGGGCGGGCGCAGTCCAAGGCCTGGGGCTCACTGGTTCACTGTTCAGTTCACTCCCTCAGCCCCTCAGGGAACATATTTGGCAGCAGGGAGGAGTTAGGTGCAACCCTGCCCTGGGGGAACACTCAGCCTGCCAGGAGGAGACCCTTTGAAAAGAGACGAGGAGGATATAGTAGATGACAGCTGAAATGGAGCGGAGGCCGGCAGAATCAGGAAAAGGTGGCTTCCCAGGGGAGGTGGTACTTGATGGAGGACCAGATGGACCTCCATAGGTGCCATGGGGGCCTGCACGCCTCCGCTCCCCAGTGCCCAGCTCAGTGCCTGGCCCATGGTAGACACACAGGAAACCGACTCATTCTCTCATTCATTCGCTCACTCAGTGACTCACTCGGCGGCCAGAGGGACACTGAAAACGCAAGTCAGGCCACATCATGCCTCTGCTCTGGCCGCCTGATGGGGAAGGTCAGCCGGGTCCTACGTGTCCCCCGACCCCTGACCTCATGCCCCACTTCTCTCGCCATCATCTGCCCGGGCCGCCCCTGACCGCCTCGCACTTTCTCCAACCCCTCCCCCGCAAGCTGGCACTCCAGGGCCTTCGCCCCTGCTGTGGCACCCGCTTGGAACACGTTCCACGGAGGTTCCCTCGCCTCCCCCTCGCCTTCATTCAAAAACCATCTTCTCGTGGGGCCGTCGTTAGGTGCCCCTAACATTTCAACTCCCCCCTTACTACTCCACAGCCTCCTGCTTGAGTCCGTTCGCCCCTGTTCTTATTCTAATATATTGTACATTTTTGTACTTGTTTATACTTATTGGAACGTGACCCTATGGGAACAGGTATATTGTTGTGTTTTGCATGTTTTGTTCAGCACGTAGAATTGTGCCTGCCTCTTCATGTGTGGTCCGTAAACGCTGAGGGAGTGAGCGCGTGACTGTGTATGCGAGTGAATGAGTGAGGAGCATGGGACTGAATGAAGGAGTGACCGAGTCAGGGAGTCAGCGAATGGATGAGTGACCAAATGAGTGAGGACATTGGGGGTAAGAGGCTGGGTGAGCTGCCCATGATGCCCCAGCCAGTCCCAGGTGGCAGAACCCTGGTATGAACCAAGAACCTTGTGTTCCCCGCCTTGGGGAAAGAGGATATTCTGGTCCTGAGTATTTTTAACCCAATGTGAACCACACGGGGGCATGGACAGATAATTGGATGGAGTGAGGCTCTCGGTGGCGCTGGGATGATCTGGCTCTGCCGCGGTGTGGGTGGGGGGCAGGTCTGGACCCGTTGGGGAGCCAGGATGTACCACTTGAGCCACGCCTGCCACAGATGAGGGTGCCAGACGCAAGCAACACCGTATTTGGTGTCGGAGCCCAAGACCCAGGAATAGAAACTGCATACGGGGCCAAGTTGGCCACAGCCCAATATGCATGTGACCTCAGGCCCAAAGCATGCTCCTGGCCCCCTGGAGGGGCCTTGCTGCTGGGCCCAAGTCCTGGCCCTTGTCAGACAAGCCTGGCACATCTCAGCGGCCGTCTCCTCCTACCTCCTACCTCCCAGCCTCCCACTTCCAGCCCTGGGAAGGCATTTCCAGTGAGCACGTTAACTGTGGTCACATCCCTGCCCTAAGCCCTCTGTGGCTCCCCACTGTCAGGACCCCCCAGGACCCATCTCAGGCAGGAAGTGAGAGTGAGAAGCGCACGGCTGGTGGGGACAGAGGGCCCGGACCTGACCAGACCTTTGCTGGCCTTGGCCTCTTCAGGTCCCACCTCGGGAGCACTGGCATCAGGGGACCAGGTTCCAGTGCCTAAAAAAGGCTCCCCAACCTGGCGTCGGCCACCCCTTCGTGGACAGTACCGACTTCTGCCTCTGCCGTGGGGGCGCTCCACCTCTGACCCTCTCTGGGCTCCCGCGTCCAGCCCAGCTCAGCCCAGCGCTGGCTGACCAACCCAAACAGAACAGTCACAGAGATGGTCAGACCCGGTCCACCCGGGACCCCACCGCCATGCTGGGTGCTGACAGAGTGGTCCCCAGAACGCCAGAGCTGGGCCCTTGGAGATTCCAATGTTTTTTGATGGGACACAGAGGCCCAAAGAGAGAAAGGGACTCAGCCAAGGTCCAAGAGCCGCAGAGGGGGGAGGCAGCTCAGGAACCTCAGCCTCTGGCCGGGGGTAGCTCAGGGAGCCCCCCACCCATCCCATCCCTAGAGGTCTTCCCAGAGGTGATACGGAGGACAGACATCTCAGAAGTCTTGACCCAGAAAACCGAGCAGATAGGAAGGGACCTGACTCTGAACAGCTTCCTGTATTCGTTTCCTGCGGCTGAAACTTTGGAGCTTAAGACAGATGCCTCTTTTCTCACAGCTCTGGAGAGCAGAAGCCTAAAGTCAAAGTGCCGGCTGGGCCCGCTCCCTCCCGGGCTCTAGGGGAGAATCTGTTCATTGCCTCTTCCAGCTTCCAGTGGCTCTAGGCTCCTGGGCTTGTGGCCACATTCGTCCAATCTCTGCCTCCCTCTTCACCTGTCCTCCTATACGTGTCCATGCCTTCCCCTCCTCTGTCTCTTATAAGACTTGTCATCGAACACATGGCCTGCCCGGGTAATCCAAGATCGTTTCCTTATTTCAAGATCTTTAACTTAATAACATCGACAAAGATCCTTTTTCCAAATGAGGTCACGTGCGTAGGTCTGGGGGTCAGGATAGGATGTATCTTGGTGCCACTATGCAACTCTCCGAACCTTCACTTCCAGCTTCTATGTCTGTTGTGGAGCCTCAGAGCCACTTGTGAAGAAGAAAGCTCTGTTCTCAAGTCACAGATGAGGACACTGAGGCTTGGGGCAGGAGTGTCCCAAGAGTCACGAAACGGGTTGAAATGGAGTCATGGTTAGAACCTAGGATCTGACTCGAGCCTGAGGTTTGCCGCCTCGCCCTCTGTGCACAGATGTCTTGGAGTCTTGGCTTCAAGGTCCCCTCTGCAGAGAGGCGTTCCCTGGCCATCGGCACGAGTGGCCACCCACGACTCCCATCACTCTCGGTCACATTACCCAGAGTGCCCTTCAGGGCCCCAGTCACGGGCCCATCCCAGAAAGCGGGCTGTGACTTGGGAGAGCCATGTGCAGGGTCTGGGGAGTGCCCGGGTCCCTTGAGGGTGAGAGATGCAGGACCTGACGGAGGGAGACGGTGAGGAAGTCCCATCAGAGGCCTCCATCAGCCCCACGGGAGCCCGGGAGCCGGCACAGCCTTCGGAGATGTCCATTCCAAAGGAGCACGCGTGCCTGTCCCCACACTGCACACGGCTGTCCTCGGGGTGGGGGGTGTGACCTTGGTGGGGGCCTCTCTCTGGGCAGGGACGATTTTCCCTAGGGAACGGTGCTTCTCCCCCACACCCCAGGGAAACAAATCTCACCCCCAAGCGGCAACAGCGCCCCTGCCAGGAAGAGGACAGCTGGATCCATTACGTCCAGAGATATTTGGGGCTGGAGACAGTGGGGGAGGGAGGAGGCAGCGGAGTCCACTGCATTCTTCTGCTCAGTGAGAAACCATCTGACAGGGGCAGGAGGCCCTGGTCTAGTGACGGGTGGGGTCGGTGTGTCATCTTACTTCAGCCTGACCTCCAGTGAGGGGGGCAGGTGTTATTTCAGCTGATCCCAGCCCCTGCTCCCCGACGTAACTTTCTGCAAATTTCAGTGACTTGTCCACAGGGCCACAGCTAGGGGCTTGTGTGTGCTTCCAGGTCTACCTGATCTGGCCCCTGACTTGCTATGTGGCCTCAGGCAAGTCACCTTCCTTTTCAGGGCCTCAGATTCCTTCTGCACAATGGGGAGGAGAGCAGGATGAGCCACAGGCTCTCACCACGGGGCCACAGGGCAGATGCTAATGAACTTCCTCGAAAAGTCAACATCTGAGCAGATACCCAAAGCTCGTAGAAGCTCAAGGTACCTGGGAACGGAGGTTGCCAGGCCAGGAAATGGCATGGCATATAGGATTCAACCCCAGGTCCCTCCTGACAGCTTCTGAACCTGCCACTAATTGGCTCTGTGACCTCGGGCCTGTACCTGCATCATAGCTTCTTCGTCCATAAAATTGAAGGGAGTGGGCTCTTTGGTCTTAGAACTCAGACTCTTCTTGGTGTGAAAAATCAATATCTAGAGCTTTGAAACCCTGCTTGAAGGGCCCGCTGTCCAACCCCCACCAATCTTTCAGGGCATAAACAAATATATTATTTCTACTCAAGAAGTAAGAGTGACAGTTATTAGAAGGTGATGATCCTTGTAAAAAATGGCTGTATTCAGAGCAGAGGTTACAAAATATTCCTCCGCAAAACCCCAGAGCCAGAAATCGAGCAGGCAGTGTCTTGTCCCCTGGGGAATATTACAAACAGAAAAATTCGAGAGGTGAAGACTTCTTTTTCCAGTAAGAATAAGGCAGTAATAAGGAATAAGGCAGATTCTTGGTTCAGAATCTTACCTCTTCTACCAAGCAACAGTGGAAAGACGAAAGAAACCACAAGCTATAGCTTTAGGCAAACTAGGGGCAAGAAAAACCCATAAACTCCAAGTCACATGTAAGTGTGGCCCAAAGCAGCTGCGGCAGTGGGATGGACAGGAACAGGGTGCAGGGGGGGCCCATCTGAATTAAAGGGGGGGGAGGGCTCACAGCTGGAGGCAGGTTGCCTCTTGAACCAGGTTGGATTCTCAGAGGCAAAAGAGAAGTGAATCCAGAGAAGGGCCATATTTAAAAGGAACAAGAGGTCACAGAGCCAATTAGTGGCAGAGAAGGGAGCTTTTCATCAGAGAAACCTAGAGAACTACCCTGGCCTCTCCCCATTTGGACCAAAACCTCCTGTTAATGACGGGTCCGGGAAGATTCGACCAATTCAAATACAGAAACAAATTTTATTACAGGAGTAAACACACAGATGCTACAAGAAGGAAACAAAAAGGAACACCAACGTTCCCGGATGTATGTAGACAACTCACTATACAGATATGGTCCCCAGAGAAAGAAAAATTCGAATCCAAAATCCCAGCATGAATTTAAAACAAAACAAAACAAACAAAAAACAAAAACCCAAAACCACTTGAGAAAGTCATTCTAGCTTGAAGGAAGACCAAAGAGCAGAAATACAAGAACCGGAAGAGAAATGGGTTAGACGATGTGACGACGAGGCGTGAGCATGACATGCCAGAACTGACGGATCTCAGGAAAGGGCTGGGAAAAAAAAAAAAAAAAAAAGACAGAGACATTTCAGAAGTGAAGACCAAACTAGAAGAAATATAAGGGAGAAGAGACTCCAAACAAAGTATAATAAAAGATAATGGAGATTAAAAATGAGAAAAGTGAACAGAATCAAACAGAAATGATGAAGGAAATCAAAGAATTCAAGAAGAAAAACAGGGAAGACACGTAAAGGAGATCCAACAAATGTATAGCTGGAGTTTCTAAAGAAGAAAACTAAAACGATCCAACGGGATAAATATTTCAAATGATAACTCAGGAAAACTTTTCTGAAATGGGGAAGACATGATTTCATGAATTGCAAACGTACGCCATGTATTAGAGAACAGTGACCCAGAAAGGTAAATCCCAGGATATGTTCTAGTAACGTGAATGGACTTCAGAGATACAAAAATAAATCTCTGGCAACTACACAAAAAGAGGAAGCTACCCATGAAGGAAGAGAATCAGGCTGGCATCAGATTTCTCAGCAGCTAAATCTAGGGATGGAAGATACTGAAACGATACTTCCGTGATCGCCAAGGACAGAAAGTGTGAGCTATATATATTAATCCGTGAATATAAAGGTCACACGCCAATTGTTTTGAAGTATAAGGACTTAGGCATTATTGTTCCTAAGAGGAGAGCTGAGGAATAAGCTTCGACCAACCAAATGGTTGAATAACTTTGGTGAGGTCTGGATATATTTAACCACAGATTGAAAAATGAAATAAGGATCGCAGAGTAAAATGGCATGTCATATAGTCAGATAATGCAAAAATGATACCAATAACAAAAAGTCGGTAGGGGAAAAAGTTGGAAAGGAGGTGGAAATCGGAACTAGCTTAGTGGTTGCCTCATCTTTAATCGCTAGGGATAAAAGCTAAAATATCAAATAGTATAAGTTTAGGCATATTTAAAGTACACAGGTGATCGATAAGAAGGATAATACTACCCTATTTTACTGACTCTAATAAGATGAATTGTTAAGCACTGGTAAAAATTTTTAAAAGCTGCCAATTAAACGATATCACATTGCTTTTTAATTATATAGAATTTTTATTTCAAAAGAATTGTTTAGTCAGATTTCTAAATCGCCTAGCACTCCTATGCCTACATAAGAAGAAAAAGAGTAAAATAAATTAGGTAAGGTGTTCCTGAAACTTTGTCACCGTTAAACTCCAATTCTTCGGAATAACCTCAACTCAATGCCATCGTAACCTGCCTTTTCCATACAGTATCATCCCCTGTACCATCCAGTGTGGGTGATGCAGTCTTTCTTAAAAGACTGCTTCACGACTGTCTCCCGAATTTTCTTCCTAGACACCTCTTCTTCAGGTTTTCATGTCATTGCACGGGAAGGCAATGTCCACTGTCATGAACACCACCTGACTGAGAGCTTCCAGAGGCATTAGCACGAAAAAAGAAAAAAGCCTTAGAATCTGTCGATACAGTATCAGCTAAAATGGAGCCGTGACAAGAGAAAGGGGAGCAGGGAGAAAGAGGAAACGAGTTAAATTTATTGTTCATAGAAGAGAAACAATAGATACTGTTCAAAGAAAGAAGGAAGTAGGACTATTACATAGAGATATAAATATAAATGTAACCACTAGAACAAAACTAACAGCTGTCCTAAATATCAGAAGGACTGCAGTTAAAAAAAGGTGAAGAAAACAGACCACACAGTGAAATAGTAAAGAATAGAGCCCTCCCACATGCACAAAGACACATATATGTACATACATATGACAGACAAAGATCAGACACCTGCCACGTCAATAAATATAACCAAGTTTAACTCACTGACCTTAAAAAAAATTGTTTTTGTTTAGATCCCAAGCAAAACCAAGTCTATCGTGTTTCCAAGAGCCACACATCCAACAAAGTGATTTAGAATGGCTAGAAGCGAAAGACGAGCAAAGGTATAAACGCAAATACAAACACAGAAACAAAGCCATAATGCGAACATTAGACAATGGAAATTCAAGCTGAACATCACTAAATAAACTACACAAGGGCCATTAACAATGCTAAATGGTATAATTCGCAAGGCACCAAATAACACTACAGTAATTTTCAGAAAGAAGAAATTACCGGGAGGCTAGTATAAATAGATTGGAACACACTAATAAGAGATTTTAATTCACCTTTCTCAGCCTAAGAAACATTAAGTAGATCAAA
>NW_011888926.1:922831-926588 GCF_000151845.1 Pteropus vampyrus | reverse complement strand
GTTTAGATCCCAAGCAAAACCAAGTCTATCGTGTTTCCAAGAGCCACACATCCAACAAAGTGATTTAGAATGGCTAGAAGCGAAAGACGAGCAAAGGTATAAACGCAAATACAAACACAGAAACAAAGCCATAATGCGAACATTAGACAATGGAAATTCAAGCTGAACATCACTAAATAAACTACACAAGGGCCATTAACAATGCTAAATGGTATAATTCGCAAGGCACCAAATAACACTACAGTAATTTTCAGAAAGAAGAAATTACCGGGAGGCTAGTATAAATAGATTGGAACACACTAATAAGAGATTTTAATTCACCTTTCTCAGCCTAAGAAACATTAAGTAGATCAAACATAAATACAAATTCAGAAGATCTAAATAAAATAATCGGTAAGGTACTGCAATATATCAAACTCTCTATGCTAATAATAGATAACATACTTTCTTTTAAAGAGCTGATAGAACATTCGTGAAAATTGAAAACCTCAACAACATTCGAAAACAAAAAATACAGACATTTATGTTCATAAGGCAGAATGACTAGAAATTAATTTAAAAGTCTGGAAATTTAAAAAAAAAAAAACCTCTCTTGGAGAATTCTTGAGTCAAAAGGGAAATACAAACTGAATTTGTAGAATTTCTGAAAAATGACCATAATCAAAATACCATTAATCCAAATTTGTAGGATATACCTGCAGCAATAATCAGAAAAAAACATATAGTCTCCAATACATATAACAATTACAATAGAATGGATAAAAATACATAAAGCACCAGAGTAAAAACATTAGAAAAGAACCATGAGATAAATACAATAAGGAAAGAATAAAGATTAAAACAGAAATAAATTAGGAGACAGATAAGCAGTAGAACTGGAAAATACGGCAAAAAGCTGGTTCTTTGGGAAAAATTTTAATAAAATATATAAATTACCATTAACCTAATCAAGAAAAAAAGAGAGTGGGGAATTGGGGAGAAAACACCCAGTTGTAAACTAAGAAATGCCAAATGGGAAGGTAACCAAAGAAGCAGAGAGAAAAAAATTTAAATCAAAAGATAGTATTTTGCAAGTAAAATTTAAAACCTGAAAAAAATTTCTAGACAAATATAATAAATCGAGACTGTTCCTGGAAGAGATAGATTGCCTAGACAGGCCAACTTTCACATAAGAAATCAAATTATAAAAGAGCAGTAAGAAACAAAAGCACCACAGCAAGATATTTTTAGAAAAAAATTCTAGGGAACATATCACAGAAAATCCCAGTGCTTTTTAAAGTGTTCAATAGTAAAATATAAGAGAGAAAACTTTAAAAAAACTTTAAAAGTATAACAGATATGAAAACCTGAAAAAGACTGCATAAGACACCCTACTGATCAATGCCATTTATGAATATTATTGCAAAAATCCTAAATAAAACATAAGCAAATGGAATTCAGCAGCACATTAAAAGAATACATGACCAAAACTAAGTGGGGTTTATTCCCAGAATGGTAGGATGATTTGATATTAGGAAATCAATAATATTATTTATCATATTTATAGATCTAAGGAGAAAAAAATCACAGTCATCCCAAGAGATGCTAAAAAAACATTTGACAAAATTTCCAATACTATTTCTGGATAAATTAGCCATCAATGGACACTTCCTTAACAAATTATTATTATTACATAAAATTATTATATATTATTACCAAAGACAGGAACCAGCTTCATATCAGTATGAGCACTCAGCTTGGGGAAATTCCTTTGAAGACAGGAAAAAGACAAAGGTGCCCCCTCCCCCCCCCCCCCCCCCCCCACCATCATCACTAGTACTGGAGGTATTCATCGAGGCACTCTGACAAGAGAAAGAAATGAAAGGTACAAAAACTAAATAGAAATAGTTAAAACTATTGCTATTTTCATAAGATACTATTGCACATCTGGACAAGTCAAGAGAAACTACTGAAAAACTACAAATAATAAAAGAATATTGATAAGTGGCAGGACACACGCAGGCACACGTACTTAAATACAAACAAGCAGTCAGAAGCAGAAAATATAATAGAAAAGAAGACCCCACATATTACAACCACCACCATAATACTTAGGGTTAAACTTAACAAACGATGCTCAAAAGCTATTTGAGCAAACATTTAAAGTCCCCAAAGAACACAATAAACTTGGACAAATGGAAAGACATGCTATGTTTTTGGATAAAAGACTCAGCTTCATAACGATGTCCATTTTCTCTAAGCCAATTTATACATGGCACGTGATTTTGGAATTCAACGAATTGATTCTAAAGTTCACATAGAAAAATAAGCATGAACTTGCAGAAAAACTCTGAGAAGAGGAACAAATGAGGAGGGACTGGACGTTTAGATATTAAAACACCCTATAAAGTTTCGATAATTGAAACAATGTAGTCACATGAACAGACAAACGGGCCAACAAAACAAAAGGAATTGCAGAAGGAATATGCTACTTGCATATTCCACAAAAAGAGTATCTTCAATCAGTAAAGCAAATGCATCTTTTAATACAGATGTCAGGCAACTGGAGAAGGTGGGAGGGAAAAGAACAAGCTGAGTGTATACCTCAGAAAGGGCACCAGGATCAACTCCCAACGTAAAATAATAAAACCCGTAAAAATTTAGAAGAAAACACGGGTGAATTTCTTTATAACTTCAGAGGTGGGAAAGTTTTCTGAATTATCTATGAAATCCAGAAGCCATCGAAGAAAACATGAACAAACTTAACTCTATGAAAAAAACAAACCTCCCCGTGTCCTTCCCCCAAAAACACCCGCAAGAAAGTCAAAACAGAAGGGACAGCTTGGGGTAACTTTTGTGCCCCTTGATCACAAAGGTCTGATTCTCCGAACCTATAAAGAGCTCCCAGAAAACAAAGTGAAAAAGACCAACACCCCAGAAGAAAACGGGCCGATAACAGTTCCCACACACGCACAAAATGACCCTGAAACATGCAGGCAGGATTTCGTAAGTAAGAAAAATGCAAATCCGAACAGATAGCATCTCTCACCTGTCAGATTGGCAAAAAGCCAGGACTTTGATACATTCTTCTGATGTGGAGGTGAGAGAACAGTCCACCCAACACACTGCTGGTTGGCATGCACATAGTACCACTCCAGGGGTGAGGGCAAGCGAACCCCATCTATCAAAGTTACAAAGTCACCCGACAATCCCACCATGTGACCTTATTTTACAGGTAAATGACATTTGTACAGGTCACAAATTTGTTTGCAAAGTGCACACAATTGGAAACAACGCCCAGAGCCTTTTCTGAAGGACTGATTAAATACACAATGACACGCTGATACCATGGAAAATAATGTCAGCTGTCGGGGACCAAGGTTGTTTTTACTCCTTGTCAAATCCCACGTGGCCAGCACAGACCCCAGCACAGACTTATTTTTTTGAATGAATGAGTAAATGACCCCTAAACTGCCCCCGAAGCCAGAATCAAATGTGGTGACTGACCAGGGGAGTGCCATTTACAAACTGTAAACTACGAGCCATTCAGATTACAACTGTTAGAAAGTGTAATTGATTTGTCCTGCCTCACCATCTGAGGGTAAAAAATGTCACGTGCCTTTGACTCTTCATTTTATGAGTATTCATCAGTCCCAAGAGAGGAAAGGTGACCTTCCCAGCCTTCCCAAGGCTGCCTGGCTAGTAAACTATTAAGGCTGAGTGTGGACGAGCCTTCTGGACTGGTCACTAGCTGTACCCAGAGATTATCGAGGTACAC
>NW_011888926.1:917691-922781 GCF_000151845.1 Pteropus vampyrus | reverse complement strand
ACTCCCAACGTAAAATAATAAAACTCATAAAAATTTAGAACAAAACACGGGTGAATTTCTTTATAACTTCAGAGGTGGGAAAGTTTTCTGAATTATCTATGAAATCCAGAAGCCATCGAAGAAAACATGAACAAACTTAACTCTATGAAAAAAACAAACCTCCCCGTGTCCTTTCCCCAAAAACACCAGCAAGAAAGTCAAAACAGAAGGGACAGCTTGGGGTAACTTTTGTGCCCCTTGATCACAAAGGTCTGATTCTCCGAACCTATAAAGAGCTCCCAGAAAACAAAGTGAAAAAGACCAACACCCCAGAAGAAAACGGGCCGATAACAGTTCCCACACACGCACAAAATGACCCTGAAACATGCAGGCAGGATTTCGTAAGTAAGAAAAATGCAAATCCGAACAGATAGCATCTCTCACCTGTCAGATTGGCAAAAAGCCAGGACTTTGATACATTCTTCTGATGTGGAGGTGAGAGAACAGTCCACCCAACACACTGCTGGTTGGCATGCACATAGTACCACTCCAGGGGTGAGGGCAAGCGAACCCCATCTATCAAAGTTACAAAGTCACCCGACAATCCCACCATGTGACCTTATTTTACAGGTAAATGACATTTGTACAGGTCACAAATTTGTTTGCAAAGTGCACACAATTGGAAACAACGCCCAGAGCCTTTTCTGAAGGACTGATTAAATACACAATGACACGCTGATACCATGGAAAATAATGTCAGCTGTCGGGGACCAAGGTTGTTTTTACTCCTTGTCAAATCCCACGTGGCCAGCACAGACCCCAGCACAGACTTATTTTTTTGAATGAATGAGTAAATGACCCCTAAACTGCCCCCGAAGCCAGAATCAAATGTGGTGACTGACCAGGGGAGTGCCATTTACAAACTGTAAACTACGAGCCATTCAGATTACAACTGTTAGAAAGTGTAATTGATTTGTCCTGCCTCACCATCTGAGGGTAAAAAATGTCACGTGCCTTTGACTCTTCATTTTATGAGTATTCATCAGTCCCAAGAGAGGAAAGGTGACCTTCCCAGCCTTCCCAAGGCTGCCTGGCTAGTAAACTATTAAGGCTGAGTGTGGACGAGCCTTCTGGACTGGTCACTAGCTGTACCCAGAGATTATCGAGGTACACATAGCTGGGGAAATTCTTCATCAGATAAAATCACGCCTGGCAAATGAAATGCCCACGGAGCAGGCATCTAGAAATTCTGACTGGATTTACGGGTCCTGAGTTCACACTACTGGGAAGAAAATTCTCTTTTTTTACTATATCAAAGATTAAAAATAATTGGCAGCAAGAGAGAGAGTGCCACCCCACGTAGTCACATGAACAGACAAATGGGCCAACGAAACGGGCCATCTCCCGCCTCTAAACACACACACAGAGCACTGCCAATCCTGGGTATTCTTACTGGTAACAGTCTTTGCTACCTGGATGCTGCCTGAGCAAGAGGCCTGGTTTTTGTCCTCTACACACTTGCTCTGTGACCTTGGAGTATGACCCGCCCCCCTCCCCGCCCCCAATTCTGAGCCTAAATATCTTCATCTGTAAAACAGAGAGCCTAGAAAAGACAATGTCTAAGGACTCTTCTAGAAAGACCTTCTGAATCTGGTCCCTCTTGGCACCGGTTCTGTACATTCCATCAGAAGCAGTCATCACTACTTCTCAGGGCCACGTGCCCATGGGTGCCAGGCTAAGAGCACACACACAGAATGGGGCCAGAGGGATGGCAATTCACGGATAAGAGAGTCCTTGCTCCATCCGATACAAAGTCATCTTGGAAAGAAACCAGTCAAGCCCTTGGCATCACTCCCAGAACCTTGATCATTCATTCGACAAATGCGTGAGCACCTACTGTGAGCCAGGACCCACTCCGAGGGCTTGAAACACACACAGCAGTGAACAAAGAAGACGAAGCCTTTGGCTTTGTGGAGCCGACATTCTAGTGGGAGAAAATTAACAAGAAATGTATCAGGTGGTGAAATGTGGGACAGAGGAAAATGCAACAGGGAAACTGTGCTGGGAGGACGGGGGCTGAAGGTGTTAACTTTCCGCAGAGCGGTCCGGGATGACCGCTCCGAAAAACTGGGCAAATCGGAGGGCTACCTGTGGGAAGGTGTCCAGGGCAGGAAACTGGTGAGTGCAAAGGCTGGGGCTGGGTACCCGAGGTGCTGATGGGACAGCAGAGTAAGCAAGGCAGGGCAGGAGGGTACCAGGAACAAAGGTCAGAGAGATCATGGGGAGACCGAGCCATGGGGGGCCCTTGAGGACCACTGGAAGGTTTTGAGAAAGAAAGGGCTATTGTGTGACTTACATCTTAAAGAGATCTTTAAGATCTGGCTGCTTTTTGAGACTAAACTACAGGGGACTTGCGGTGACAAGAAAGCAGTTAAGAGGCCATGGCGATAACCTAGAGAGACGTAGGGCAGCGATTAGGGAGGGAACCTCTCTTTGAATGGATTTCCCCCGTCCCTCCCCGCCATCAGCCCTCAGCCACAGCGCAGCTCAGTTCCCTCCGTCTGTCTGTGTCTGGGGAGCCATCAACCCCAGCCTCCTCCCCGGCTTCCTGCTTCGGCCCCCTGGAGGCCCCCACATCCCACGATGCCGAGGCTTTGTGGGCACTCGCCCTCAGCCCTGCCCCTCTCCGGGCCCAGAACTTCCAGACGGGCCAGCTGACCTCTGCCTTGCTGCTCGTCACCAAGCTCTGGGAATTCCAGGTTTCTGCAACATGCTTTCCTCTTCCCAAAATATCCCTCCCACCTACCTCCACTGCTCGGGAACTTCCTAACCATAATCCAGAGGAAGAGCTCGCCATCTGCCAAGAGCAAACCGCGTCAGGCGCCCGGCCAAGCACCGTCACCACGACGTCTGTCTCCACATCGACCACTACGGCCTCCCTTTACGAATGAGAAAACAAAGGTGCAGAGAGGACAGGGACCTTCCCATGCTGCATGGCGAGTCAATGTGGGAGGCAGGATTTGCACCCATGCACGTCTGCCCCCGAGTCTCAGACCCTCTTCCTCCGTGAGTCTCTCACCACTTAGGAGCTCAGCAGCCACCTCCAGGAAGTCACCTGGATCTTGGCACAGCTCCCACCATGGGCTGTGGGCCGGGTCCCCAGCGCCGTGCACGCTTGCACACAGCAGGAGCTGCGGCTCCCTTCCCGCTGAGTGGGCGTGTGAGCGGCACTCACGGGAACCCTTGGCCTCGCCCACCGCCTAGACCGTGGGTAGACCTTGGGAATGACCGGGCTGAATTTGGCCTTGGAGTGAATTGGAAGCCAGGGAAAGTAGATGTTGTGCGAAATGCTGCCCACGCTGCCTGAGATCGTATATGACATTGAATTAGGGAGGGCCTGGCTCACAGCGGGCACACCGTAAATGGGATGGGGGATAAAGGAAAACCATCCCGATACTTGGTGCCTTTTGAAAACGATGGTAAAAACCTGAAAGGAAAACCAGCTCTTCTCTCTCTCTCAAAGCCACCAGGTTCTGGGAAATCTAAGCTTCTGAAATACGCCGTTCGCTCTTCCCAAAATGTCCCTCCACCCGTCCCCTGCCCAGCAACCTCCTAACCACAATAGGTTAAGAAGAGTTGCCATTTGCCAAGAATCCCCGAAAATGCTGTCTCGGTTTTATTCCTGGCTGCAAGGGTTATGGGCGATTTTTGTTCTGTCTTCACACCTTGGAGTACTGTCTACGAATTTCCACAATGCGTGTCCACCAACGTTTAGCTGGTTGGGCCGCCAGCGCTTAATAGAGAGGTTGCGTGTGTGCACGCGCGCGCGTGCGCGCGGGGGTTTCCCGTCACCACGCTGCCGTGACACCTCCCGCTTTGCTCTTTATCTTCAAGACAGTGTGGAGCCACGGAAGACTGGAGGGGGAGGCACGCGGCAGGATCGGTCTTCCCGTAACCTTGGCACCGAGGCCCCCCCCACCCCCCACCCCACCCCCGCCGGCTTTTGGGTATGTTCTTTCCGATGCTCCATTTACACGGAACCGTGTTTACACAGGGCCTCGGACAGGAGACACACAAAAGGAGATCCTATTACACATGCTGTTTACACCTTGTTTTATTTTTCATTTAAAAATATGCTGGGCCCCTGGGCTCAAAACCAGACGGCAGAGGTGGTTGCCTAACCGAGCACATTCCCTAAAATTCATCGGACCGTATGCGTGCGACGTGTGTAAATGACACCTGGAAAAAAGCTGCTTGAAAATATATGCTCTGCCCTTCATATTATGGGAGTAAACAGAGCTCCGCACCCTCATTTCCAGGGCTTCGTTGTATCTCGTCACACGGCAGTTGCGCCCTTCGTTTCTCCTGTTCCCCATCTTGACTACCGGAAACGTGGTTTCCATCTTCCTGCTTTTACAGATAACACTGCGATGAGCATCGTCTCAGCCCTGACTTCTTTTTTTGAGCACATCGTTCGCCACTTCTACAGGACTCCTTCCTAGAAATAAGCCTCTTGAGTCAGAGGAAATGTAATTTAACTTTTAGACACAGATCACTAACTTGTCTCCAGAAAGGTTTTCAAGAGTCCACGTTCTCCCCAGTGTCAAGTACCCCCTTCCCAAACTCGCGCCGCGAGGAGGGAGACACGTGGCTGAGTCACCATTTATTGAAAGCTTTCTGTCGGGTGTGGATCTACGTGATCTGATAACAGTGGTGTATATTTCCTAAGGGCTTACCGTCCGCAGCCACTGGTCAAAGTGGTTTTCATGCAGTAACTCGCTTAATCGCCCCAACAGTCCTAAGGAAATCAAGGCACCACTGGCATTCAGACACCCTTTGCCAAGTAAAACGAGTCTGCCTGTGGCCCAGCCTAGTTCACCTGGGACAACGCTGGGCTAGGGGCTTGCATCTCACCATGACGAAGTACTTGACTCTAAGTCTCAGTTTTCTCATCTATAAAATGGGAATAACAACACAGGATGCTGAGAGGGTTACGTAAGATCAGGTAACAAAGTATCTGACACCTAGCCAGGGCTCAGTCGATGGTGGCCTGCCCCCAACTCAGGGGGTTACCCTGGAGACTGGTAGGAGGGAACAAATGAAGCTGAGAG
>NW_011888926.1:915394-916446 GCF_000151845.1 Pteropus vampyrus | reverse complement strand
TCTGACACCTAGCCAGGGCTCAGTCGATGGTGGCCTGCCCCCAACTCAGGGGGTTACCCTGGAGACTGGTAGGAGGGAACAAATGAAGCTGAGAGACAGCTGGAGGTTTGGGGGGACCTCTCTGGGCTCTGTGTTTACATCTGGGACAAT
Organism: Pteropus vampyrus; assembly: GCF_000151845.1. Lineage (NCBI taxonomy): Eukaryota > Metazoa > Chordata > Mammalia > Chiroptera > Pteropodidae > Pteropus > Pteropus vampyrus. The sequence goes on along the minus strand of NW_011888926.1, from coordinate 916,296 downwards.
GGCTTCTGCTGTTTCAAATCAAGCCTGTTCACAGAATGAGAAGACCACTTCCTGTTTCACTCTCCTGCACCCGTCTGCCCAGCTCCCCCGAACCCACTTTGCACAGGTGTAACATCCAGAAGGCTGTGTGCTTCTGTTGGGGTCTGCTCCTGGCAGACAAGAGTGTGTGCACAGGGGAGGGTGTGTGGTCACCAGCCCAGAAAGGAAACGAGCTCTCCTAGTCCTGTGACCAATCTCGCTTCCACTGGAAGCTCCTGGACCCACTGGGCTCTGTCCAGAGGGAAGGCAAACAGAGGCAGACAGGAGAGGAAGGGACGGTCACCAAGTTCCAGACAGGTGTTTTAAAAGTCTAGCCAAAAAAGGCAAATTTTGACAATAGATATCTATCTCCAAGGGATGCTCAGATGGAATCTCCCCCCACCCCCCAACACACACACACATTATTTCTTTCAAGCAACGTTTAGTGAGCACCCACGAAGTGCCAGGCTGGGCACTGGGCTTCAGGCAAGGACAGAAGAGGGAGGGAGACTACGAAGTTGTGGCCACACATGGGAAGGACCCTCTTAGGGGGGAGAGCATTCCAGAGAGCACGGCGGGACTGAGCTTGGGTGGCCAGGTCCAAGGTGTAGCTAACCACCCCACCCTCAGGGAGGGAGAACCAGGAAGGGTAGCAGCTGGGGACAGGGAAGGCCGGGGAGGGCAAAGGCTGTTTCCACACCTCGAGCTGCCCTTTCTTCCAGTCTGGCCACAGATCTGGGGGCAGTTACCTCAACTCACTCCGCTCTGGTCCCAACTCAGACCTTGGGGCGAGGGGGGGGTCCTGCATTCCTGCCACCCGGGGTGCCTGGACATCTGCGCCCGGGACCCCCATGGCTGGGTGGATTGGGAATGGCTGGCTGGGG
>NW_011888926.1:913037-914547 GCF_000151845.1 Pteropus vampyrus | reverse complement strand
GGGCTTCAGGCAAGGACAGAAGAGGGAGGGAGACTACGAAGTTGTGGCCACACATGGGAAGGACCCTCTTAGGGGGGAGAGCATTCCAGAGAGCACGGCGGGACTGAGCTTGGGTGGCCAGGTCCAAGGTGTAGCTAACCACCCCACCCTCAGGGAGGGAGAACCAGGAAGGGTAGCAGCTGGGGACAGGGAAGGCCGGGGAGGGCAAAGGCTGTTTCCACACCTCAAGCTGCCCTTTCTTCCAGTCTGGCCACAGATCTGGGGGCAGTTACCTCAACTCACTCCGCTCTGGTCCCAACTCAGACCTTGGGGCAAGGCGGGGTCCTGCCAACCGGGGTGCCTGGACATCTGCGCCCGGGACCCCCATGGCTGGGTGGATTGGGAATGGCTGGCTGGGGCCAACGTGGTGACCTGGTGGGTCACAACCTCCTGAGGTTTTCGGTAAGCAACCCTGCCGCGCCCGGGGCCCGGGGCCATCACACACGCAGGGAACGATCTCGCCGACCTAGGCAGCTAGAGGGCTTCAGCCGGTACGAGGAAACAAAACGTATTTTTAAGAATTGCCATTTCGGAGTTTGTCCTCTAATACTGAGCTGTCCTAGCAGACAAGCAGAGACATGCACGGGAGGCATAAGAGGAAAATGAACAACACAAGATCCCACCTCCACCCCGCCTGGCTGTTCCTTTGTATTGGGGCCCGGTCTGGGGATCTCTGCTGAGGCAAGGCAGCAGCGTGCAGGTGCTGGCCTGGAGGGGTGTAGTTCTAGCCAGCCTCTGCTATGTCACCCTGGGCAGGGTGTCTTCCCCCCTCCTTTGGGAGGTGGTGACAAAGGGGTCCTTGGGCAGCTGGAGGAGAGAACAGGAGGGCCAGTGGGTCCGGGCCAGGTGCTCCTGGGTCTCTGATGAATGACGGGATAAATGGCTTTCGGTGACTTCGAAAGGCCTGCATGGAGCAATCACTCAATATTTGGGGGAGATAGTACAGGTGTTCTACTTAGAGAGGGGCGGTTGTGGGGGCAGGGGGAGGAGATGGCTTTTAACCCTTTTAGAGCCAGAGGCTCAGCTGAATCTGCTAAGATGGTGGGTACTTCCACCCTAGGGGTCAGATGAGGAGACTCCACCCCTAGCAGTGAAGAGGGGTGGACTCAGACTGGACCTCCCCGCAGCTCCCACCTCCCCCAACCTTTCCCATCTGGAGAAGCGGGAGGGAGAGAAGCACGCGGGAAGGCGGGGGTCGTCTGCGGATCCGGATCCCGGGAAGGAGCGCAGAGGCCCGACTTTCCGACTTCCCCGCTCCCGCTCAGGCCGTTCCCTCCACCTGGGAAGACCCTTCCCCGCATCGGCGCGTCTGAAGCCGCAGCATCTCCGGCCCCGGCAGCCGGCCCTCCAGCCGGCCGCTCCTCACCGCTCCCTCCCGGGCCTGGGGCGAGCGCGGCGGCGAAGCCAAGCCTCCGGGGACGAGTCCGCGCCCCCAGACAGCGCGGCGCTACTCGCCCAGTGTCGCCGCGCA
>NW_011888926.1:912490-912833 GCF_000151845.1 Pteropus vampyrus | reverse complement strand
TCCATTTAATAACGAGAAAAGTGAGGTTCGGAGTGGTTAAGAAACTTGAAAGTCATGCTACCGAGAAGGGGCAGCGTCAGAATCGAGCCCCGGCCCGCGGCCCCTGCCGGGTCCCTGCTCTCCCCGCGCGAGGACTGGACCGTCCCCAGCCCGCGCGGGCCGGCAGGTGCGAAGCGCTCCCTGTGCCTCCCGCTCTGCGGGTTTATAAGCCCACCTCCCCCATTTAATAACGAGAAAAGTGAGGTTCAGAGTGGTTAAGAAACTTGAAAGTCATGCTACCGAGAAGGGGCAGCGTCAGAATCGAGCCCCGGCCTGATGCCGCCGCCCAGAAGCTACTTATTAA
>NW_011888926.1:904706-911480 GCF_000151845.1 Pteropus vampyrus | reverse complement strand
CCCCGGCCTGATGCCGCCGCCCAGAAGCTACTTATTAAGCTCCCAGCCCCTCCTCCCAACTCCGACCGGCGCTAAACGCTTTGCCTGCATCACCCTGCGCGTCGCCTTCGCAGCGTCCAGGGGCCGACTTGCCACCCGGTCCTTTCCCCCCTCCCTGCCCGCCGGGTCTCCGTCCTCACCCCTCTCGCTCAGGTCATGCCGGTGCCCAGGCCACGGAGAAAGGGGAGACACTCCACGCCTGCCCCAGGAACGGTCTGGCCCTTGGTAGGTACCCCATAATTAGCCTTCGAATCAATAAATCAGAAGAAAATTCCCACCAGGACCAGGCTGACCCGCAGCCCTTCCACTTGTCCTCAGGAAACCCCTTTCAAGCTCACACCCATCCAGTCATTCCCGTCAATTCACACGCTGTCGCTGTCGCTTCTCCGATCTTACAACTAAAACAAGGAAACAATATCCCTTCTTGCGACCCCTCTGCCCGCTCCAGCTACTGCTGCTACACTCTCCTTCCCTTTATAGCCAAAGCCCGGCCAGCGTTGTCTCTCCACCCTATCTCTCTGCCCGTGCTCCCTCAGACCCCCTCCGATCCAGCTCTGGCCCCTTCCCCCAGCCCCGCTAACCCACTAAATGCGTCACTTTTGGTCCCCATGTTACTGGGCCCATGCCGAGTCTCTGTCCTTGTCTTACTGGTCCCTCCAGCAGTATTTGTCACGGCTGCCCACTCCCTCTTAATGAAGTACCTTCCCTTCTCGTCTTCCCAAACACCAGACTGGCACTTTCTCCTCCTCCTCCTCCCTGGCCACCCCCGCCCCTAACCTCTAAAGTTGCTACGGCCCCACGCTCAGCTCTTGATATGCTACTTCCACACTCATTACCCTGCTGCTGTCACGCGGTCCCCTGGCTTCGGAGACATCAATGAGCCGATGATGCCCAAATGTGCCCGGAAGCCCCGCTTCTCACCTCACCCCTTGTCCAAGTCACCAGCCTCTCCCCAGGCTGCGTGCAGGGACCTCCTCTCGCTGGTAACCCTGCCTCGCCCTCTCCCCGATCCAAGCAGCACCTGAGGGCCGATGGTCATCACATCCCTCCCCTGCCTCTCTCTGATCTCACCCTTTCTTCTCCATCGGACAGTCCCGCCACCCTGGCCTCCTTGCTGGCACTCAGTGGCCCTTCCTCCTGCTGCTCCTCTGCCTGGACCAGCCTTGCGCAGACATTTATGCATCATTCTTCCTCATTTCCTTCAGATTCAAGCTTCGGGGTCAGCTTCCTGATCTCCCTGTTCCAAACTGGATGTGCCTACCCTGCACTCCCCACCTCCTTCCCTCCTTGATTCCCCCCCTCCCCGCCCCCCACATACACTTATCACGGTGTGACATGATTTATGTTTCAAATACCCATTTATTTTATCGCCAGTCGCCTGCACCAGAATGAGAGCTGCACAGGGCAGAGGGCCCTCCCTGGCTGCCTTAGTCACTGTGGTGTCTCCCTCCTGGAACAGTGTCTGGAACAGAGTGACTGGGCACTAGACAAACGTGCGTGGGCACCCAATAAATCTGTACCCCTTCGCCACAGATAACATCCACAATATTTTTTCTTTGCATTGGCTTTTTCATCCCGATAAATGTATTTTCAAAGGAAACTTTGCGTGAGTGCCCTAGATAGAACCCCACTACTACTACCTAGACTAGCCGGCAACAGTAAAAATGAGCATAAAACACTGTTCTAAGGCTCTGGGGATCCCATTGCCTGTCTGGGGGCGGAGTCCCCTCCTGCCCCGTCCTTGTTATAAAGTGAGATCCACAAGGTAGTCAAGACAGGCCAGCACCTGGGACAGACTTGCCCCTGGACCTAAGCAGAAGGGTTGAAAGAAAATTGAGAAGGAGATGGCTTTCTTCTGGGAACCACCTCTCCGGCTGTCCGACAAGCTCTTTCTGGCTCACCCTGGAGAGAAACCACCTCGTAGCAGCTTGTTAATCTCACAACGACCTTCTGAGGTGGTGCTGTCATTACCCCCATTTTACAGACGAGGAAACTGAGGCTGAGACGGGGACTTGCCCGAGCTCACAGAGCAAGGGACAGAGATTGGAATTCAGGTTTGCCTGACCCCAAGCCCTCAGTGGACTCTGAGGCTGAATCTCTTCTAATCTGACCTGGCCTGGCTGTTGGGGATGCTGTGGGGGGGCGGGGGGGAGAGCATGGCCTCAGTTTACCCATCTGTAAAGTGCTTCTGGGGATGCACTCAGAACTTGGCCACCCTGGGTCTTTTGGAGAAGTCTGGGAGACAGATGCTTCCTCTTTCTCCCAAAGGGCCCTGGGTGTACGCTCTTTCTTCTGGACTAGGAGTGGCTCTTTCTTCTGGACTAGGAGTGGCTTTTTCTTTCTTCTGGACTAGGAGTGGCTCTTTCTTTTGGACTAGGAGTGGGGCATGTGTAGATCTGAGCTCCTTGATGTCTCACCAGCACATGACAGGGCTCCATCTCAGAACAGAGCCCACCCCTGGGAGCTTGAGCTATGGGACGCCCACGGGAGAACTGGACCTCCCGGAGCCTCTGCACCCAGTGGGCTGTCTGATCGGCCCTTGGGCTTCCCCATTATACAGTTGAGTTTAACCGGATGAGCTGGATTCTTGTTTCTTTGTACATTGAAGAATCCCAAAGGACACACTTTTCAACTTCTAGTACTTTCTGCTCCACCCGTAAGCAAGCTGGGGCCTCTCCCATCTTGGTAAAGAGGACAAGAAAACAAAAAGCAACCCCCGCACCCCATGACCTCTAATTCTCTTTTCTCTTCAGCTAGGTGTCTCAAAAGGGTCACCTCTACTCCTTAACTTCTCTTCCCTTCCGAGTCCCCCTTGCCCATTCTCATCTGCTTCCTGTCCCCTCCTGAGGACGAGGGCTCCTGCCCGTGTCGCAGTAACCTGCTTGTGGCCAAATCCTGTCAACAGAAGATCAACAACGACAATATTGTTAACCTTTGTTAACAAAACCACAGACCGAAAGAATTTACTGTAAACTCATGACCTTAAAAATGTATTTCCGGCTTCATTTCTGACAAGAGTGGCCCATAAGCCACCGTCACCTCAGGCCCCACCATCCAGGTCTCATGGTCATCCCAGTGCCCAAAATTCAGTCTCTAAAACCTTCTCTACTAAAGGAGACCAGGATTCCTTGAAGCACAGAAAAGAAAATTGGAATGTTCCAGAATGCCCCGTCGTGGCCAGGAAATAAGGCCACCCTCAGAAACTTTGGGGAAGCAGAGGACAGACAATGGAAACAATCAAAAGTTTTCCCTAATGCTGGCCAAGCTATAGTAATATGAATATCAAAATTATTAACTGAAATAATTACAGTTAATTTGAATAAATTAACTCCATGAAAGGTTATGGCTATAACGAAACTCAAAAGAAAAAAGTTAACATACAGCCTTCCAAGAGGGACGTAATGTAAAAAGGATGGCTGTCATGACTTGTATGAATTTGCATTGAGCAAATTAAGTCGGGCTGCGCGTTTTGTTTCTTTTATTGTTGTTAACAAATTGAAGAGGCATGTTTGCTTTATCTGTGTAATCAGAAAAGTATAAACTCAGCTGTGTGGTGGGAGCCTGCGGGGGCAGGAACCGTACCGGGCTCACAGCCACCAGTGGCCACACAGAACCGCTGGGCGGACAAGGCTCCTTCAGGTACACGGCATGGGGGTCGTCCTCAGTTGTCCAGGAGAAAGAGAGCTCAACGGAGAATGTCCAAAATGATTAACTAGCCATACGTCCCGCTTGGAGAGGCAGCCAAGCCCTGCATCCCATCCAAGGACTAAGATCAACATCCAGATCGAGTGATATCGGCTTGTCTTGGGAGATCATCACAGACGTGAGGGGCTATCCAAATTCCACCACCAAAGCCCTAGGGAGAAACCAAAACAAGCAGAGCAAAATCCCCGAGAAGAAATCAAAGCAAGGATGGAAGCAACGCAGAAATGAAAGGCCCCTGGCCTTGGCATTTTAGAAGTTTCAAGTGTAAACGTCATGACGGTGTCGTTTTCAGATCCAACCATAAGAAATCCGTAATTGCAGTTGAAATTGTGGGAAGGGATTTACCTAATCAAATTTGTAATCGAGGTTGGAATACTCAAGGAAACTTGGATTTCTAAGTTTTGTTTATGAGATGGAAAAGCTTTAAGGAAGTCCACACAGCTGTGGCTGTCCTCTCTCGGGAGAGAGATCTCGTAACAGCACCATCAGCAAATGCAGTGGGGGTTTTTCAGGCTGACTTTGACTTCCTGGTGGCATTTGACAGTTGGCCACGAACTATCTGTACCCTTGGCCTCCTGCCCCTCTGACTGGTCATTCTCTGGAGGACTCGTGGTTTTCGACCCACCCTTCCCACGCTGGCATCCCTGGGTCTCTTCTAGGATTCTCTTTTTGCCGGGTGGTTTTATGCACATGTGGCTCGGCCAGCATCCCACCCCGGCCTGCATCCCACCCCGGCCTCCTTCTAAGGCTAAGCCCTAGTCCGGCCCTCCAGAAGCTACAGGTTCCCAGAGCCACCGTTTAAAATGGGAGCCGCCGGTCCCTATTTCAACCTCTTGAAATGGTGGCATCAGCCCTCTTGGGCCCTCATCTTCCCCCACCCCCTACCCAATCAACCACCAAGTCCTGCTTATTTCACCTTCTCTCTCTCTCAAACACGTCTTCTTTCCATCCTTGTACAGCAACCCTCATGCAGCTGTCAATCCATTGCTCGGTCCTTTTTGAGTACTGACAATGTTTGAGGTCCTAGGAATACAAGATGGACAAAGGCCTGCCACATGGAGCTTAAGCCAGTACTTCTCAAGCTTCGCTATGCACACCATTCCCTGGGCGACTGGTTAAACCGCAGATTCCGGGCTGAGGCCTGTGATTCTGCATTTATAAGAGGCTCCCAGTCATGGCTGCTGCTGCTGCTGCTGCAGCTGATGATTCCAGACCCGCTCTTTGAGTAGCAAAGTCCTAGATTACACAGAACTTTTGAGTCTTGTTAAGCAGGATGAGCAGAGGGCCCAAGAAGGAGGGGTAGAAGTTAAGTATTTCTCTGGGGCAAATACAATAGACTCTGATTTCTCTCATCAAGTCCTCTTTCTTGGGGTGGAGCTCTTCCCCATTCTCGGCCGCATCAGCGAACTTCCTAGATGGTCTGTGAGCCTCTTGCCTCCTGAGCTTGATGACTAAGATGCCCAAGGCTGTCACCCCATCTCTGGGGAGGAAAAAAACAAAAAAACAAAAAAAACACCCTTGTCTCTAACCCCCTCCTCTCTCACTGAATCCAGCCCCAGCCCCAGCCTCTGAAAGGGTTTTTACCTGGCCGGCTCTGTGCCCCACCCCCGGCAGCTTCTGACCGGTGTCCTGCTTCTAGGATATCTGGTCCAATTTTTCTTTCTGAACATCCTAAGGCCCCCGGGGCTGAGGATGTTGTCCGGCCCTTGACGGTGTCCTCCGAAGCCCTTCTCAGACTCCTCCTGCCCTCACTCCTGCCTTCCGGTCTGAGATTCACAGGTTCTCAACCAAAAGGACACACCCTTTCCTCCCTGCTTCCCCGCTCTCCTGCTGCTGGTCCTCAGCCTTAGAATGTCCTTCCCCACTCCTTTGACTGACGCCTACCCCCACCGCTAACCTCTAACAGGATTTACACCGTTTACATCCATTTAATTCCTTCGCAAGTTTAGGAAGAACGTACTATTTTGACCGTTTTATAGATGACAAATCTGAGGCTGAGAGAGGCTGAGTCACTTACCTCAGGTCACATAGCAGGGCGGGAAGGCATTGATTGGACAGGGATTAGAGCTGAGCTTTTAATCTGTCCTTCTCCTGGGCCATCCAAAGTTGCTTCCTGCTTTAACATTTTCTTGTGATCAATGGAGAGAGATACAAGCTGAGCTGGAAGCCTGGAGAAGGCTCATCCTGCCGTTGTGAGCTGGATTGGACTCGTATCAGCTGAAGGGAGCCAACAATGAGCATCGCTTCTCAACTTGTGTTTAGTGACATCACATTGGTAAAATGAGATTGGCCATGGTGGAAGTATTTACACCATGGAAACTGGCAGACGCTGCACATCAGGGCTTCCTTCCTGGAGAATGAGGGGTTAAACATTCATTGGCACCTCAGTGATCTGGAGGACAGGGACCGCCTCCTGGAGGAGATGATATCTGAACGGAACCTGGCAGGATGGGTGGGAGGTGGACAGTGGACAGGTGAGCAGTGTTGCCTTTCCCTGGAATATTCTACCTGCCTGCCTGAGTATCACACCGATGTGAGCAAGAGCGTATGCTCTTTTCTGGAAAGGAAGCGAGTAGTTTCAGTGGAGAAGGGTGCTGGGAAGGGGGAAGGGGTTCTCGCTGGAAGACAGAGTAGGAGACCCAGGGGTTGCAACTCGGGAGAAACAGTTTAGAGTTTATCCTGCAACACCCGGGGGCCGGTGGCGTTTTGCATGCAGGGGAGGAACGGACAGAAATGGATGTTTTGGGAGAAGATCTCCTGGTAGCCGTGGGAAGAAGTGGAAGATGGCTGAGAGGAACCGACGAGGGGGCCCCAGAGACAACCCAGAGAAGGGATGCTGAAGGCTCCTGAGACAACCGCCTGGGTGGCTGTGGCAAACTGGCCCACTGCAAGCCCCTCAAAACCTGGTGACTGACGGGTGTTGCGGGGCAGGGAAAGGCAAGTATCTAGAAGGATTTCTGGCTTGGGCACCTGGTTGCCAATCACTTGAGGTAGGAAATCTGGGCTGTGGATTGGTTTTATGAGGAAAGA